>NW_012109030.1:888357-973705 GCF_000951045.1 Mandrillus leucophaeus | reverse complement strand
AAAAAAAAAAAGGAAAAGAAAGAAAGAAAAGAAAAAGAAAAAGAAAAGAGGTAACTGAATTACTGACTGCGGAGTCCAGCACATATAGAAGCAACTGCCTAAGAAATGTTGGCTTCTCTGATGATCATTCATATTATCAGTAGCCACCCTTCTTTCCGCCTCCTGTCGCTTGACTAACTGCTAGTAGAAAATGAAATTTACTTTCTGCTTCTCCAGCTCCTCCATCCAGAGGTGAGACCAGCGATGTTGAAGGGCACTCTTCCTTGAGTCAGAGGGAGACTAATAATGTATGGCAAACCGCCCAGAAGGGAGAGAGATTTTTCCAAATAGCTCTGACACTCACAGAGGGAACTTCATTAGCCTGTCTATTACAAACCACTTACGACACATATTTATTGACAACAATCTGCCAATTGATTAAACATCTCAATAGATGAAGCTGATTTTTCATTAATTAGCGGTTTGGAGAACATGATCCTAGAAGTTAGGGTGGATAGTTTTGAACATTCTTGCAACACTTTCATTTGCTTTGACCTTCTGTAAGAATATCAATGCATTATAAAATCAAAGACTATGTAAAATCTTCCTCCGTATCAGAACACATTATTCACACCACGTGTTAACACACTTATATGCTCACACTTCTCAGTAGATTCAATTTACCTTCTAATCAATTTAAGTCATGTACCTAATACTTAATTTCTTTCACTATAAACCTTAAAAACATCACTGACCACATTATTTAACTTTCTGTGAGGTGTCAAGTTCACTTATTAATTAGAATAAACAAACTGATTGCAAGAAATTTTATATTTTAAACTCAATAAACAACTACATGAGAAAGGAAAGGCATTTGTTAATGCATGCTGTATACTTTTTCTCAACAACAGATACAAGCAATTATTTTATATGACAGATACGATTTTTTACCCTGTAGCTGTTTTATAAGAAATGTGAACTTACAGGGAAAAAATATGGGGCAAAGTGCCCTGTAGTTTAGCTGAACATGAGAACCTTGGTTTATAACTAAGTTTTTGCCTCTCTCTTTTTTTAAAATTCTTACTTTTTATTCATTGTTTGACCTTCCAATCAATCAATGTAGAATGAATTTCTTCTCCAAAGGTAGAAAAAAAAATCCTTTCTCAACCACACAAGCAGCAAGGTCCATGAAAAGAGATTTTTCACATTTACCACTTTGCTTGTGTTCGGGTCATTTTCATCCTTCCTCACTGTCCTCCGTTCCTCATATATTCCTCAAATGCTTCATTCTTGGCCAGAGCGTTATCAACACTGCTGCCATGGAGTGACACTCAGGCTGTGTTCCTCTGTCTATCGGCTTGGACCTGCCTAGGAGCCTGCCAGACCTGCAGAGTTCTCTACACTTCAATGTGCATAGGAATCGCCTGGGGACTCTGTGCACGTGCAGATTTCGATGCAGTGGGTCTGGGATGGGGCCTGAGACTCTGCATTTCTGACAAGTTACCAGGTGATATCAATGCTGCTGTTTGGGAGACGCTAATTGAGTATCAGATGTTTATGCAGTTGAATTGGCCCCTACCCTCCTTAACCTTTTGAATAGGACTGAATTGCCGATCTCTACCTGTGCCAAGAGGGGCTCTGCAAAGGTGCAGCTTCCTTTCTGCAGAACTAGGACAGGCAGGAGGCTCTGAGTCTCTTTAAACACAGAGGGCTTTCCTTTTTGGCTCAGGGGAGGGAGAATTGAGGTCACTGAATTACTGCATGGTAAGAATTAAAATTATCAAGGAAAAGCTGGATAAAGCAAAGAAAAATGAGATTTAATAAATATAATTCCCCTAAAATTCCTTCCTTGGATGCAAGAAAAAGTATCTGAAAATTCAACCCTAAGTGTAATTGGAGAAGAATCTCAGGGACTGTAAAGGAGTTTCTTATAACATCATTCCTCCCTCAGCCATACCTGTTCTGCTCTGGAACAATGGAATTTACGTATCTGTCATTACCTCTGTGTAAATTTTCCCTGAGAAATGACTGTATTTAGAGTGGTTCACGTGTCTCTAACGGAAGTGGGGACTCATTGACCTGCTGCATCCACAGGTGAAACTAAGGGGAAATTTCTGCGTCTGACACCAGACAGTCTTGTATGATGAACAACGATCGAGCTGCAACATTAGACAAAACTTATTTTTTATATTGTTATTTTATAACAGCCACCTCATTTCCCAAGATATTATAAATTACTTAGCTTTGAGAAAAAAACAACCATTAAAAAAATCCCATGGAATCCCCAAAAAAGTATTTATGGATGCTCTTTACTTTTTAAAGTTTTTAAAAATTTTTAAATTTTTTGTAAAGACAGCATCTCACCATGTTGCTCAGGCTGATCTCAAACTCCTGGGCTCAAGTGATCCTCCTGCCTCAGTCTCTCAAAGTGCTGGGATTATGACAGCTGCAAGTAACCACCCTGCCCTTTGTTTACTTATTAAAGATTACTCTAGAATGCATGCTTGGAATATTGCCTCTACCATATCATATGCGTTGCTAAATAAAGCCACCCATTTCATAACTACGCGAAATGATTAGGAAGTTTCCATCATGTTCTTTACCCTGTGTTCTTTCTCCACTAATATTTGATCTCCTTCCTCCTTTTTTGACAAACTCACAATAGATTATCAGCCCTTCTAATGATCAAGGGTCTGTTAGCCTCTTTCTTATTCATTCCAATGACAGCTGGTGACAGCATCAATCTTGCGTCACACAGCTCCATGAAGTATCTGCCTGCCTTCATCTCTGTACCTCATTAATGGAACTGTTGATGGGAAGGAACGAAATGATGCTCAAAGCCGGCATTAGCACAGCCGACTCCCAGACTCTCTCTTTGTGAGCTCGGCAGCTTTGTTCACACCATGACCCCACGCTACAGGTGCGTTTCATGATTTCTTCTGCAGTGGTCATGATCCATTTAATTGAAAATAATTCTTCCTGGGTGGTACTTGCTAAAAAGGCTTCACAAACCTGGGACACAGTATGAAGTCAAATTAGATAATCAAACTTAGATATTCTGAGAACACCTCCCAAATGTCATCTCCAATTTAATCAATGCCAGTCTTTTTGCTTTGCGCGGAAATAGCCAAACTCGATCCCCTCTCTAACAGAAAGTAGCAACTAATTAACCACACTTCTCTAAACCTTCTCACTGTGAGCGAGGGTTTGGGTAGATTTCACTCAGACCTCAGTTAACTCAGTCCACGTTTCCCGGCTTCATCTGCATTGTTTTCAGTTTAAAAAACTTCTTTCTTATTTTACGGTTTTTCATTTTTCTCAGCAACAATAAGCATTGACACATTTGGGTTTCAGGGTCCCTAAGGTTTCAATCATAATTAGCATCCAACTGTCTGCTAGCAAGCCACTTCTAATAATTAATTTGGCCATCACAGAGAAAACTGCCACGTTCCACAGGAGAGATCGGAAGGCAAGCTCTTGTCATCACTAGGAGGATGGTTCCGAGCATGTCTCCAGAGGAACGAATTCAGGGTGCTGAGATGATTTAAGCCGCGAATAAGCCCAGGGCGCACTGGTGCTGGGGCCTGTTAGCATGGCAGGGACACGGCCACACCTCAGACAGTGCGCTTGTCTGGTGGTGGCCACCATCGGAACCTCGGCTGTGTGTTTCCATGAGCCTCACAAGGAGGGGAAGCATGGCGTGACTTTTACCATGGAAAAATAAAAAAAGTCACACAATTGGAGGAGGATCCCTGTACTGTGCCCTGGAACATCTTTAAACTCCAAGAGGGCCGCCATTTCTTAACAACAACTCCCTCGTTTAAGTTTTGCTATTTTCATTTTAAAAGTGAAAAGTGTCACTCAATCATTATGCTTACAAGCCAGAAAAGAAAAAGAGGATTTCACCTGGTGGGACAATTCAGAATCCCACAGTCCTTTGTTTATACTGCTGGTCTTATGTTGCTGAGTGACGACACATGGTGGGCCCAGGACTCCTTCCCTGCCCCTAAGGAGTGCGTGCCTCTTGTTCCCATTCTAGGATCTTGCACCAAGCCACAGACAAGGCCAGCACAGAGGGGGCACCCCAGAAATGTTGATTTCATCCATTTTCAAGTATAGATTGTTCTCGGTCATGGGGATGGGGGAAAAGGGGACCTGAACTGATGTTCATGGCAAATGTGATTGATGTTGGAAGTGTCCGGAGAGTGCTGGAGCTCAGTGAATTAGCTGCTGCCTTGACTGACAAGCTCTTCCGCCTCCTCTCTCAGCATGGGCCCTACCCCAGAAAGTGGGTGTGGGAATGACCCACTGCCTCTGTCTGTCATTATCCCACCACCATATAGCAACACTTGCATCATTATCTTTGTCTTCTAAAGTCAAGGAGAAAAAAAATGACTTTGCATGTTTTTTCAATAAAAATAATATTTTTGGTCTCCCCTGGTACACACATGAGATCAACCAAAGCAAACCCTTATCAAGCAATAACAATTCACCAGATTTAGAATTCTCCATAAACTACAGCAAACAAATTGCTTTCTTAAACTGAATGAATAAGCTATTGAAAAAACAAGGCCTTTAAAAACTTTTGGACTTCGTACTGTCTTCTCCTCTAATTGGAAGTTAACAGATACCTCCTTGGTTTATTAGTAATAAGTCGGACGTGTCTTACAAAACCCCAGAGGCCTTTTAAAAATAAGCCCCTATTTATGATTCAAAGATATGCACCAATCTGTGAGGAAAGTTATGGCTGAAAGCTGGTAAACTGCACTGCCCCTGCATCCTATCACAACCTCCATGCCCCACAACACCTGATTTTCCTCGAATTCTTTCTACAGCGAACTGCTTGCTTCTACACGAACTCTTCTGTAAGAATCCTGAAGACAGGCTGAGTGTGGTGGCTCACACCTGTAATCCAAGCACTCTGAGAGGCCGAGATAGGCAGATCACTTGAGCTCAGGGGTTAGAGACCAGACTGAGCAACATGGCAAAACCTCGTCTCTACCAAGAATACAAAAAAAAAAAACTAGCTGGGTGTAGTGGTGCACATCTGTACATGTCCTAGCTCCCAGGGAGGCTGAGATGGGAGGATCTCTCAAGCCTGGGGGGCAGAGGCTGCAGTGAGCCAAGATCATGCCACTGCACTCCAGCCTGAGTGAGATCCCATCTTAAACAAAACAACAACAACAACAAACCCTGAAGACAAATATAAGTGCAGATGGTCCTACTGGTTGGCTATTTAGTCCCTTTAGACTCGGGTTTCTCAGCCTTGGCACTGAGATGTGCTGGGCCAAATCATTCTTTGTTTTGGGGGCTGTCCTGTGAACTGTAGGGTCTTTAGCAGCACCCCCCGGCCGTTACCCACCGGATATCAATAGCACCCCACACCAGCTGTGGGAACCAAAGTGTGTCCAGAGAGCGCCGAGTGTCCCCAGGGGGAGTGGGGGTGTGTGTGAAATTGCCGTGACTGGGAGTCATTGCTTTAGAGTTACAAATAAATGGACTTTTGGGTAGTTATGGAGTGCATCAGCCGAACGTGGGAAACGAGTTGTCTCTATAGACCAGTTTAAAAATCAGTGCAGCTTAGGGTATGATGGCCCCTGGGTAGGAAAAAAATGTTAATTTGTGCCTCCAAGAAAGAACAAATAAAATGCTTACTGTGCCCAACACCCATCCCCAGACGGGGAGAGAAGGAAAAAACCATCCAGAGCTGTTACCCCCAGGCTAGCTTTAGAGTCTTTCTTCTTATCATGGAAGAAAGGTTATTCAGCACCGGTGTGGTGAGGCTGAGTCCTCAGGGAATGTTCTGGAATGCTTGAGTCCTAGACAGTGACTCTGCTGAGGTGGTGAGTGCCAGGTCACTGGGGGTATTCGAGCAGGGGCCAGATGACAACCAGCTCAGGGAGGCCATGAAAAGGACTCCATGCAGGGCAAGCGTTTGGCCTAAGAGACCTCCACTGTCTCACCTCCACGATTCCATGGGCTTCTGTGTGCTTTTCAACGCTCACACCTCTCAGAGTCCCTTCCAAAAAGGCAGTGACAAGCAGAGGGCATTCGCCCTGCCCTGGGTGGGTGAGGACCTCACAACCCCAGGACCCCGAAAGGGTGACTGAGACCGATTGGACATCTACCTCCACCACCGATCACCACCTGGTTCGGGGCTATCTCCAACTGGTTTCCCCTCCCCATTCCTAATTCTCATTAACCCGAAAGACAAATTACGGCAGTGCATGATTTCACACTGATGTTCAATCTGTCTTTTCCAGCATCCTCTATTTATCAGACAGCTTCCACCAAGTGAACCATGACTCCTCAGTCTTTGGCGAAGTGCACCTTCACCAGGCAGTGCTGAAGTTAGGGAACAGCTAGAAGATTAACAGAGAAAGATTTGTAGCAACGCTCATTTAGATACTTTTACAGACCAGAGCTAGCGCATAGATGGTGCTGGGGCTATCGATCCTGCCTGGCGGGAGGAAACAGAAATTTCTTCTCTCCTGGCTGGAGAGAGCCCAGGCAGACAAACACTTGCCCGGCAGTACTGCAAAAGTAACAGAGGCAAATATTTTGTTACGCTGGCTTCAAAACAAGCCACGACAATCCAAACAGTGGATGGGCAACCTTTTTTCCTCAAACCATCCAAATGCATCTCCCAGTATTGATTATAATTAAAACAGAATTGGAGCTATA
The DNA here is from genome assembly GCF_000951045.1 of Mandrillus leucophaeus. Taxonomy (NCBI): domain Eukaryota; kingdom Metazoa; phylum Chordata; class Mammalia; order Primates; family Cercopithecidae; genus Mandrillus; species Mandrillus leucophaeus. The sequence goes on along the minus strand of NW_012109030.1, from coordinate 967,042 downwards.
GCTTTTTACACAAGAGTAGATTCCTGTATCACAGTACAATGTTGTTTTTGAAATATGTGATTTTCATACACAAGTATGTGCTTTGTAGGGGCCTCATCCTTTTGCCTCTGCATCTTATATTCTAGATTTTTTTCTTACTATGTCCAGTACATTAAATACTGCTCAATTCCCATGGAATAAAAATGTACACAGAGGTGCTTTCTGTCTATTACCATGTGGCAGAATTCCACCAAAAATCAAAGAATGTGGGGTCTGGAAGGGACCTTACAGGTCACCCAGTTACCTCAATTACCTATGGAAATTGAGTCCACGGATGTTTGGTGATGTTCCTAAGATTTGCTAAGACTTAGCTGTAACTAAGCAGAAACTATAAAAACTGAAATTGTATAGTGATAGAAATTCTAAATTTCTAATTTCTAAATTTCTACGTTTCATTTATTATAGCTAATTTTCTACTTTAAGGGGTGAAACATTTGACTGGTTACTTTTGCAGAACAACTACTTCAGAAAATTGTTTGGCAGTTTCTTACCAGGTTATTATATATCTATTCTACGACCCAGCCATTCTGCTTCTGGGAAGAAAACGGACATCCATAAATGAATGTTCACAGCAGCTGTATTCAAAACAGCTTCCTACTGGAAATAACAGTCATGCCCAATAATAGGCAAATGAAATACACAAATTGTGGTATATATATGCAATGGAATATTGGCCGCTTTTGCCAATATCCAGGCCAAATTCTCCTGATGTAGCAATGAAAAGAGAAAGTTCAATTTTCTTGAGTTATCACCTCTTGAATTATCATCTTTCTACCTTTCTTCTTCAGTCCATTCTCTCTCTCTCTGCTAACCAACTATTTCATAACCTTTCCTCTCTCCGCAAAACTCTAATATGATAATACTTTCTCCTTCAACCTCCCTCTCAGCTAGCTGATAACCCTGCTTCGTATTTCACTGAGAAAACCAAAACACTCCAAAGAGAACTTCTAGCCAGTCCCCACACCCTTACCAGCACACCAGGCTGGTACTATACATTCTGTCTTTTCCCCTGTCGCTGGGACTCTGGCCAAGGCCAGTCCCTCCACTGGCATTCAAGATCCCAGTCCCTTCTCCCTGCACAACGATACTGCCCCAGCAACTGGGCCTATCTCCTACCTCATTTTCCCCACTCTGCTAGCCACCTGCCTTAAAAAAAGACACACTGTGCTAATGCCTGTCTTAAAAACACCATTCCTTAACCCAACATCCTCTTCCAGCGATTGCAATTTCTTTGCCTTCACTTGGAATAAACTCTTCAAGGACTTATCCATGTTGTACCCATCACAGGTAAGCTTCTAGCCCCATTACATTACCAAAGCCAGCTCCTGACCTTGCTAAGACCTCCACATCCTCAACTCCAAAGGCAACCTCTCCCTCTTAATGTTACTCTAGTCATCAACAGCAGTGGGCAAAGTGAACAACATTTACTTTCTGGAGATACTCAACTCCTGTGGTTTCCAGGACACCGTGCCCTCTTGGTTTTCTTCATGACTGGCTGCTACTCCTCAGTTTCCTGTGCTAGTCTCTCCTCCTGCTGCTGGTGCCTCCAGGCTTAGTGTATGAAGTTCTTCTTTTCTTTTTATACTCACTCACTAAGTGATCTCTTCCAGACTCATGACTATCAACTAACAACACATCTCTGTCTCCAGCCAAGTTCTCAGTCCGGCCTCCAGATGCCTAGAGCCACCTGCCTGCTGAATATCTCCACTTAGATATCTGGTGGCAGCTCACCTTTAACTATCCCCAAACTGCCCCCTCCTTCAAATCTGTCCCACTCTCAGTATTCCCCCATCTTGATAATGCCAACATTATTCTTCAAGTCGTTCAACTAAAATGTAAAGTCAGCCCTGACTCCTCTCTTTCTCTCTCATCCTACATCCAATTCTTGGCCAAACTCTGTCCCTCTCCCCCTTCGAATAAATACCTAGAATTTTACGACTTCTCATCCCGTCCGTGGTTGGCACTCTGGGCCAAGCCACCTTCAGCTTTTGCCTGGATGACTGCGGTTGCCTCCTGTTTTCTGCGCTTCCCTTTTTACCTCCTTGTAGCAGTGATCCTTTTGTTTTGTTTTGTTTTGTTTTTTAAAATTTATTTATTATTATTACACTTTAAGTTGTAGGGTACATGTGCATAACGTGCAGGTTTGTTACATATGTATACTTGTGCCATGTTGGTGTGCTGCACCCATCAACTCGTCATTTACATCAGGTATAACTCCCAGTGCAATCCCTCCCCACTCCCCCCTCCCCATGATAGGCCCCGGTGTGTGATGTTCCCCTTCCTGAGTCCAGGTGATCTCATTGTTCAGTTCCCACCTATGAGTGAGAACATGCGGTGTTTGGTTTTCTGTTCTTGTGATAATTTGCTAAGAATGATGGTTTCCAGCTGCATCCATGTCCCTACAAAGGACACAAACTCATCCTTTTTTATGGCTGCATAGTATTCCATGGTGTATATGTGCCACATTTTCTTAATCCAATCTGTCACTGATGGACATTTGGGTTGATTCCAAGTCTTTGCTATTGTGAATAGTGCGGCAATAAACATACGTGTGCATGTGTCTTTATAGCAGCATAATTTATAATCCTTTGGGTATATACCCAGTAATGGGATGGCTGGGTCATATGGTACATCTAGTTCTAGATCCTTGAGGAATCGCCATACTGTTTTCCATAATGGTTGAACTAGTTTACAATCCCACCAACAGTGTAAAAGTGTTCCTATTTCTCCACATCCTCTCCAGCACCTGTTGTTTCCTGACTTTTTAATGATCGCCATTCTAACTGGTGTGAGATGGTATCTCATTGTGGTTTTGATTTGCATTTCTCTGATGGCCAGTGATGATGAGCATTTTTTCATGTGTCTGTTGGCTGTATGAATGTCTTCTTTTGAGAAATGTCTGTTCATATCCTTTGCCCACTTTTTGATGGGGTTGTTTGTTTTTTTCTTGTAAATTTGTTTGAGTTCTTTGTAGGTTCTGGATATTAGCCCTTTGTCAGATGAGTAGATTGCAAAAATTTTCTCCCATTCTGTAGGTTGCCTGTTCACTCTGATGGTAGTTTCTTTTGCTGTGCAAAAGCTCTTTAGTTTAATTAGATCCCATTTGTCAACTTTGGCTTTTGCTGCTGTTGCTTTTGGTGTTTTAGACATGAAGTCTTTGCCCATGCCTATGTCCTGAATGGTACTACCTAGGTTTTCCTCTAGGATTTTCATGGTATTAGGTCTAACATTTAAGTCTCTAATCCATCTTGAATTAATTTTCGTATAAGGAGTAAGGAAAGGATCCAGTTTCAGCTTTCTACTTATGGCTAGCCAATTTTCCCAGCACCATTTATTAAATAGGGAATCCTTTCCCCATTTCTTGTTTCTCTCAGGTTTGTCAAAGATCAGATGGCTGTAGATGTGTGGTATTATTTCTGAGGACTCTGTTCTGTTCCATTGGTCTATATCTCTGTTTTGGTACCAGTACCATGCTGTTTTGGCAGTGATCCTTTTGAAAAGATTACTCTGATCTTGTCACTCTTTTGCTTAAAACACACCAAGGCTTTAGGGTCTCCTTGCGAACAAAGGTCAAACTCCTTAAAATGGTGTAGGAGACTTCCTATCTGATCGGTCCCCTAGCTCTCTCTCTTGCGTGAGCCTGCTTCTCCCTGGGGGGGCGGGGAGGTGCACTTGCCAATCCCACTGTCTGAAACATTCTTTCTCTAAATTTCTGCACAACCTTTAGGTCTCTGAGGTCTTCTTTGATCCCCTATAAGTGTGCCATCTCCTTCCCCCACATCCCCTCCCCCTCGCATTCTTATCACCCACCATCAGGCACAACACACAGGCATCTGTTCACTGTTTGTCTCCCCACTACACTCCAAACTGCATGAGGACAGGGATTCTGTATTTTATTCCCTTTTATAAGAAACAGGCACTATAAATATTGGCTGAATAAATAAATGAATAATAAAAGAATGGCTATGCTTGTATTGAGTGGAACATGTTCCTTTATTTCCTGCAGCCAAAGCATTACAGATAAACCACATTATTAACAAATTAGCTCGCTGAGGCCACTGCTCTCCAAGCCACCATAAGCAGTTTCAACTGCACCAAATCTAACCATGAAGAAATTCAATCTTGCCTCCACATGAAATAAAAATAGCACTTTTACGATATCCACAGTTATCTGTTAATTCAGTAAACGTCCACAAACATGCGACTATGAGTGTAAACTAGTTAGGAGGAATCAGGAGGTTGGAGCCAGAAGCGGGTTTACGCAGGGGCCTTCCGTCTACCAATCAGTGCAGCGGGGAATCTGCAGAAAACTTTGCTCCCCTATCCTGACTCCCTTAGAGCAGATGCCGTGCTAGTTTATACTTGTCATTTTCCTAAGGATTTTTTTTTTTAACTCATGAACCCACTGGGGTTTCAGTTCTGCGAAGTCTTTTGAGGCCATGATGTGTGATACTGGAGAATCCTTAGGTGGGGATGATCTGAATGACACAAGACTCCCTGTTTTTTAGTTTTGTTCTTTTAATACACCTTAGACCATTCTGGAAAAGCAGAGTACGGAAAACAGACGGAACACACAGATAATTATAGAGTCCCATTATGAAGAGAAGCCATTCTAGGCATTAAAAGAGTGAGCATTTAGATGACCGCGTAAACATGACTAGTAAAGCCACTTAAAATGAGAACTCAGACCAAGCACCTACTAATGGCAATTTTCTGCAATTAGTAATATGTATCCTCAAAAAAAAAAGTGATTTTCCTAGCAGAGAGGAAAGTTGGATAGGAAGAATAAAGGAACACAAAGAACAGCATCCGGATCCCTGGACTTGGAACAATTAAAGCATTGGCACATCATTTCTTCCACACTGTTTCCAAAAAGATCAAAGGAGAAAAAAAAAAATCATCTGTTGCATTTTTATGGTACTTTCCAGCTTGTAAATCACCTGAACATACATTATCTTTTCTGCCTTGATAAAATTTGTATAGTGTAGCTACGTACTTTTTCATATATTTTGATTTAGATTTATATATTTTATAGGCAAAGAACGCAAAGTTAAGCTATTCTTCCAAAAAGGGTTCTACGGTCAATTAAGTTTGGAAAATGCTGCAAGCTGGGTCGGCTCCCTGGACACTCATGATGTACAACAGCATATCAGAAAATGGTCTCGCCAAGGTTTCCAAGCTCATTTGAACATAATGCCGTGTGTGTGTGTGTGTGTGTGTGTGTGTGTGTGTAGGCAGTACTTTTTAACATCCTTGTGTCTTACGCAGATCAACCCCACCAAAAGATTCTCCAATATCACACATCGTGGCCTCAAAAGACTTTGCAGAACTGAAACCCCAGTGGGTTTATGAGTTCAAAAAAAAATCCTCAGGAAAATGACAAGTATAAACTAGCACGGCGTCCGCTGTTAAGCAGTCAAACACTGAGTGTTAAGTTTCTTTGCTTCCGCACAAGGACGGGGCCCCGAGGTGTCCTCACAGGGGGCTTTTTGAGGTTTGTTTTGGATGAGATGAGACTGTGTTCTCCGAGATGGTAATGGATGCCCAGAGGCTAGCATATACAGAGGTTTTGCAAACCCCAAGCTAAACCATGACACACGTGCCATTAAAATACACACAGCTCAATCCTGTCCATGTAACAGCTTCTGACGTTCGAGGAAGCCTGGCGGGAATGGGGGGTGCACGGAGGAGGGCAGTGCTAGACGAGAAAATTCTACAACAGAGCATTAACTCAAACACCTTATGGTTTTCATAACTTAAAGAAAGGATGTAGACTTCAGTGGATAATTCATGCTTATTAAATACGTGTGAAATTATTGTGGTTCATCTTCCTCCTGTGTTTTAAATGACTTTGTAAAACCCAGACTTGGCATCAACAGAAATAACATAATGCAGTGTAAAATGATCTCATTATTATAAGTATCCTTTAATGCAAAACAATCTCGGACATTTATTTGGTTGTGATCCTGAAGGACTTCTTTCCTGTTGACGAGTGGTAATGTATGGGTAAATTATTTCTTGGATATCATGTAAATGGAACTTCTGAACTCATTATGTATAAATTATTAAGTTATAAAACACCATTGCTAATAAAACGGTGGCTACAGTGAGAAGTGTGATTAAAATCACACGTGACTCCAGCCTATTAAACAATAACGTATTAATCCATAAAGCTGTAAGCAGCTTATCCAGTTACTATAATTAAAATATGCTTCACTACTAATTGCCTTACCAATCCTTAAATTTCCCTGAAACCATTTTCAAATGATGGCAAAACAGCAGCCCTTACTATTATATCTTCTAATACTGGTGAACTAAGAAAACCCTTGTAATAAAGAACCTTTTATCTCTGTTCTAAGGCAATCATATTGATTAGTATTAAATTTATAGCTGGCAAAATATTTTGGTAAAATTAATGTGGGTTTAAAGGTAGAAAAAAATCTATGCACAGAACTGGAGGGGAATAACAATGTTTCACATATTTCTGCCAACATATTAACTAATACAGCAAAAAGGATCCTTGATATGTCATTTGTTGACTGATGAGAGCACAGAGCTGAGACTCGGGCATGAAATTTTATTGCCAAAGACATTTTCATCTGCAGCCAAATCACCAGGGAAACACTTTGTCAAACAACTTCACTCTGCATGGAGACTTTGTGACAATATTGGCATCCTAAGAATTTGTTCGGGTTTTTCCTATTGCATCTATCTGTCTGTGCCTGGAAATATTTACAGCAACACCGCAATTCATGCGGACATTTGGTTTAGCACCTAGAAACAACCCAGCCAGCTCATGGTTTATCTCACCAGCAAGTTTCAAATAAATGCTCAGAAGTTGTATGCTTTTTAATATAAATGAGACAATATATTTTAGAAAGGTTTCATATCAAAATTCCATTTCATATTAATGGTAACCCATCTAGCACTGGGTATCTACAAAGTTATGGGCCAAAGTTTACAAAGTTTCTTTAGAAGTACTCAATCTTTCTGCCTGAGTGTAACCCAGAAAATTAGAAAAATTATGACAGAGGAAGAGAGGGAATGAGAAGCAGAAAGAAGGAAGGAGAAGGGGAGAAAGAAGATCAATGCTGGACTCTGATCATTTAGAACTGCATTTTAAATTTTAGATCCTGTATTTATTTTGCCTGTGGTGGGAGCATAACCCCCAGAAACAACCCTTGATATTTCACACCTCCTTTTTTTTTTTTTGAGACGGAGTCTCATTCTGTCACCCAGGCTGGAGTGCAGTGGTGTGATCTTGGCTCACTGCAAGCTCCGCCTCCCGGGTTCACGTCATTCTCCTGCCTCAGCCTCCAGAGTAGCTGGCACTACAGATGCCCGCCACCTCGCCTGGCTAATTTTTGTATTTTTAGTAGAGATGGGGTTTCACCGTATTAGCCAGGATGGTCTTGATCTCCTGACCTCGTGATCCGCCTGTCTTGGCCTCCCAAAGAGCTGGGTTACAGGCGTGAGCCACCACGCCCGGCCTATTTCACACATCCTCTTATCCAATCATCACTTAGGTGCTGCCAAATTCTCAACCCTAAGTAACTTTGTTAATCTCTTCATCATCCCTCTGGTCTGAGTTACCACTGTCTCTCACCAGGCTCCTGAAATAGCCTAGCAACCAGACTCTCCACTTCATTCTGTGCACAGAGTCTAAAGCAATCTTTTCAAAAAGTCAATCTGATCACACCCCTGTCCTTTCACATTTGCTACTAGAGGATAAAAATCCTGAACACAGACCACCGGGTCTGGAATAAGGTAGCCCCTGCTTGCATCCTGACTTTCCCTGGGACCACTGGTGACTACTCCAAGCACAGTCAATTTCTCAAATGGGCCTTGCCCTCTGCTGCCACAGGGCCTTCGCATGTGGGCTTTTCTCTGCTGGCAACGCCTTCCAGGCACACACCCGGATGGTGCCTGCCTTCTCATTCCTTCACCTGGTTAGCTCCTGCCCCTCTTCAGGGGTTCAGCTGGCTGCTGAGTCCCCTGTTACAAGCTCTCATAGCACAGTCTGATTCACCATGCTTTGAGCTTACATCTATTTATGAAACTCCTTGATGACAGTGTAGCTTGTCCTACTGCACTGTACAGTGACACACACACGGAACACACCTGTCTTCAGGCACCACTGAATCCCTTAGCCGAGGGCCTGTCATAAACATGAAACAGGTTCTGAGGCAGTGCTGCTGACTGAAAGAACGGAGCTGAAAAATGGGTCCACCCACAGCATTAATAATATTAGGCAAGACGACTTGTAGTATCATTCCCACCATGGCCACCATTAAAGTCAGGCTCTACGCCAGGAAAAATAGCTAATGCATGCTGGGCTTAATACTTAGGTGATGGGTTGACAGGTGCAACAAACCACCATGGCGCATGTTTACCTATGTAACAAATCTGCACGTCCTGCCCATGTACCCCAGAACTTAAAATGAAATAAAATAAACACTCAGGCTCTAGGATCACAAATGGAATCACCTGACAACACTACCTTCCACCAGCTAATTGGTTATGTTATCAGGTTGTTTGTTCCCTCAAAGCAGATTGAAGAATTTAAAAAGGTTCAGCCTGGCCAATATGGTGAAACTCAATCTTTACTAAAAATACAAAAGATTAACTGGGTGTAGTGGCAGGCACCTGTAGTCCCGGCTACTCGGGAGGCTGAGGCAGGAGACTCGCATGAACCCGAGAGATGGAGGCTGCAGTGAGCCAAGACTGCCCCACTGCACTCCAGCATGGGCAACAGAGTGAGACTTTATCTCAAAAAAAAAAAAAAAAAAAAAAAATTAAAAAGGTTATTCACACACCCACACTCACATCTGTGTATGGAATTGGTTGTTGTAAGTACATCTTTATTAGGACAAGCACACAGCCAGGGCTTGGGTGGGTCCATTAATGAATCTGGCTCTCTGAAACTCTCAGGCCAGATTTCCATCGCCAACGCCAGTCCCTGCCTTCCCAGAATGTGACTTGGAGCCTGAAAGCCTGGTTACTTCTTCAACTTCTGCTATAGCCACCCAGGGGTATTAATCCCAGATTCACATCCAGTAGCAGCTGTGCCCACTTTCACAGCAAACCGACTTCCCATCCAGGCAGGAGAGCAGGAACGTATGGGCTGGGCTGTGCAGTTTGGCTCTGAGCAGGGTAAGGCATCAGAAACCTGATCCATGTGGCAGAGCGGGCAGCAGGGCCTGGAACCTGGCCCAGGACCCTCTGACAAGCTGGCCACTCCAAGTGTGAAAAGTGTCCCACAGGATTCCTTTTAGCGCTGACAATCTAAGATTCAGCTAACTTTTGTAAACTTGGCATTCTAGGTTTATAAAAACATCCTGCTGCTCTTGATTTTTCTAGGATATGGAAACAGATGGAACTGATAACAGGCAGCAGTCTGATTTCAGTCCGATTTTGCTTTTCTCTGTCACCTGTTACATCACCTGATGATAGAGAGGAATACTGATATCCGCTTTCTCTTTAATAATGTTACTAAAAAAACAGTGAGGCGAGCTAAGGCAGGCAGGTAGGGAGGAGGAAAAGAGGCAAGGGACATGGTAATAAATGTCTGGAAAACCAAACCGGATAATCCAGAGGAGCTGTAGAGAAATAACGTGCTGCTCTGCGGAGACCCGCAGACGGCATGTTGCAGGCAGAAAACGCACCAATGCCAGCTTCTCACCTTGGACTCTGGTTAGCAATAGGAATCTATTACCAGCGATAGATTTTTGAGTCTCTAACCTTTCCTATCAGTGATTTTTCATAGATTGTCAGCTGCATGCTGGGGGAAGAGCCACTGTCTTTTGTCTTAAGTTTTTTGGTCGTTAATTATATCCAGGATGGCATGTTTTCATGTGGTAGGTAAACAAAGAAACATCATTCTTGGTGTTATGTAAAATTAGAGCATTATTCTTAAAATTCAATTTGTAACATTCTCTTCTAGTCATACAGATAAATATTCTCTAAATGGACCCTGAAATAATATATTATGTAAAAGCACTAATCTAAAACCTTTTCCAAAAGACTAACCACAACATCAAACAAAACCCTTGTAAATTTCCTGTTTGGAATTTATGCATACTTCTTCTCCAGTCTCAACATTTCTAATAGTTATGCATTCCTTTACTTTCTATAAGTCAGATTTATTGAGGTATAATTTATGTACAGTAAAATTTCATGCTTATTCTTTAAATAACAAGCCAAAACAAAAACTTACCAATCCTTATAATTAAAATGTTAATTTTAAGAGGTGAAATGTTAACAAGTTCTTTTTGATAAGTACAAGTGTTTACTGCTTACTTTACCTAGGAGACCAAAAAAATCAATATTTTCATAATGATGGGATTTATAAAACAGCATGGCTATGCAGAGATATCACCTTGAAGGACAGTTATGAATCTGTACAGAACTAGTTTATTTAATAATCATAATACAGTATAAGAACTCAGTAATGCCCAGCAATGGGTGTCATATGGGTTTGTCTGGACAACTTCAAACACATAAATAACAATTTATAGAAAAGCATGGAAGATGTGATCTGTCACTGAGACATGAAATACCATCACTGCCTTAAAAATGATAGCTACCCTTTGCTTCAATGGATTCCTAGTAGATACTTCGAAGATGTAAAAGTTATTTTCAGTATATAAATAATGCTCATACATTAAAAAATTGGTAGATTATCAGCTTAGTACTTTGTGGGCAGAAGCTTTATTTATGATAACGAATGCATGACTTAAAACATGTAAGTTATATATTACATACAAAATTAGGTTAGAAACAAGTATATTCTTGTTGCCTTACTCCTCCTCCTTCCAAGAATTAAAATGACAAACACCCTCTATTTCATATTCACTCTCACTCATGTAACATAAAGCGATCAGTATGCAAACTAGCCCATAGAGTTACCTATCCTGGTGCCGCCTTTATTAGCTCTGTGACCTTGGGAAAGCTAGCTAACTTTTCTGTGTCTCAGTTTCCAAATCCACAGAAGAGACTTGGAACATGGTTCTCCAAATGTGCATACTAACTGCACCTGCCTTAAAGGGTTGCTGTTAAGGCTAAAGTAGAGAATGCAAGCATATTTAGCCCTTCATATCTGTAAGCCCAATCGACTCCAAATGAAAAAATAGTCAAAGAAAAAACAATGGATGGCTGCATCTGTACTGAACACGTAAAGATTTTTTTTAAAAAATTGTCATTATTCGCTAACCAATACAGTATAACAACTATTTACATAACATTGACATCATATTGGATATTATAAGTAATCCAGAGATGATTTCAAGTATAGGGGCGGACGTGCATGGGTTACACGCAATACGCCATTTTATTTCAGGGACTTAAGCTTCTGCAGATTTTGGTATTGTAAGGTGGGCAGAGGGTGGGGGGCAGGGGGGTCCTAGAACCAATCCCCCATGGTTACTGAAGAGTGACTATATAGTCCCTAGAGCTGGGTTTGGCACCTGCGAAAATGTCAATAACTATAAGCCGGGGTGATTACTATCTACAACTCACTACTATGCTCCGAAATGAAAATGACTTACAAATTATACAGGAAGTTCATGTTTTCAAAGTGAGTCATCGCCACAACAAACATGTTTCTCGACAGTCTGAGGGATCTGAATTTAAATGCTCCCCTTTCCTACTAAGTAGATATAACCACAAATATGGTGATTACAGGTTACATCAGTGGCATTTCCCACGTGCCAGATACCTGGCTGTGTGTGTTTTTCTGCACTATCATATTATTCTTCAAAGTAGTCCTTGGATATATGTGCTATTACAGACTTTACATGTTACAGAAGAGGAAATTGAGCCATAAGAGAAGTTAAAAGTCTTGCTCAAGGTCATACAGCTAAAAAGTAGTGACTCTAGAATGGAAACGAGGCTCTGGGTCTCCCAGACCCGTGGCATTAACTGCCACACATAGCACAGTGTTCTGATTTTGCCTGCTAAATGGATCTGCAGAAAGAAGAAAAGGAAAGGGAATATTTATGGTGAACAGTAGAGCAATATTCATAGCAGGAGGAAGTAAGAGTGAACATTTTCTCAATGCTATTAATAAAAATGATTTGATAAGCAAAAATATGTATTGTGACAGGTTAAATTACATTTAAGAAAACACCAGTACAAATAATTGAGATTTAATTATTTCATGGCATTTCTGTAATCACTTATTTTTTCATGAAAGCCTTCCAGAAAACACTACATTCCTGATCTAATTTTATCTGCAAGAAAATAAAATCAAAGAAATTGTATAATATTTAACCGCTCTGATTTCTCAGCACGCATCTTGTATATTTAAAGGGGGGGAAAGGCAGTCTTGTTGGAATGGGTCCAGAAGCTTCAAGATACAAATCTATTTTTCCTGAAGCCATTAAACACCATAACCAATGGGTAAAATCATTTTATATGGCTTTCCAAAATATCATATCAGAGTTGCAAATTTCATAAACATAAATAAGGATTTGGGCTAGCAAGGTTGGTGCAGGTCACTTCTACGCTCATCTTTTAAACCGTATCTTGGAGAGTTTTTCAAATGTAGAAGTGTTCATTCTAGATGAGATTTAGTACCAAAGGTGGTTTTGTTTGTTTGCATGCTTCCCAGAAGCTGATCTTTTCCTCCAAACTGTCATAGAAGATATCAGAAAAAGAACGAATCATAACATAGAAAAACCCTGAAAATCCAAACATTTCATTGGAAAATAAACTTTTTCCAAAAGAAAACATTTCTTTCATGTATGCAACAGACCTAGGATAGTCACTTCATATCTCATAAATCAAAGATTACAAGTCACATTTTGGCTGGGTGTGGTGGCTCATGCCTGTAATCCCAGCACTTTGGGAAACTGAGGCAGGAGGATCGCTTGAGCTCAGGAGTTCGGGACCAGCCTGGGCAACATGGCAAACCCTCATCTCTATTAAAAATACAACAATTAGCCAGGAGTGTGGCACATGCCTGTAATCCCAACTACTTGGGAGGCAGAGGCAGGAGAATCGCTTGAACTCAGGAGGCAGAGGTTGCAGTGAGCCAAGATCGTGCCATCGCACTCCAGCATGGGTGACAGAGCAAGACTCCATCACAAAAAACAACAAAAAACAAGTCACATTTTGTCACATTAGAAAAAAAAAAAAAAAACATATAAATGTGCATTCAAAAACAGAAACCACAACTACAACAAAGCAACAGCAGCAAGAAAGCAGTTTCTGGAACCATTGGGCACAGCTCTCATTCCGGTGTTTTGTGATATCCCACCCCTTCTTAGTGATTATGAGAAAGCCCGTTCCCCATTCGGGAGGGTTTCAGTAAAGGAGAAAGAAAGCAGGTCAGGAATGCTGTGTTCAACTGTGGCCTCAAACATCTTAACTGTCAAGAATCAAGACTCACAACAGCCCCTGCTCACTATCGGTACAGTCAGGAGCTGCGATTTTTCATCTTGGTATCCTTCTTGGTTCAATGACTGAAACATCATTGTTTACAGATGAACCGTTACCTCCTCTCTGACTCTTTTGCCCCTGATCAAGTCCCTTCTCTCCAGCAGAATCAAACCTTTCCACCCTTATGCTCCCACTGGTCCCTGCACACACTTCCATCGTAGCTCCCCAAACACTTTATTTCATATATTTAAAGTGTTTTTTTCCTTCCTCCTACCCTATATGTCACCGAAGCAGGGCCCCAAGCTCCTTCCAGCTCCAGGGGTTACTACATGGCACATGTCAGTCAATACTTCTGAGTAACAGTCTCAAAGATACTATGGTGGCAAGCATTAGCTTGTAAGGCATTGTAACTAATAATATTAAAATATGTAAGCACATGGATAAGATGTCCAACATCAGAGCCATTAGGGAAATGCAAATCAAAACCACAATGAGACATCACACTGGTGTGAAATGGGGCTGGAATCAACATGCAAATCAAAACCACAGTGAGATAGTATTTCATACCAGTGGGTGTGAAATGGGGCTGGAATCAAAAAAGTCAGATGGTAACATGTGTTGGTCAGGATGTGGAGGTACTGCAACTTTTTTTTTTTTTTTTTTTTTAGATGGAGTCTTGCTCTGTCTCCAGGCTGGAGTGCAGTGGCATGATCTCGGCTCACCACAATCTCCGCCTACTGGGTTCGAGCTATTCTCCTGCCTCAGCCTCCCGAGTAGCTGGGATTACAGGTGCATGCCAACGCACCCGGCTAATTTTTTATATTTTAAGTAGAGATGGAGTTTCACATGTTGGCCAGGATAACCTCAATCTCCTGACCTCATGATCCACCTGCCTTGGCCTCCCAAAGTGCTGGGATTACAAGTGTGAGCCACTGCGCCCAGCCTGTACTGGAACTTTTATACATCATGGATAGGAATGTAAAGTGGTTGCAGGTGCTTTGGAAAAGAGTATGGCTGCTCCTTAAACAGTTAAACACAGTTACCATTTGACCCAGCAATTCTACTCCTAGGTATATGCCCAAGACAAATGAAAACATATGTCCATGCAAAAACTTCTATGGAAATGTTCACAGCAGCACTACTCATAATAGCCAGAAGAACCCAAATATCCATCAATTTGTGAATGGACAAATGAAACATGGTAAAACCATATAGTAGGATGTTACTCAGCCATGAAAAGGAATGAAGTACTAACATATAGTTTGACTCCATTTATATGAAATGTCCAGAACAGGCAAATGTGCAGAGACGGAGAGTAGCTGAGTGGTTGCCAAGGGCTGGGCCAGGAAGAGAAGCTCGTGATGCTAAGGGTTGTGGCATCTTCTGGGGGGATTATAAAATATTCTATAATTGACTGTGGGGATGAATGCTAACTGTATGAATATATAAAAAGCTACTCAACAGTATATTTTGAGTACATGGGTGAATTGTATGGGATGTGAATTTTATTTCAATAAAGCTATTCTAAAAAACTCCACCACCACACGAGCTCTTTGGCATCTGACTATTCTTTGACTGGCACATAGGCAGGAATTGGGATGACTGCTAAACTATGTGCTTTCTCCTTTTCCTTATTTGTTTTTCTTTGAGACAAGGTTTTGCTCTGTCACCCAGGCTGCAGTGTGGTGGCCTGTTCAAGGCTCACTGCAGCCTTGACCTGCTGGGTTTAAGCAATCCTCCTACCTCAGCCTCCCAAGTAGCTGAGACTACACGCATGAGCCATTGTGCCTGGCTAATTAAAAAAAAAAAAGACTGATCATTTTGGGGAAACTAAGGCAGCTCAATCAACCAAAGTCAGATAACCTGATTTCTCAAATGCTAATGTGCTGATTCTGGCAGAGAGCTTATTGGTTTTCTCCTTCACACTGCCTGCGAAGATAAGTCAAAGTTTGCTATAAGCCTCCACACTGGAGAGAGAGGAGAAGCTGTAATCTACAATTAGCCAAGTCTATGGCTTGTTTGAAAGAGCAGGAAGGGGACAATAATGAGGAAGGGAGGTGAATAGATGGCTAAAGTAAACAACAGGAATTCATTTTTTTCTAAAATCAAATGGGAAATTCAATTATTCACTATTCTACTTAAAAGCACTGCTTTCCAGAAAATTACATGTACCTGGAATATATTCAGAAGATTTAGAACAAAGAGCTGCCAGCTTTCACAGTTTATTGTTGAAAACCAAGATACTTAAAATAAATAATTTAAATAAATAAATAAATAAATAGCTTTGCTTAACTATTAAGAACAGGAAACTGTGGGCTGTAAAATGTTAAACACTTTGCCCAAGTCACAAGTATAAAGCATTAGTATAAAAGTCATTAGCAGATGACTTATAAGATTTCATTTATTTATAAAGAAAGACTTCTGTGGTATATTCACTTTCCTCTTTCCTGTAGATACTCTATAAAATGATTCTGTTCTGAGATTTTTAAATGGTTAAGAAAAATCCATTTAAATATTTCCCTTAAAACTCACGAGAACTTTATGAGCTTGCTTATTAATCAAAGATTTAAACAATCTCATCTTTATTTTTAATTTATTTTTTGAACCATCAATGCAGTCTTAACTTAAAAAGATTTTCACTCTCATTTATTTAGAAGCAAGACAAATACCCTAACAAAATGCAGATTAGAAATGGCTCTTAGGAATCACGAAGGCATATTCAGCACGTATCAAAACGAGGAATTAAATCAGTCTCCTTCTCTGAGATATGCATCTTATTTCTTCATTATCCAAACAATTGGAATAGCTTATTTATCCAAATCAATTAACAAAATCAAAAAGAAAAAGCATATTCAAAGGGGAAAATCTTATCAGTCTTTAAAAGAGAAATATTGTACCTGACAGCTTTGTAAATCCTAGGAGGTACTCAAAATCAGACTACTAAAAAAAGATAAAAGCAAATAAAAATTGTAACTTTTCAATATGCAAGGGGCACACACAAAACAGAAAACGAACTCAAATGCCTTGTTACTACCTTGCAAATCAGGGACAAAAATGCCAAAGAGGAAAATTATTATCTTCAATTTTCCCTATTATTTATAGGCACGTGATTTGTCTAGGGGGCAGGCGGCACAAACAGAACTATTTACTGAATTTAGTATAAAAATTCTCTGCACAAAAAAATTCAACCATCTTCACAAATCACTAATGTGTATTCATGTCCAAATTTTACCAGAAATGACTCCTGTAATCTTGTTTGAAATGAGATTTCATAATAGACATAAGGAGATTTCACTGGGGCAGGGAGAACCCACCATTCATACAGCAATAAAGTCCCAATTTATCACCATGAAAAACCAGGCCCTAACACTATACTAGGACTTTTGTTTAAAACCAAAAGAAAACACATCTTGCCATTTAAAACTCTTCAAATTCCACTCCTTCCCAAGGAACCTTTAGAACCAGGCATTTCTCTTCACTGAGAAACACAGCTGTAGAGCGCTTTGTGAAATTACACATATGCAATTATCTCATTTATTTTGACAATAATTAATTCTCTCTTTCCCTCAGGCTCAATCTGTAAGAATGGAATCACACTAACAGAAAGCTAAATTAAAACATGCAGGCATGTCCATTCTGTAAAAGATGAGACTATCTCTTTAGCTCACTGAGAGGTTATTTTTAAAATTCTGTATGTTTGCAGACATGTCAAAAGGTTGACAGGAGGAGGCAGGTTCATGGGATCTCATTAATCACCTTTCTATTATAACAGAGGTTTAAATGAAGATTATACAGCAGCATAGCTAAGCACACTTCCAACAACATTTTTCTTCCTTCTCAAAACAGCGCTGACCTATTGTTAGGTTTATCAAATCTGCCACATAGTAGGTCCTCCATAAATGTTCATTGTTATCGATAAAGACAATGATAAAGGCATCTTTTGAGAGGAGACTTACAAGTAGACAGGCAAAGAAAACAAAGAGGCAGAAGAACAAGAAGCGGATCTAACTAAAACTGGAAGTCAGCACTAATAAAGAGTCCTGAAAAACGTCTTTTTTTTTTTTTTTTTTTGAGAGGGACTCTCCCTCTGTTCCCCAGGCTGGAGTGCAGTAGTGCAATCTCGGCTCGCTGCAAGCTCCGCCTCCCGGGTTCACGCCATTCTCCTGCCTCAGTCTCCCGAGTAGCTGGGACTACAGGTGCCCGCCACCTCGCCGGCTAATTTTTTTGTATTTTTAGTAGAGATGGGGTTTCACTGCATTAGCTAGGATGGCCTTGATCTCCTGACTTCGTGATCTGCCCGCCTCAGCCTCCCAAAGTGCTGGGATTAGAGGTGTGAGCCACTGCAACCGGCTGAAAAACTTTTAATGTTTTTACCCAGAAAGAGGGAGCAGTGAGTTTTTCATAATGTATATTTCATTCATGTTTTTAATATTTATAACGGATGCACACAATTTACGAACAAAAATGTGGACTATGGAATTTATTTAGATTTGATTTACTTGAATCATCTTTATTAGATAAATTAATTTTTTATTGTCACATATCCAAGATGATCTGCACATGAATTTTTGCTATGAAATAGTTTAAAAATTTAAACGCCATATGCATCAATGTTTTTACTACTGAGCTATCATGTTTCTTTTTATGTATTTATAAAATTTATTTTTCAAGTTGATGTCAAACAAAGCATACAGGATTGAATCAATGATGTGAAGCAACCTCTTTATTCTCTTGTTTCTAGGTTTAAAGGTGTTCTGTGTTTAATGATGAAATTTCATCATTTATTTTGCCAACTTTTCATCTAAAATTTAATCGAGGAAGAGTCAGTTCAAATTTACTTTATTTGAAAGAAAAATATCAAATGCTCACCCTTTAAGATTTTATTCTACTTTTTTTTACCTTAGTTTAGCATAAGCAGATAAATTCTCAGTGTCACCACTGCTGGGTTTCCCTGCTATTTTTATTTTCCACTGACAGAATATTCAAAGCTGACAAATGCTGTAGAAAAGATTTAGTTATTAAAAGCTTCAATTTACAGCAAATAGTGACAGTTTCTTTTGCTCCTCATAAAGCAAAATCGAAGAGGTGTAAATACACAAGGCAAGGTAGAACAAACACACTTTACATACTTTCAAAAATGGTTCTAAGTAGTGCTCGTTTGAAATATTACTCTAAAAGTACTAGTTTAGGTCTTGATTCAAAGAATAAAAACTGAATTATGGCTGACAATTCTCAAGAGTACTTTAAAAGCTTGACTTATGGATAGCTTTTATATCTAATGAAGCCTTTAAAAAATAACAAATAACTGACTTAAAATAAAAGGCATATGTTTAAACTAATGTAATATTACGTGCTTGCCAAGAGGAAAACAAAATAAAGTAAGTAAATGAAATATTTATTTCTACTTCAAATAAATGGCTGGTTTGGTATTGAGTTAAATTTCCTAAATACCCCCAAAATTGACAGTAACTCAGACTTCTACATTTTACCAAATTTGGGGGATGAGAGAGCGCACTTATGTACGCAAAAACTATGTAAATTCTGGGTGGTGCAGGGGGAGAGTAAAAAAAAGTCACAGACAACACTAAAATGTTTCTTATTGGAAAGGACCTTTAAATGACGTCTTTGGAGTCTAACAGTTGTGCTGAACTGTAAAATATATTGCCAGCACCACCTGGAAATGAGGAAGAGAGATGCTAGGAAGATAAAAAAACAAAACCAAACAAAACAAAAAACTGGAAAATTCTCATAGAAAAAGAAAGCAAACTTTTTCCTCTTCAAGAAGCATGTCATCAGTAAAAGGAGGCTAATTGAGAAAGACTGCTCTGAAGCTACAGGAGGTGCACTGATAACAAGAGAGAGGATTCACCTGCCCCAAAGCCAAAATACCCAGGGAGCTGAACAATGAGAACACATGGACAAATGGGAGGAACAACACACCCTGGACACTGGGGCCTGTCAAAGGGTTGCTGAGGAGAGAGAGCACCAGGAAGAATAGCTAATGAATGCTGGGCTTAATACCTAGATAATCTGTGCAGCAAACCACCATGGGACACATTTACCTATGTAACATACCTGCACATCCTGCACATGTACCCTTGAACTGAAAATAAAAATTGGAAATCAAAAACAAAACAAAACAAAAAGAATCTGGAGAAATGAGCCATTCTTAAGTGGATAAAAAACATTTCCCAAACTTTCCAGGATGAACAGAATGTTCCATATCTAAACTGGTATACTGGTTATACACGTTTGTCAAAACTCAGGGAACTATATATACACATATACACACACATACACACACACACTTATGGTCTGTACAGATGTATGTAAATTACACTTCAATTAAAAAAGAACTCATAAACATGGCAAATGTATAAGTTTATTTTAATGTATTAGATACAAAATTAAAAATCTTATGTTATTTGTTTATTTATTTTTGAGACAGGGTCTCACTTTGTTATCCAGGCTGGAGTGCAGTGGTGTGATCAGGGCTCACTGCGCTACATTTTTTTTTTTTTTTTAAAAGACACTAGGTCTCACCCTGTTGCCCAGACTGGTTTGAAACTATTAGGCTCAAGTGATCCGCTTGCCTCAGCCTCCCAAAGTGCTGAGATTACATGTGTGAGCCACCATACCTGGCCTAATCAATTTTTAATGAATCTTTCTTTACATAGAGAACAGAAAAGTATAAAAGGGAGAGCTAAAAAAAAATCTAGGGAAAAAAATACAGAGCTGAGAGACAAACCACCAAACTTTGCATTGCCATTGGAAAAGAAGTATCTTTCCAAAGGTTCTAACAGTGCTCATGAGGCAAGCGAAGAAAGGGAAGAAGCAAGCTTCAAATCTGTGTAACTCTGACATATGTTACCTACTTTTAATAAACAAGTTTCTGTGTTACAACAGGCTATTAACACTATCTCCATTTCAAAATTGATGAAATATACAGAATAGTTCAGTGACATCCCTGAGGATATACAATTAGGAAAGAGCTAGGATACAAATAGATTTCTAAAACTCCTACATATAATTCTTCTCACAAAACAATACTCTGTTGTGTGTGTGCAGAGGGTAAAAATAAAAACCACTGTTAAGTTTCACATGGTAGTAGCACGGCTTTCCCTCCTCGCCCACACAGGATGAATGAGTATAAATGTGTCGGGATGTGCTTTGACTAAGAGCATGAACTGAAACAATCGAGATTTTCTTTTTTCTTATTCGTTCACTCCTTGGTTGAAAATTCTGCAACAAGTAATACTTGTGCCTGAATATACATATAAGCTAAATACTTAGGGCCAAAAGGAGTCTTTGGCTGCAAACACTGCATATTATTTTTTATTTCAGCATGCAATTTGTATTATGATTTGATTGAAGCCAACTGTACTAGATTTCGGAAGAGTAGAAAGAAGACAGTACTTCCTGTGCATTAATAAGTGGGACATGCTTTCTAGAAATCTTATGAAAATTGGGGAGAGGGGAGATTGAATTCTCAAAGGAATTGCACAGAATTTCACTGATGCCCAATTTGACACCAGAGCCAACCCTTAGATTCGTTAACACACAAGTAAAGTCTCCACATTAAGAATGCCTGTCTCTCCATACACCCCCAAGTAACCCCAAGTGCCTACAGTAAGAGGGAAAAGTGTTACTTCTTTTTTATTTTTTATTTTTGAGATGGAGCTTTGCTCTTGTCGCCCAGACTGGAGCGCAATGGTACGATCTTGGCTCACTGCAACCTCCGCCTCCCGGGCTCAAGTGATTCTCTTGCTTTAACCTCCTGAGTAGCTGGGATTACACGTGCACACCACCATGCCCAGCTAATTTTTCTATTTTTTGTAGAAACAGGGTTTCATGTTGGCCAGGCTGTTCTCGAACTACTGACCTCAGGTGATCAGCCCACCTCGGTCTCCCGAAGTGCTGGGATTACAGGTGTGCACCACCGCTCATGCAGTGTGACCTTGAAACACAAATGTGTGCCATATTTGGTTTGTTGCCTATGCCCAAATTTGCAAACAAACAAACAAACAAAGGAAAGTGGCCAGGTGTGGTGGCTCATGCCCATAATCCCAGCACTTTGGGAGGCTGAGGTGGGCAGATCATTTGAGGTCAGGAGTTTGAGACCAGCCCAGCCAACATGGTGAAACCCTGTCTCTACTAAAAATACAAAAATTGGCTGGGCATGGTGGCGTGTGCCTGTAATCTCAACTACTCGGGAGGCTGAGGCACGAGAATCACTTGAACCTAGGAGACGGAGGTTGCAGTGAGCCAGATTGCATCACTGTACTCCAGCCTGAGTGACAGAGAGTCCATCTCAAAAACAAAACAACAACAAAAAGGAAATGATTTAGTGTGAATTTAAAAATCACAACCTTTGACATAGCCCAAGTGCACCTTTTCCTTTCTAAATACAGAAATGGGCCCAGCACAGTGGCTCTTGCCTATAATCCGAGCACTCTTGGAGGCCAAGGTGAGAGGATCACTTGAGGCTAAGAGTTGGAGACCAGCCTGGGCAACATAGTGTGACCCTCATCTCTACAAAAAATGTTTTTTGAAAAACAGGTGGGTGTGGTGGCACCTGCCTGTAGCTCTAGCTCCTCAGGAGGCTGAGGGGGGAGGATCACTTGAGCCCAGGAATTCGAGGCTGCAGTGAGCCATGATTGTGCCTACAGTGCTGGGCAACAGAGAAAGACTCTATCCCTTTAAAAAAAAAAAAAGAGAGAAATGCATTCTGTATCATTCAATAAAATAAGTGAAATGCAATCTAATAATTAGTCAATAGATATTTAAAAATACTACTTGCTTCAATTCAATTGTGACAATCCTTACAATTTTCTCTCAAATGAAATTTGCATTTTCTTCTGTAATGAGAAATGGAAGACAAGAAATGGATAAAGGCAAAACCACTGCTAATATTTAACAACAATTAAACGAAGTAAAAGACAAAAGGGCAATGCTTAAGAGCATGGGCTTGGGACTTAGGCTCTAGGTCAAAGCTGGGATCTGTCACTTAGTAGTTACACTACTGATGGCAAAGCACTTAATCAAATCCTCAGTTTGCTGACCTACAAAGGGGGGATGACTATGTTTTCGGCCTACCTGAAAACTTGTATAAAGAGCTTAGCAGAGTATGTGGTATACAATAACTGATAATTATATATTATATATAATTTGCATATATATGCAGTAATATAATTGCTTATTATACAATTCATATTTATATAACTAATTATATATGCATTTAAAGCATATGCCAATAAAACAGGCCTGCCTTGTTTTCTTATGCTTTGGAGATACTGAAAGTTTGTGGCAACCCTAGGTCAAGCAAGCTTTTGGGTGCCATTTTTCCAACATTAGGTGTTCACTTTGTATTTCCATGTCAGTATTTTTAGCAGCACATATTTTAAATTAAGGTATGTTCATTGTTTCTTTTAGATACAATGCTATTGCACACCTAATAGATTTTAGTACAGTATAAACATAACTGTTCCATGCACTGCAACTTGCTTTATTGCACTATTTGCCTTATTGCTGTGTTCTAGAGCTGAGATATCTCTGGAGTCTGCCTGTAATTATATTGAATACTGCTGTGATAATAAAAATACAAGAAATGTGATGTTCTTTTTTTCTTAATATATTTGTCATTATGAAAGTTTATTAAAACATTTCTATGTTGTTAGCCAAAATGATAAATTATTGAAATGTACATGTTGTTAGAAAAAAATAAATTAGGCTGCACATAATTAGAGAAAAATTACAAAGTACTGGAAAGCATAAAGAGAGAAAAAACCCACACGCAATCCTACCACTTAAGAAAACTATTAATATTTGAGATGTATCCTTCAAAGCTTTTTTCTCTTTTGTTTCCATACAGATTTGCCTTGGGATGCAGACTCTTGGCTTTCCAAATTTATAATATGTTATGAAAATTCTCTAAGTCATTAAACCATCCTATAAGTCACAACTTGAAATGGCTGTCTAGGATTCAATCATATTGTTGCACTGTTATTTAATCAATCAAATCTCACAGGGCATTCTGTTGTTTCCAATTGCTAGTATTACAAATGAGATTAAGTTTTTGTTTGCTTGTTTGTTAAGAGGATTACCTTATGTACAAAATAAAGGGAACACCAGCTAAAGAATTCTATTTTATTTTGAGGTGTCAACCAGGGGCTGCAGAGTGAGATTGTATAAAATCAATGTATTTAAACAAGTGATTCTCAGGTAGCTTCACTATTCTTTTCCATCATACATCCTTGACCAACCAAGTATACACAAGCATATGTACAATCATGTATTTGAATTAACAGAGGTAAAACTGGAACGTCTTATCAACCTAACAGAATCGGCTTATATATATTAATTCTTCCGTAAACACAATATGTAATGTACAAAGAAAAGGGCTTTAACAAAAGTCAGACATTTTATTCAGGGTTTTTAAGAAAATGTTTTTGAAATATGCCATCTAATTTAAAAAATTCCCCACTTCTACTATTGAATCAACAAAATTAGTAATCAGCAGGAACAAAATGAGAGACAGTTTGGTAGCTGTCAACAATGTTTTCCAGTACGGTACAAATAGAAAAACCGTCCACATAAGGAAAACACTGTTCTCTTTAAATCTTGGAAATATGCAAATACAGTATTGCTTTAGAGGCTGAGAAAACTGGTTCTTTATTCCACAGAGATTTTTCTGTCAGTGTAACAAGCTGAAAACAAAATATGAATGACACGTGCACATGCTTAGCTGATGGAGAACACAGACTCCAACAGTAGCCACATTAATCTCTCATAGAGGTTATATGACTTCCAGGCAGAGATATTGATTCAGATCTAGTCTACTGCTACCAAGTTTCACAAGTATTCAAATCCAAGCGTGGAAATTTTTCCCCAAGATGGTAACTCCTAGTACTTCCTTTAGCTTCCCTGGCTAATTAGGTAACTTGCTTGATTATTCAGTTCAGTTCAAGAATTAAGAATGTTTAATAAATAGGCTGTCTGGTAGTAAGAGTATATACAAATATGTCTCACTAAATACTGAAAGTTATTTGGATACTAAGAATTTAGAGAACAATAAAACATGATCAGTGCAGTTATTCTAGGTTAGACTTTTGGGATTTTTTTTTCATTTTTAATATTACCATAACATCTCAATCATACTTTAAAAAAAAAAAAAAAAGCAATTCTACAGTAGATTTTATTCTTCCAGAGTAGACATCTGTGTTTGTTTGCACAGACAGACTTCAGAATATTTTCTTTATTATTCCTTTCCCATAATCTTGTTCAGTTGCCCCAGAGGTTATGCCTCCAGACAGCTATGAACCCAATATCGTCCAATTCTGTAATCCAAAGGGCCAGGTGCTGTGGCTCACGCCTGTAATCCCAGCACTTTGGGAGACTGAGGTGGGCAGCTCACTTGAGGCTAGGAATTTGAGACCAGCCTGGCCAACATGGTGAAACCCCATCTCTACTAAAAACACAAAAATTGGCGGGGTGTTGTGCACACCTCTGATCCCAGCTACTCGGGAGGCTGAGGCACGAGAATTGCTTGAAACTGGGAGGCGGAGGTTGCAGTAAGCTGAGATTGCATGACTGCACTCCAGCCTGGGGAACAGAACGAGAATCTGCCTCAAAAAATAAAATAAAATAAAATAAATTCTGTAATCCTGTCTCACTGGTTCATGACAAGATGCAACTTGATCCCCCAGGGGATTCTTCTAGGGGATAACAGGGCTCCATTGCTTGATTTCTCTCTCAAACACAGAGAATTTTAGCAGTTTGTGCCTTTTCCTTTATTCCAGTCACTCTATATTTTGTGTTTTAATTTTTCACTTTGTATGTCAAATTGTCAATTTCCATTTGCAATAGAAATAAAAGCAGAATATATCTTAGAGGGCTATTCCTTAAGGTTCTCTTTTGAATTATTTAATCTTGGAAATTGGGATGAAGATAAACAAAACTGGTATCCATTTGGGATGCAGTGGATTTTTCTCTGCAGGTATATATTTCCCCTTGAAAATATAAAGTACATCTATCTCAATATTCAAGGTTTGACCAGAGAACAACTGGGCTTGAAAATATTTTGGTGTGGATGGGTGTGGTGGCTCATGCCTGTAATTCCAGCACTTTGGGAGGCTGACGCAGGCAGATCACCAGAGGTCAGGAGTTCGAGACCAGCCTGGACAACATGGTGAAACCCCATCTCTACTAAAAATACAAAAATTAGCTGAGCGCGGTGGCAGGCACCTGTAATCCCAGTGACTTGGGAGGCTGAGGCAAGAGAACTGCTTGAACCGGGGAGGTAGAGGTTGCAGTGAGCCAAGATCACGCTACTGCACTCTAACCTCGGTGACAGACTGAGACCCTGTCCCTAAAATAAATAAATAATAAAAATATTTTGGTGCTCGTTAACAAGAATAGAACAAGATTTTTTCTTAAATGAGCTTCTAGTTATGTTTAATAAAACCCTAGAGAAGTTAGACTATACACGTCTGCCTTGGTCTTGGCAGGGAATTAGACTGAGATAATCAGAGTTCCTGTGGCTCCGTATCCTTGCCCATGAACTGTATTAATTTTGCCAACCTGGTAGATATAAAATGCTGTAGGTATGGTTTTAATTTCCAGCTCTCTAATTACAACTGAAGTTGACCATTTTTCATGTGTATTGGCAAGTCAAAGTCATGTTTTCTTTTCTTTGAAATGCTTGTTCATACCTTTTGCCAATTTTTATTTATCTTTCTTAAATGTTTTAGATACTAATCGGCTGTCAGTGATGTGTGTGTTGCAGACCACTTTTCCCAGTTGTGGCTTGCATCTTTTCAACTTATTAACGGTATCCTTTGATAAAGAGAAAGTTCATTTTAACGTAGTTGAATTTATCAATCTTTCCTTTACAATCTGTGTTTTCTTGAGTATAGGGGTAAGAAATCCTTCCCTACTCTGAGGTTATATATTCTCCTTTTTGGTATTTTATTTATTTTATTTATTTATTTATTTCTGGTTCTTTGAAAGTTCTATAGTTCTCCCTTCCTTTAGAAACTTTCTGTTGGTGATTTTAAAATACTAATATTTAATATACCTGGAACCGATTTTTTGTGTACTTCAGGATCTGGTTTCATTTTGTTTCTCCACATGTATGATCTTGTAACTGCATGATTTATTGATTAGTTCATTCTCTCCGCATTGAGATGCAATACTCCTTCCACTGTAAATCAAGGGTGCATATATGCATGGGATTATTTATGGGCTCTTAATCCTGTTCCATTGGTCTCTTTGTCTATATACTAGTACCCTAATACCACGTCTTCTTCGTTACTACAGTTTTATAACAGACCTTGATATCTCTAAGGCAAGACAGCCCATTTCTACTACTCTGGTTCTTCCTCAGGGAAGATTTTTTATTTTTGATCTTTCACTCTTACAAATAACTGCAAAATTAGCTTGTCAATTTGATCTCTTTTCTCACTGGTTGCTTTTAAGGTCTCCTCTTTTGTTTTTGGTGTCCACATGATAAGTCCAACTATATATGTATTAGTGCTGCTTGGTATACAAAGTGTAAACTATATCAGAGGATTCCAATGTTTTAGCATTCTGAAAAGTCTCAGTCTTAAATTGTTTCTCCACTACTGGGAAATAATTCTCCATGGGACTCTCAAACTTTTGCATGTTTTGTGAGCAGAGGTACCGACAGCATCAGTTCTGAAAAAACTACTCAAGGATATTTGGAAGATAGAGATAGTGTCTCTCTGGAGCAGAAAGCAGATTTGTTTACTGTCTAGTAAGGTAATACTGTCTACTACGATAAAAAAATAGTAAAGATAATGTCTCCCTCCAAGGAAAAGAGCACATTTGCTTACAGACCATTTTAAAAGACTTGGGCATCCGAAGCTCAGGTGTCTTTGGGCATGACTCAAACTCACTGCACGCCCAGTATGCATCAGGGCCACATCATCCCCATGGGACTCGGGAAGCAGGCGGAACTGCCTTGAACATAAAGTTCATGCTACCTGTTGTGCGGTGAGAAATAAAGTCCTTTGTGTCTGACCCAGGAATGTCGTGTCTTCAAACAGCATTTATGAAACTGCGGGAAGCTAATTTATGAGCTTGGAAGGAAGGTAAAATCTCAAACCTTTCCCAATTCTTAACTTCTCTCATTTTCAGTATTTTAATATGCTGGATCTTCAATCAACATATATTAAATCTTTTCAATCTGTCATCCCTATGTCTTACTCTCTCTTTACTGTTTTTCATCTCCTGTTTCTCTGTTTTGTGTTGGGTTATCTTTTTCATGACTTTCCAGTTCATTTATTCTTGAACTCTTTTTTTTTCTTTTTTTTTTTGAGGCAGGCTCTCGTTCTGTCACTCAGGCTGGAGTACAATGGCACCATCTTGGCTCACTGCAACTTCCACTTCCTGGGCTCAAGTGATCCTCCCGCCTCAGCCTCCTAGTGGCTGGAATTACAGGCACACACCACCACGCCCAGCTGATTTTTGTATTTTCAGTAGAGACCGGGTTTCACCATGTTGGTTGGCTAGGCTGTTCTTGATCTCCTGGCGTCAAGTGATCCACCCGCCGCAGCCTCCCAAAGTGCTGGGATTACAGGTGTGAGCCACTGTTCCTGGCCCACTTATTCTCTCTTCATTTATGTATAATACCCTTTTTTGACCTATCTACTGAAATTTTAATTGCAATGATTATATTTTTTCATTTCTTGTTATTCTATTATTTTTCAGATCTTTCTGGTCATTTTTGATGGTTGCTGACTCTTTGCTCAATGTTTCTCTCTATATACCTCACATGTATTTTTCTATATGCAGTATTCTGCATCCCAGTGTTATAAGGCACGGGGGATGTAGATCTGTGTTTCTTGTTTCTGTTGAGTCTTGCAAATTTTGACCTATGTTATTCCGTTTAGTAATTTTTCATTGCTTTCTTGAAAGTGTATGTGTGATATATAGAGTGAGTGTGAGTGTATGTGTGTATTTATGATGACTTCATATCAGCTGAATCTGTAGGAATTCTTAGGACACGATTTTGTTAATGCATTGCCCCAGATTTATGCTTATCTCTACCAAATGCCAGAGTTCCACCAATTTGGAAACAAGTTATCTACATTTTTTAGATTAGAGTTTCCATGACCTTGCAAGTAGCGTATACTTATACTGCATGCCCATCCAACAATAAGCTTATAGTCCCAAATGGTTAGGAGAGGAGAGAAGATGACTATGATGACTATTTTTCCTTGATGTAGAGCAATGGCAAAAGCAGACACATTTTCCCATCTGCTTCCTTTCTTGGTAGGCTAATTTTTTCAGCTCAGACTTTCACTGAGTGGGTAGCCCCTTTGTTCTAGCTTTGTGAAAGAGTTCGGTCCTCCAACTGCACCCAAACCCCAGGCCTAGTCATGTTTTTATTTTCCATAGTGGTTAAGTTCTGAGTTCCTTACATGGGCACTGCTATTGAGACAGTCCTGGTCTACTTTAGTACATTTCTTTGGTTTCAAATTATTATAAGGTCTTTCTGCCCCTTAAGGATTTTCCTCTACTCTTACAAGTTCAGCAATATATTTATAAAGTACATTTCTCTGACTCATTCTGCATCTAGTCGACCATGGTGAGAAGGTTTTCAGAATATCTGGTCCTCATGAACTATCATTTCTATATATATATTTTGCCCATGCACCCAAGAATTGGGCATTTTTCCCTTTTTGCAAGTGCCTTTTAGAGATGGTTAAAATTAGTTGACCATACAAGTGGGTAGGAGAGACTGAAATTATAACTTTTCTGTAAGTTACAAAATTGAGACCAAAATTCATTCTGTAACACCCACACAGCTGGTATAACCCAATACATTGATCAGATTGGCACTCCTATTTTTACAAGTTTAAAACAAAGAATTTTCACAGATTATTTTACTTCATGTGACCATGGTGTCTATAGACAGCACTTCTCTTTGAGAAATGCTGGTAAATTTTTGGAATGGATTTCTGATTAACCAAAAAATCATAAAGCCTTGTGAACTAATATGTATTTCTCTGAGATATACACTACACACCTAAAAGAGAAGTTACCATATATTTTTGGTAAATAACTCAGTTTCTTCCTGATTGCCCCTAGACTTTTCTTTTTCACTTTCCTAATAAAATTACACTGACACCTTTGCCTGTCCTTATATACATATTCTAGCCTACTTTAACCCTCATGGACTCTTGGGTGTCTTAACTGTGGCAAATTTAGTCACAGCATTAGAAGTCTATTTTTGGTGACTTCAAACACATTTTTAAAAACGGAAATACAGGAAAAGAAGAATCAATAAATGAAAATGGTGCTGAAATTCTATTTTTGTTTAAATGAAAGGAGCTTCCAAACTTCAACTGGTTAGATATTATCTGATCGTTCATATGCTAATTCATACAGACTTATTTTAATTACAGAAAAAAATCGCGTTATTTTTCTCCTGCCATTTTAAAAGTAAAAGACAAAATAATCCAAGAAATCAAGAGTGTGATAACATTAACTATTCTGTGAAGTTAAAGATAAGATTAAATTTGACTATAGTCCATGACTGAGTGAGAAACTGGCTGTGGTAATCATAATTTTGGGGGCATCTCTCAGCAATCTTTCAAAAAAAAAAAAACCACCCTCTAAGTTTGAAAGGATGAGAGCAAATTTGCTCAGTATAAAAACAGAAAGGAGCTAGAAATAATGACGTAAAGAAAAGCCCATTCATGGTGTCTCAGATGGGTGCTTTCCCTTCACGTTGCCTGAACACCTTTAAATATCTTCCAACCAGATCTGTATGCGCCATAAGAGCCTGGCAGACATGGTTAGGATCGTCTGAAAAATGTATTCAAGGCAGTCCATTCAAAGGCATCCTGTTCTCAACAAAGGGCCCTACGCGCTCCTGTACGCCAGGAGGAAGCAGCATGTGTGATGCTCTATTTGGATCTGCCCCTCTTCATGCTCTCAGAGTGAAGAGAGGAGTCTTTATCCTGGAAAGATGAAGGGATTGCAAATAAAGATGGATTACTATTTAAGGTTGTAATTTGCTTATTTGGGAGTCTACTTTCTTCAATTGAAAGAGCTGTATCAAGCAAGACTCTTTGAACTTTCCCTCCTAATGCTCTTGATAATGGGTTAAAAATATTCTTCAATTAAGCCTCAAAACCGCTGTGTGGAACAAGCCCAGGGCCATTATCTCTGCCATTGTACAATGCAGGAGGCTCTGCAGGCTGGGAGGCTACGCCTACAGCCAGAAAGGTCACATGAATAGCCACTCGCCGCGCACAACAACTACCTGTGTCGTCAGTATACAGAGGTCACCCTTACACTTTCTTAGTTTCACGCGTGATCACCACGAAAATACAGAAGGAGGACTCCGCTCTGCATACCCCACAGATCAGCGTGACGACAATCTTTTCACTTTAACCTCAACTACAAAACTGCGGCTGAGCTAGAAGGGAAACGCCTACTCCCATGCTGTGAATGAGATGAAATCAACCCTCTTTTCAGACCGCCCTTTGGTGACAGACGGGTCCCAGAGCCAGGGGCAGGTAGTGTCTCTAAGAAAACAGAGTGCTGGGCAGCAGTGGGGTCTTTCTTGGGCAGTAATGGGTACAGGAGCATTTTCGAAAAAGAGTAGTTCAATTACTCTACACTCCAGGAATCACAGAAGAGACGGGGGTTAAATATGACTCCGGGAACACTGTTTATGGTACCAACACTGACCTTTCCTTTATTGCAAATTTTATAGAACTCACTAAAATATACTGCACCCAAGCATCTAATGCATCTCCTTTAACACATGACTCTATTTTATAGGGAAGAAAGGCTTTATGTTAATTTTAGAAGTTTATGAGGTCTTGAGGGAAATTACAGATCACTCCACGGACATTCCATTTTCTATACCCATACCAAAAACTACCACTATTGTCCCAATGAAGGATTCAGGGAGAGCTGCTCACATGCACTGATGATGGCTCTAGCTCTGCGATAGTCAATCACTTTCTGCATGACTCTTAGGTATGTGGAAAGATATTTCTAGAGGCTTAAACGTCGCTAGGACACCAAACCATGAGAAGCGAGGAAGTGTTATATACTGGCTAAAATTTCACGTACTGCTTATTTCCTAAAATAAGCGCTGCATCTAAGACAACATTAATGAATGCATCTTGCTAATAAATGAGTGTTTCAAAACAGACCGAGTACTAGGCTTTGAACCAGGAGACCTGGGTTAGGGTCGCAGTTCCAGATGGGTGATCCTGCAGTGGTCACTTCACCTATGGAAACTGCACTCTTTACTTATGCAAAGAGAGGGCATTAAACTAGATTATCTGAGACTTCTTTGAACTCTACTATATTATAATTTAATTAATATTCTAGCTTAAGAGTTGTACAACTTTTCTTTCCTAACATCATCTTCTAATGAAGTCTTTAGCAATTTAGAGACATAATACTGGAAATAAACATCTCTTTACTGTGTATTCTTGCTAAAACTCTAACCTATGCTTGCTGAGACATTCCATGATATACTATTATTAACAATGACAGCACCTAGTATTTATTGAATGCTTACTACGTATCTGACCCAGTTCTTTTTTCTTTCTTTTTTTTTGAGACAGAGTCTTACTCTGTCACCCAGGCTGGAGTGCAGTGGCACGATCTCGGTTCACTGCAATCTCAGTCTCCCAGGTTTAAGCAATTCTCCTGCCTCGGTGTCCTGAGTAGCTGGGATTATAGGTGCATGCCACCACACTCGGCTAATTTTTGTATTTTCAGTAGAGATGGGTTTCGCCATGTTGGTCAGGCTGGTCTCAAACTCCTGACCTCAGGTGATCCCGTCCACCTCAGCCTCCCAAAGTGCTGGGATTACAGGCATGAGCCACCACACCCAGCCACATTCTAAGTGTTCTTATATGCATTATCTCATACACACTTTCCTAATAACCCTCCAAGATGAACACTATTATCTAATTTTACAGATGAGCTAATTGGTGCTCAAAAAGTTAAACAACATAAACACTAAGCAGTGCGCTCAGGATTTCAACTAAAGGCAGTCTGACTCCAGAACCCACCATCCAAATACACTGTTAAATTGAATGACCACAGCAATGCATTAAATTCTCAACAAGTAATACTCAAAGCAAACACAGTTATCTCAAAATCTGCATGAAGATCACAAACTTCTATTCTTCCACAAAAGCATTCACATCTTGTCCAGAATTTTAGGTAACAGAAATATTCTGACACATAAATATTAATGATATATAATAACTTTTCATATTGAACAAAGACTTCTGTGTAAAATTTATTCTTAAAAAAACTGTACTTTTTTCCCCATGGAGATATCTTCTAAACCTATGTAAAAGATCATATTAGGCAAAATGGAAAGAATAAAATATTTAAGAGATGCTGACACTGAAAATATCCCACGGATCATCCTAAAATTTAGATAAATTTCTATTACAGTGCCATGATAAATGGACAAGATAATATATTGGACAAAGGAACAAGGACTCAACAGTTCAACTAGGCAGCTATGCAGTTATGAATAATTTTAATAAATATGCAAAGCTGGTATTCTGCCACATAAAATAGCTAGTCAATTGTGAACCTGAAATATATTTTTAAACTATACTGTGTCCTTGGGATTAAATAATTAATCATAACTTTCACTATTTTTGACCCTATGATATCTGCATTTTTGGCTTATGCTTTTTTAAGATTAATTTTGATCTCTTCACCATTTTATCTGTGACTATTTTACAGATTATTATTATAATAACTCAATTTTTATTCTACAGCTATTCTAGTTCTGTATACTAGAATACACTGATGACCCCTTACTATATGTACTTTTATACCTAGAGATAACACTGCTGAACTAACTTCAAGGATATGATTTGAAACGATAGATAATATCTACATCTTTGAAATATACACAGGAAGCCATGGAATGTGTATAGAAACGAATACATCTAAAAGGTCAAAGAAAGGGTAAAGAAGCAAGTACCCTTCTCCTGCGGTAACTGAACAAGGACATCAGAACTGCACTCTCAAAAAACATGTTGATCTGAAAATACTTTAGACTTTCCTAATGATCAAAGCTTGAGATGCTGGTTCAGAAAGTTATCTGGGCCAGGCGTGGTGGCTCACACCTGTAATCCCAGCACTTTGGGAGGCCGAGGCAGGTGTATCACATAGTGTTTGCACTAAAGTATTTAAAAATAGTCCAAAACTACTATAACAAGTTTGTGTTTTCCAAGGATAGACCTAACTGCCCCTGGGAAATCTCTAGGTGCACTCGCAGCCACTTCAAACTCAAGGTGTTCAAAAATGAGCCATCAGCCAGGTGCAGTGGCACACACCTGTAATCTCAGCACTTTGGGAGGCCAAGGTGGGTGGATTACTTGAGGTCAGGAGCTCAAGAACAGCCTGGCCAGCATGGTGAAACCTCATCTTTATATAAAAATACAAAAATTAGCCAGGCATGGTGACACATGCCTGTAATCCCAGCTACTTGGGAGGCTAAGGCAGGAGAACTGCTTGAACCCAGGACGCGGAGGTCGCAGTGAACCGAGATCACGCTACTGCACTCCAGCCTGGGCAACAGAGTAAGACTCCGCATCAAAAAAAAAAAAAAAAAAAAAAACCCAAAAAAAAAAAAAAAAAAAAAAAAAAAGCCCAAACCAAAACAAAGAAAAAAAAAAAAAAAAGAAAAAAAGTTATCTGTTAATGACCACTGAGTCATAAAGACTCTGGGTCTATCTTCAGCTCAAGAATAAAACTGACACCAAGGAGGGAACGTATACTTTAGTTGTCTACTAGTTAATGTGAAATCACCTCTGGAAAGCAATATATTTTCTAAGACTCACTTTTCTAATTATGTTCATTATAGGTACCCAGAGGGGTAGGGAATAAAAGTTAAGAGCACTGAGCATTTGGATTCAGATTCTGTCATGTGATCTTAAGCTAAATTACCTCTAAATCTATTTATTACAATTAACCTCCTTTCAGTTATTGAGTACTAGCAAGTGATATGAACTAGTGACTACTCTGTATATATTATCTCAATTCTCCAAACAATGTAATTAGTACTAGGGCACAATACAATTAAATAGTAACATAAAATATGCTATTATTAAATCTATTATTTATTAAGTTTTTTTTTTTTTTTTTGAGACAGAGTCTTGCTCTGTCACTCAGGCTGTAGTGCTGTGGTACTATCTTTGCTCACTGTAACCTCTGCTTCCCGGGTTCAAGTGATTCTCGTGCCTCAGCCTACCAAGTAGCTGGGATTACAGGCATGTACCACCACACCAGGCTAATTTTTACATTTTTAGTAGAAACAGGGTTTCACCATGTTGGCCAAGCTGGTCTCGAACTCCTGACCTCAGGTGATCCACCTACCTTGGCCTCCCAAAGTGTTGCAATTACAGGCGTGAGGCACCACATCTGACCAAAATATGCTATTATTACCTCTAGTTTACATATGAAATATATTCAATGAACCTGCCAGATACTAGGTACTTAGGCTCTAAGCAAAATTTGGTGAATCAAAAAGATATGTAATCTGAGCCTTCCTAAAAGTTACGCTCTAGTAGAAAAAAAAGTATTAATCAAATAACCATACAAATAAATATAAACATATGAGAACAATAAATGCTAAAAGAGGATCAAGGTATTCTGATAAGAGAATCACTGGTAGACTAGGACTGAGCTTGGAGTTTGCAGTGAGAAATGCTTGGGTTTCAATTCTGGCTCTACCACATATTAAAACTGTAACCTTGACCAAGTTACTTACTCCCCCTGTATTTTAGCTTCTCCTTTGAGAAAATGGGGATAAGCAGTATTCACCTCATAGAGTTATCATGATTAAATAAGTAGTCAATGAACATTAGATGCAGTTGTTTTCTGTTATTACCATTATTGGACCTTGATGAGATGTGGGGGCAGTGGTCAGGGTAGACTCCCAAAAGAAAGTGATAAAGGACCTAAAATCTGCAGAACAGTGGAAATTAACTATGCAGTGAAGGAGGATGAGCATTGTATAGGAGAAACGTTTCAGGCAGAGGGAGCAGTGGTTGAGAAGGTCCTGTGAGCAAAATATATTAACCTGGCTAGATTGTCTCAGGTTGGTCATTAATCATTGTGGAATTTAATTTCATCATCTAAAAAGTAAGAAAGAAAATAAGATTATTTCTATGGTTTCCTGAACTTTACAATTCTATAAAATTTGAACATCAAAAAACATTTGAAATAGGCTTTAATTGAACATGTTTTTTCCCCCCATGTTTTACTGTTTTCCCTGGTTCTCAATGCAGTCACAAAGGTCCTCAGACATAAATTTCAAGAGCATTCCCATTTTGTCTCCTTTCTACTCCCCTTCCTCAGATCTCCCTCATTATTAACTTTCCTAGATCTGTAAATAAAAGGAGGCACACTGCAGTGACCTCATTTTCTGTCTTTGATGGTGGTTTACACTTTTCCCACTGTGATGTCAATTTGCCGTTTCAAGAGTATCAGCCACTGACATGATTCCAGGCAGCTGTATCTCCTCAGAAAGCCTGTTGTGTACAAATATGGCTGATTAAATGTTTGAAGTTACCAAACTTCTCAGAGAATCTTATATATAGTTACGGCCATAAGACATGTTTATTCACTAAGAGGTGGTACACTTTTCCTTTAACACTGTTGTGCTTTCTGTAGCAGTTCAAGCCTCACTACTTTGGCCTGCAGTCTATTACAAAGGGTGTTTGTAAGTTTCTGTTAATAGGAACATTTATAGAAATGTTAGAATTGTGCTATCAGATCTTATTTTCCCTAAAACAAAAGCTAGACCAGAGCTGTGCATAGTGTGACCTACAAACCTGCAACTCCTAATATGTTACAGAAGAAAAAAAATTCAGGGCATTAAAATAATGTGCTCATGATCATGTGACCACCCAGAATGTAAAACTGTCATTCAAACCCAGGCCTGCCTCACTCTAAAAGGCCCATGTGATTTCTCTTGTATTGTCTTACTGAAATTCACACTTTGTGTGTGTGTTCCACTCCCCTCCCCGCCCCGCCCCGCACCAAGCACCACACTGCTTTTTAACCATTTTTCATTAATTTCCCTTTTGGAATTTCTACTAGCTGCTGATCTTTCACCATGTTTGGCTACTGACCCACCCCAGGGAAAGCCAAGCCAATGTCGCCTTTCCACATCATCACAGAGAAGCCTCCCTCTTCCTGTCAGTGACACTCATCTACAAAAGCTGCCATTTCTTCATCTTCTCTCTTTTTTGTATGTGTGTGTGTTGTTCCCCTCCCTGTGTCTATGTATTCTCATTGTTCGGTTCCCACTTACCAGTGAGAACATGTGGTGTTTGGTTTTCTGTTTCTGTGTTAGTTTGCTGAGGATAAAGGCTTCCAGCTCCTTCTACGTCCCTGCAAAGGACATGATCTCATTCCTTTATTATGGTTGCATAGTATTCCATGGTGTATATGTACCACATTTTCTTTATCCAGTCTATCACTGATGGGCATTTGGGTTGATTCCATACCTTTGCTACTGTAAATTCATCTTTCCTTCTTTATTCATACTTACATGCCCTAAGTCAGAGCAAGGCAAAAAGTGTTGGTATTTAATAGCATACAGTATGTCTTTCTTACCTTATAGACTGATTAAGGAGCCCACAGAAACTGTAGTCTCTCACAAATGGTGTCTAGGTCCATTGTTTCCCCCAAATTATAAAACTAAGATCTAGATAAAGCAGTCTCTACTCAGGCCCATGTAGTGCAAATCAATTCAGTAAGCTGTTTTCTAAGATGACCACGTGAATTCTTTACTTCCCATTGCTTATGCTGGAGAATAACTGAGGAGGAAAAACGTACAACATTTTAAACTACAGAAGCAAGCAAAGGGGCTAGCAAAGCTGGCTTGGTGCCTAAAACGAAGATAAGAGTTCAACTGTGTTCACTGAACTTGCTACATAATTGTACATGCTAAAGACTCCTTTTTATTCCGTGGTAAGATCCGAGATACGGCCACTCAATCTGATAAACAAAACTCCTCAAAGCAGCTAGCAATGCACACCCACAGATATGAATTGATAAACTGAGATCCTACCTCTTCAAAGCAAAAGGCCCTGAAGTTAGAATATTCTGTTGCTGCAGTGTTCTGGGCTGCACCATAATGAGGGGCTGCCAGGCTGGTGATTAATCAAAGCAGGGGTTCTGGGAGGACTTGGCCACAGGAAGGTAAGTTCTACCTCCAGGCTAAACTTGCTTCCTGAATTCCAGGCCCATAAAACCTCTTCTCTATTAAATATCTCTCCACTTAAGGGTCTCCCAAAACCTCAAATTTAGTGTACATAAAACCAAACTCATCTTTCATGCTCCCTGCTTTGCCTCTTTTTCTTCTGGTGTTCCCTTGGTCAGTACCAGTCAGCACCATGGATAGCACCACAGAACCTCTTTTTTAAAGATGGTGTCTTGTTCTTGTCATCCAGGCTGGAGTCCAATGGCACTATCTCGGCTCACTGCAACCTCCACCTCCCAGGTTCAAGCTATCCTCCTGATCCAGCCCCCCCAGTAGCTGGGATTACAGGCGCCTGCCGCCACGCCTGGCTAATTTTTTTGTATTTTTAGTAGAGATGGGGTTTCATTCACCATGTTGGTCAGGCGGGTCTTGAACTTCTGACCTCAGGTGATCCACCCGCCTCGGCCTCCCAAAATACTGGGACTACAGGCGTGAGCCGCTACACCCAGCCAGAACCCTTTTAAAGCTTCTGAAATAAATGAAATGACAGAACCGTGTGGTAGAACAATTTATACATACTCCTATGTTCATCACAGCACTATTCACAATTGCAAAGACATGGAATCAACCTGGGTGCCCATCAAAGGTGGGCTGGATTAAGACAATGTGGTATGTATACACCATGCAATTCTATGCAGCCCTAAAAATGGACAGAATCATGTCCTTTGCAGCAACCTGGTTGCATCTGGAGGCCATTATCCTAAGTAAATTAACGCAGGAACAGAAAACCAAATACTGCATGTTCTCGCTTACAAGTGGGAGCCAAATATCAGGTATTCATGGACATTGATACAGTTTGGCTATGTGGCCCCACCCAAATCTTGTCTTGAATTGTAATTGCCATCATTCCCATGTTTCGAGGGAGGGACCTGGTGGGAGGTGACTGGATCATGAGGACGGGTTCCCCCATGCTGTTCTCATGATAGTGAATTAGTTCTCATGAAATCTGATGGTTTTGTGTTTGGCAGTTCCTCCCTTGCTCTCTTTCCTGCCGCCTTGTGAAGAAGGTACTTGCTTCTCCTTCCCCTTCCACCATGATTGTAAGTTTCCTGAGGCCTCCCCAACCATGCAAAACTGTGAGGCAATTAAACTTCTTTACTTTATAAATTACCCAGTCTCAGATATGTCTCAATGGCAATGTAAAAACGGACTAATACAGACATAAAGAAGGGAACAATAAACACTGGGGATCCACAGAGGCAGGAGGGAGGAAGGGCGACATGGGCTGAAAAACTACCTATTGGGTACTATGCTCACTAGCTGGATGATGGGATCAATTGTACCCCAAACCTTAGTATCATGCAATACTCCCATGTAACAAACCTGCATGTGCTCCAGAATCTAAAATGAAAGCTAAAATTACATATGTAAGGAAACAAAGCTTTCCTTTCTAAAAACAAAATGAAACAAAACAAACCAACAAAAAAACAAGGAGCCTCTACAGAGCTTTGGGGTAAATTTTGGGTTGAAGGCCCAGGATCTGGGCTATTTTTCTTTTTTAAGGTCTAGTAATGTGATAAGGACTTTACAGATATTATCCATCTCCTCAGAGCAATTCTATGAAACAGTCTCTATACATCTTGTCATTATATTTAAAATATTTCCAGCTTTATTTCAGAGAATTTTACCTACACATAAAAGTAGACAGAATAATATAAGTCCCTAAGTACCTATCACCCAGCTTCTAAAATTATCTACTTGGGGCCAGTTATGTTTCACTCACTTTCATTTCTACTTGTCCCCCAACTCTTTATTTATTCTGAAGCAAATCCCAGAAATTATATTAGTTCATCCACAAAAATTGAGATACCAAATCATACACTATTATCACACACAAAATAATTAATAATTCCTTAACTTGGTCAACTATCCAGTATTCAAATTTCCTGATTTTTTTCAAAAAAAGTTTTTTTTTTAAATGCTTGGTTTGAGATTTTCTATCATAATGGTTGAAGC
Source organism: Mandrillus leucophaeus (assembly GCF_000951045.1). Taxonomy (NCBI): domain Eukaryota; kingdom Metazoa; phylum Chordata; class Mammalia; order Primates; family Cercopithecidae; genus Mandrillus; species Mandrillus leucophaeus. Next base: position 927,366 of record NW_012109030.1, on the reverse strand, counting down.
GTTTTAATACCTAGTTATTATTCTTACTGATATCCAACCTCCCATTTTTTGGTCAACAAGACGCTCAAGTTGGCAGTAGTTCTTTTGATAATCTTCTCTCTTTTTTTTTTTTTTTTTTTTGAGACAAGGTCTCACTCTATCACCCAGGCTGGAGTTGAGTGTCACAATCCTAGCTCACTGCAGCCTTGACCTCCCAGGCTCACACAACCCTCCCACCTCTACCTCCCAAGTAGCTGGGACCACAGGGACAGCCAGCATAACCAGGTAATTTTTTGTTCTTATTTTTTGGTAGAAACAGAGTCACACTACGTTGCCCAGGCTAGTCTTGGAACTCCTAGGTTCAAGTGATCCTCCTGCCTTGTCCTTCCAAAGAGCTGGGATTACAGGCGTGATGTTTTGACAATCTTTGATAGCTCCCTTGCTTTCTGGATTGATAAGACATTTGAGGCTGTGTTCTACATTCTCCTGATAGGGACCTGCAATTAGTCATTTCCTCGAAGGTCCCAAAAGGGTTTTAGTTTCGTTTTGAGGCAGGATCTTGTTCTGTTGTCCAGGCTGGAGTACAGTGGTATGATCAGAGTTCACTGTAACCTTGATCTCCTGGGCTCAAGCAATACTCTCACCTCAGCTTCCCAAGTAACTGGGACTACATGCACATACTACCACACCTGGCTCAAAGGTTTTTTCTTTCTTTTTTTTGTTTTTTTGAGACAGAGTCTCACTCTGTTGTCAGGCTGGAGTGCAGTGGCACCATCTCGGCTCACCGCAACCTCCGCCTCCCGGGTTGAAGCAATTCTCCTGCCTCAGCCTCCCAAGCGGCTGGAACTACAGGCGCACACCACCACACTCAGCTAATTTTTGTATTTTTTTTAGTAGAGACGGGGTATCACCATGTTGTCCAGGATGGTCTCAATCTCTTGACCTTATGATCCACCCGACTCGGCCTCTCAAAGTGCTGAGATTACAGGCATGAGTCACCACACCCGGCCGGCTCAAAGGTTTTTAAGTGAGAAATTATATATAAAATAATCCAGGATCTAGGGGTGCTCATTGTACTGTGTTGGTCATTTTGTCTAGGCCTCTTTGGCAGATAGAACAAAAAAAATCTTAAGGAAAATAATAACTTCGAGTTTTTGCCACATTTTTCATTCAAATTTAGAATTGTATGTACTTAAATTCTCTCACTTTTAAATTTGCATACCTTTTCTCTTTTGTTAAAAATCTTTGTTCCTAATGACATTAGCATAATTCCTTATTTGCATTATACTACAATAAATGTACAACCATTTCAAAAGCAATAAAAAGCATTACTACTAATATATCTGAAAAGTTATTTTTGCAGTTCTTTTCGTCAAAAGAACACTGTACACTGAGTTACTGTATTTTCAACTCATTTAAAACATTTTTTGAACTGTGAAGATATACCTATTACCAAAAAGTGCATAAAAGATATGCATTAACAAACACAAGTTTAAAAAATGAACAATGATGAACCATCAGCTGGGTCAAGAAAGAGAATGAGGTGGACACTCTCCCTCCAAGATCTCCCTTCCTTCTTGACTTAATTAGTATCCTGACTTTTGGATGATATTAAAAAAAGACTCAAATTGAATAACAGAAGATTAATGCTATAATGACTCAGATGAAGAATTTTAAGACAAAGTAACAAACTATCTAATATCAAACTCACATGAAGACAGAATTAAATGAAACCAAACACATTAAATGTAAATTGCCAAATACCTCAATTAAAAGGCAGTGACTGTCAGATGAGAGAAAAAATAAACCAGACTATATGCAGCTTGCAAGAAACCCACTTTAAATATAAAGATATAAATATGTTAAAAGCAAAAGAAAAGAAAATTATATACCATGCTAACATTAATCAAAAGAAATCAGAGTGGTGATATTGTTATCTGTCAAAGTACATTTCTGGCCAGAGACCATTACTAAAGAAAAACAACTTCACTTAATTATGAGAAAAGGGACATTTCATCAAGATGGTGTAACAGTGTTAAACATTTATGGATCTAATAACAGAACTACAAAATACACGAAGCAAAGACTTACAGAATTGCAAAAAGAAACAGACAAATCCACATTATGCTCTGAGACTTAAATAACTTTATCTCAGTAACTGATAAAACAAGCAGAGAGAAAATCAAGACATACAAGGCTTATACAATACAATCTCCTATCCTGCGCCCAAATAGTGTAGAAACAATTGGACATCCACATGGAAAAATTTAAACTTTGACCCAAACTTCGTATTATAAAGATTAACTTAAAATGCATCATAGACCTAAATGCAAAACTTAAAATTACAAAGCTTTTGGAACAAAACGTGGGAAAATCTTGTGAACTTGATTTAGGCATAAATACTTAGATATAACAACAAAAACACAACCTATAAAAGAGCAAATTGACAAACTGGACTGCAACAAAATCACAAAATTTTATTTTTCAAAACCTACAGCTGTAAGAATAAAAAGAAAAAACACAAACAGGCAGAGAAGTTTGCAAAGGGCATGTCTTAGTCCACCCAGGCTGCTATAAGAAAACACCATAGATTGGATAGCTGCTAAAAAATGGAAATTTATTTCTCACAGTTTTGGAGGCTGGGAAGTCCAAGTTCAATGCACTTACAGATTCAGCGTCTGGTGAGGGTCTGTTCCTCATCTGACATCTTCCTGCTGCATCCTCACATGGTGGAAGGGACAAATGAGCTCCTTTGGCCCTCTGCTATAAGGGAACTAATTCCATTTGTGAGCAATCTGTTTTCATGTCCTAATCACCTCCTAGAAGACCCCATCTCCTAATACCATCACTCTGGGGGTTAGGATTTCAACACATGAATTTGCAGGGACATAAACATTCAGACCACAGAAGGCATATATCTGGCAAAGGATTGCTATCTATGAAACAACTGTCCCTCAGTAAACATGGGGAATTAGTTCCAGGACTCCCGGCAGATACCAAAATCCACAGATGCTGCAGTCTCTTACATAAAATGGCATAGGAGTTGCACGTAACATATGCATAACCTCCCATATATATTAAATCACCTCTTGATTACTTATACCACCCTAGCACAATGTAAATGCTATGTAAATAGTTGTTATACTGTATTGTCTAGGAAATAATGACAAGAATAAAAGATCTATTCATGTTCAGCACAGACCCCTTTTGGTCTATTTTTGATCTGCAGTTGGTTGAATCCACGAATAGGAAACACACAGACACGGAAGGCCAATTGTATATAAAGAATCTCAATAGTCGGTAATAAGAAAATGCACTAACCAACCAAAAAAAAATGGAGAGATTTGAAAATTTCACAAGAGAAGATACAGGGATGGTCAAAGTTCAACACTGTTATTCATCAGATGAATATGAATTAAAACCACAAGGAGAAACTACCTGAATCTATCAGAACAAATACAATATTAAAAACTGACCATACTAAGTATTGATGAGAATAAGGAGGAACTGGAACTCTCAGACACTGCTGGTTGATTGATAATATGGTACCACAACTCTGAAAAACAGTTTTGCAGTTACTTAAAAAGGTAAATCCAGCCAGGTGTGGTGGCTCACACCTATAATCCCAGCACTTCGGGAGGCTGTGGGCAGATCATGAGGTCAGGAGATTGAGACCATCCTGGATAACATGGTGAAACCCCGTCTCCACTAAAAACACACACACACACACAAATTGCCGGGTGTGGTGGTGGGTACCTGTAGTCCCAGCTACTCGGGAGGCTAAGGCAGGAGAATGGTGTGAACCCAGGAGGTGGAGCTTGCAGTGAGCCGAGATCGCACCACTGCACTCTACCCTGGGTGACAGAGCAAGACTCTGAAGAATGGTGTGAACCCAGGAGGTGGAGCTTGCAGTGAGCCTAGATCGCACCACTGCACTCTACCCTGGGTGACAGAGCAAGACTCTGTCTCAAAAAAAAAAAAAAAAAAAAAGGTAAATCCTTGCCTGCCATATGATCTACCCATTCCACTCCTAGGTGTTTACCCAAGAGAAACAATAGCACATGTCCAACAAAAGACTTTTACACAAAAGCTCATAGCAGCTTTATTTCTAATATCCCCTAACTGGAAATAAGCCTAATGTCCATCAGCAGGCAAAAGGATAAATAAACAGAGATATATCCACACAATGGACTACAAATCAGCAATGAAAAGAAATCAACTACTGAAGCATGGAACACGAATGAATGACTCTCAAAATACTTATGCTGAATGAAAGGAGCCAGTTGTTTTTTTTTAAATAGAGTACACATTATATCTATATTTATCGAACACTCTACAAAATGCAAACATACAGTCAGAAAGTAGGTCAGTGGTTGCCTGGGGATGGGGGAAAAGAAGGGAGAGGCACAAATGAGAAATATGGTTTATACAGGGGCACAAAAAAAAAAACCCTGGGGATGAGGAATGTGTTCACTGTCTTAAGTTGACTGTTTTACAGATGTATACATTTGTCAAATGCATCAAACTGTACACCCTAATTGTAGTCTGTTGTATGCCAATTGTTGTCAAATAAAGATGTTAAATGAAAAACAAATCTACCTGGCCCAATGTCACAAAGCTAGCAAACGGTAAGGGTAGGACCTGAACCCAGGCAGCCTGTTTCCAGGGCCAGGCTCACACCCACTGGTCTACACGTGGAGGAGAATCTAGCATGTCTCCTAAGGCCAGCTTATTCTCCAAGGCTACACCTGCTCCTCATTAAAAGGCACTTCACAGTTTTTGTACCTTTCCTTAGAGGGTATTTAGAAGTCCTCTGGCCCCACAGAAATGCTTCTTCAGGGTCTGTAAGTCCTGCTGGCAGAAGCGTGCATCTCCAGTACCTGGTAGGGCTCAGAGACCAGAAGCGCTGTGATACTTTCTGTGGTTCTCACGACTGCTGTGGAGTCCCTGTTTGTCTTTTGTATAGCAGGCAGCCACCCTTACTCTCAAAAGCAGGAAATTTGCTCTAACATAAGCAGAGCGGCTACAAATTTTTCTTTTTACTGGTGGCATATATAATTAAAATGAAGTCATGTTATTTCCACATTTTAGGAGAAAGAAACAATTTTAAAAGAACGTTGTCTCATACCAATTTTCTCCTCAACACTTAATTAACAATGGGAATTTGACTGAATTTTTCTTAGCAATATAGAAAATTAATTTCATCTGTGAGAAAATTTAAGCTCAAATGGAGAAGTCGTGTCTTGACAGGATTCTTCTGTGTGGAGAGAAGCCCAATGTTTCTTGAAGCACACGATCACGCCTGACTGTCGCTGGGTGTCCCTGTGTTCAACAGGTCAGGCTCCATCTCAAATGACGCAGGTGGAAGGATGAGCAATGGCACAGCCTCCTGCAGCACACAGCTGCTTCTCAATGGGGCCTATCAGGAGACCCCCTGGTACCCGCAGACTGCGTGATGACTTAGAGACTCTTTATGCCCTCTTCCACCTAGGTCCTTAGGTTCAGAGATCAGGCTCTAAGTAGTTTTTCTGACTTGCCAACGTAACCCGCATATATTTCAAGGGCTGGGAAGAAGAGCTGCCTCCCCTCCCGTCTCCTCTGCTGTTTATTTTCAAGCAATTACTATAGTTCAAAGCCTGCCAATTTACCTTTTATAGGCTCTTTCACACCATCATGATGGAGCACAAAAGCAACACCTGCATCCTGAGGCTCTCAGCAGCCAATATCTAGGTCCCACACACAGAGGTGTCTGTTAGGGGATGGAGGCCCGGCGGACTCAAAAACAAAACAAAATATAAGGCAAATGGGCTGAGTCCAGCTCAAACAAAGCGTCTGCTTTTGTTTTGTTCCCCTCCCCACCCCCCACATATTGCCCTTTAAAATTCTGTGTGCAGGAGTTTCTTTCAAAGCCTAGCTAAAAAGAGCAACTAGATTTGACGGGAAATAGCTGGTTGGGAAAGGCTGCAGCCTTGGAAACATCAGAGCAACATTTATGGTGATGGAAGCGGCACTAATAATATGAAATCTGAGCATCTCAGCCACAAGAAGGAAAAGGGAAACACTGAAAATGTGTCACGGAAGGTTTTTTTTTTTTTAAATCCTCTAGCAGAAATGTTTACACTGCAGGTGACAAAGTATGCTTGAAAGAACAGCTCTCATTTATCACATATTCAGAGAGTCCACTAGGTGCCAGGCAATGTCTGAGGCTCCTGAGGACACAGCAGTGTACAAGACTAAGTCTCTCCGCTCTTGCAGGAGCCTCCATTCTAAGCTAAGAGAGACGATAAAATTGGAGGCAGGAGTGGGTGGTGGGTGATGGGGTCCACTTTAGATACAGTGATATGGAAAACATTTTGTTGAGATGGCATTTGAACTGAAACTTGAATGAGATAAGAGAGCAAGCCTAAGAACATTTAGAAATTGAATATAAGTATAAAGCTGGCCAAGTGCTGTAATCCTAGCACTTTGGGAGGGAGGCCGAGGTGGGCAGGTAACTTGAGGGTCAGGAGTTCAAGACCAGCCTGGCCAACATGGTGAAACCCCGTCTCTACTAAAAATACAAAAATTTGCCAGGCGCAGTGGGGCATGCCTGTAATCCCAGCTACTCGGGAGGCTGAGGCAGGAGCATCTCTTAAACCCCGGAGGCGGAGGTTGCAGTGAGCCGAGATTGTGCCACTACAATCTGGGCGACAGAGTGAGACTCTGTATCAAAAATAAATAAATAAAAATAAAAATAAAAATTAGCTAGGCATGGTGGTGCACACCTTTAACCCCAGCTTTTTGGGAGGCTGACGCATGAAAATCACTTGAATCCAGGAGGCAGAGGTTGCAGTGAGCTGAGATTGCACCACTGCACTCCAGCCTGAGTGACAGAGCAAGACTCTGTTGCAAAAAAAAAAAAAAAAAAAGTAAAGCTGTTAGTTAGTGGTAAGACAAATATTAGTGGCCAAGAAAATTAGGAGGTAACAGACTTCAAAAGGTTTTGTTGGTACATCTTCCCTATGTCACTGTTATTGTTTCATAATTAAATGGCATTCTATCTAGACATCGGGTTACCTAAGCCTTTATACTACTGAGTGGCCCATGCTTTTTTTTCTTTTAGTATAAAACCTAGAAGAAGATCGCTGTTTCTTTTTCTTTTCAGGCAGGTATTGCTCTGTGGACAGTAACAAGGGGAACTTCCTGAGCTTACATACTTGGCAGCCAATTCCAGAACACTAGAGACCAGGCTCAGGAAAAGAAAATGAAAATTTGGAAATATGGCATCACTACTCACATAAACACATGGTTTCATTTAGTACATATGGCTTGGTAAAGGGGGACTGGATTAACAAATTCTGGTAATATAGTAAGGACAAAATAAACGTAAAAAAGAGAAGTAAATGGAGAACATCAACATGAACGCATGCTCCTTTGAGTAGAAAGTAATTTTTCTGCTTTGTCACTCAAATAGCTGGCAGACCTGACATCACCCTGCCTGTACTTCCATGCTCTTTTGGAAAACTTTCTTCGGCCTCAGATTTGGATTCGAATACTATTTTCCACTTAGTGGATAAGAGCTTCCTGAAGAAGAGCTCATTCTTGGATGGGCAACAGAATTAGAGCCTGAGTCTAGAGCTAACAAAACAAAGACAAAGAACGGACCACGGGGAAAGCTTGTCCTGGCCAATCTGATTACAGTCAGTTGGTACATGATGAGCCAAGAAAGGCCAGGAGTGCATACTCAAGTCCAAAAGAGACAAATACTAGTAAGTATTCTAGAGAAAGGTCACACCCTTTAATATGCATTAACAGACTGAAACCCAACTACAAAACAACACAGTTGATCCCTGTATTAGTCAATTTTCAGACTACTATGAAGAAATACCGAGACTGAGTAATTTATAAAGAAAAAGAGGTTTAATAGACTCACAGTTCCATTGGCTGGAGAGCCTTCACAATCGTGGCAGAAGGTGAAGGACAAGCAAAGGCACATCTTACATGGTGGCAGGCAAGAGACCGTGTGCAGGGGAACTGTCCTTTATAAACCATCAGATCTCATGAGACTTATTCACTATCACGAGAATAGAACGAGAAAAACCCACCCTGAAGATTCAATTATCTCCCACCGGGTCCCTCCCACAACATATGGGGATTATGGAAACTACAATTTGAGATGAGACTTGGGTGGGGACACAGCCAAACCACATCAATCCTTTATCCAGAATTCTTGGGACCAGAAGTGTTTTGAATTTCAGATTTTTTTTGGACCGACATATTTGTACTCTATTTACCAGTGCAGTATCTCTAGTCTGAAAATCCAAAACGCTCCAATGAGCATTTCCTTTGAGTGTCATGTCAGCACTCAAAAAGTTGCAGATATGGTGCATTTTAGATTTTGGATTTTTGGATTAGGGATACTCAACCTGTATAACTGTGTTATACATCTACTGCGGGCTGCAGTTATACAGATTGGGTATCCCTAATACCAAAATCAGAGGGTGTATCCAGCAGGAAGATAGATTTGTACTTGTCGTACCAGAATCACTCAGATAAGGGGCTGTTAAATTAGAATCAGGGTGAATTGCAGGACTAGAGCAATTCACTCTGAGGGACTAAGGAGCTGGCAGTAGGAATATTGTTAAGGACCCTTAAATGCCACATGTGCCTGCAACCCTAGTATGAGGATGAGGCCTTGTAGGAGGCTGAATATGATTCAAGAACCAGAAAAGTCAAATGATCTTGTACATTCCCCTAAGCTTCATACCCTGGCTTCCCTTTGAGGGTATCAACATAAACTTAACATTTCCTTATTTTCTTCCCCAATGTTACTTAAAGCAACTTGGAAAATGAGACAACGTTCTTTTAAATTGGCCAGAACTTGATTTCTGGCTCTGTCACCAGTTGTTTTACTTAAACGATGACTGTCCATTTTCTCATCTGAAAGCAGAAGCAAATCGTGAACCTACAGGAGATGTTCTGTAAAGAACTCACGAGGGCCTGGATGTGCATGGCAGGAAAATAGAAGTCAATAAATGTCAATTCTCTCTCCTTAGTGTAATTGAGGCAAACTGTATCACACACTAATAACCTACATGAAGAAAATAAAAACGGGGGTAGGAAGTTAGGAGTAGCTGACTTTATAATGCAGGTTCTGAATTTTCCTAGTAAAAGCCACTCAATACTCTTAGTACTGAAACCACAGTAAACCCAAGTCATCTTGTATCATGCAGGCATACAGTGGCCGGAAAGGAGCATTTTTCCCCATCTGCAGTTCTCTTCTAACCATGTTCCAAAAATTTATAAAGAATATTTTTACTTTATGGCCAGTATGTTTTCTTGTTGCCCTGTCTCAACTAAACTTAGAAAAATGAAGCAGAGGCTGTCTTCGGGAAACTTAAAATAATATAGCTCCAAGCTTATAAGTATTTCAAAACAAAAACTTTTATTGACAACATTTACATTTCTTAGGAATTATCCAGAATTTAGCACCAAAATAAATTTGTTAGTTGCAAGACACATTCTATTAAAAGATCACACCACTCACGCAGTTTCTATTGGGAATGCACAAGAACAGATTAAACATGCTCATAATCCCACATAAACAGTCTGAAACACACACGTCATCTTAGTTGACAGCTTTAAAAAAATTAAGCAGAGACGAAACAACAAAAAAAAATCCTTGTCTCATCTGTAGGAATTGGAAGCGCATATCCATCCTTTAAGACACAATCAATTCTTTCAAGATCCATTCTTCCTTATTTCAAACCCTCATGCCCTTTCAAAAATAGAAAAGCCTGTCACTTAAAGTCTTAGATGGGAAAACACCCCTAACAAAACAAAACAAACCCAACGTAGAAATCCATTTTCTTGCTTTTTCTTTATTCTTCTCTTTTGCTAGGTCTTCATGAATGACCATCTTTTCCCATTTGATTCTCAAGGGAAAACAGACTGCCACAGATTCTTCCAAGAACACAGGAAAGCCTAATGTTATCTGACAGGTGTTATAAAAAGCGGAAGATTTCACAATGCTTAAGCCAAGAATTGGGATGGTCCACGCATTAAGCAAGAAACCTTCTCTCAAACTGTCTCTCAAATTGTCTCTTTCGAAGATTCAGGACTCATTTTAAAAGGTGGTATCACCTTGAAAATTTTTAGTGTACCTGATCAAAGAGAGACCAAAAAGGAGGACTTCCACACAATCTCCAAATGAATGAAAATGGGAGACAGTGTAGACAAAACCAGCTACAAAACCACATTATTTGTGGTTTCTTCCGTTATACCTTCATGGGGAAGTAAAAAATTCCTACTGGCGAGTATTTTCTTTTTTTAAGAAATAATCTTTTCAATAGTGAATGCATGTAAAAATAGGACATTCACTCTACCACAGGATAGAGTGAAGAGGATGTGCCCACTCCTCCCTGTCTCTTGCCATCCAGTTTCTTTCCCTAGAGATAACCACCATTACTAGTTTATTGCTTATCCTTCAGAAATATTCCATCCATTTACAAGCACAACCATGCACTCCACATGTCCCATGGACTACTCCATCAATGGACAAAGAGAAGGCAGACAAATGAATCACAGACCCCTGAGATTTGAATAAAAAAAAAGTCTCGCTTTCAAACATAATTAATTTGTTAAGGAAATGTTTCATTTGCACCATAAGAGTAGTATGGTAAAAAGAAAGATCTATAAAAATAATGAAGGATCATAGGGAAGACAATCTAAACTGAGTATTAGATATTGAGAACACATTTTAATGTTTCCAGTACTGTTTATTACCTACCACCAAAAACAATGAATTATATAACTTGGAACACTCCAGACCCCAGAATGGTCTTACCTTTCAGAAACTAAGGTGACCTGTCAGAAGTCATATAAGACATTGGGGGCATGTCATGTGCAAAGCCCAGTCAAAAAGGAATCTTGTTTTCAAAAAGATTTAAGTCTTTTACAGGAGAAAAAAAAAAAAAACACATACTTAACTACTAAACTACAGGTAGTATTCACACCAATAAATATTGAGTGAGAAACTTACATACAGTGCATACAAGGCATATAATGTCTGACACCTAGGAAGTAAGTGATAGCCACTGTTATTATAAAATTACTACTAATGAAAGTAGAGGCCCTAAAGAAAGATGATAAAAGGAGCCTAGAGTTGATGGGCAGTAGGGAAACCTTCCAAGAAAAGATCTCTGAGGAAGCGATATTTAACCTGAGACTTGAAGAATAACTGGGTAAAGATGTGAATAAAGAACATTCCAGACAGAGAAGGCAGCACACATGGATGTGAGGTGGAAAGCAGGTTGTATCTCTGCTGGGATGTAAACCGGCCTTGTCTGCGTCCATTCCCAGCAGCTCTGTATGAAGGCTCTCTATTGCCAGCTCAGCTCCCACGTTGCCCACCATCACCATCCTTCTGCCCTAGAGGATACTTACTGCGATGTGGGAATACTCAGGGCAAGGATAGGGTGATGGAAAAACTCCCCTCATCTGGCACAATAAAGACCCAAGTTTTTTTTGTTTTGTTTTGTTCTCCCCCCCAAATGAGACAGTGTCTCACTCTGTTGCTCAGGCTGGAATACAGTGGCACAATCTTGGCTCACTGCAATCTCTACCTCCCAGGTTCAAGCTATTCTCCAGCCTCAGCCTCCAGAGTACCTGAGATTACAGATGTGCACCACCATGCCCAGCTAATTTTTGTATTTTTAGTAGAGATGGGGTTTCATCATGTTGGCCAGTCTGGTTTCAAACTCCTAACCTCAAGTGATCTGCCAGCCTTGGCCTCCCAAAGTGCTGGAATTACGTGTGTGTGACATCACACCCAGCCAAAAACTGGATTTTTAAGAAATGTGGTCTTTTATTATATCTTTAACGGGGTATCAAAAACAGTGCTGAGAATACAGCAGACACAGGTCTATGTCTCATAACAGAAGATACACGTGGAGCCTGGACATAAGAAAGGCAATTTGAATACCATTTTCCCATGACATTCCAAAGAGCTCAAGTTTAAAAAAATAATAAGAAGAAAAATAAAAAACAAGGACTATATTAGTTCATTCTTGCATTGCTATAAAGAAATATCTGAGGTTGGGCAATTTTTAAAGAAAAGAAGTTTAATTGGCTTATGGTTCTGCAGGCTGTACAGGAAGCATAGTGCTGGCATCTGCTTGCTTCTAGGGAGGCCTCGGGAAGTTTACAAACATGGCAGAAGATGAAGGGGGTGCAGGCATGTCACGTGGCAGAAGCAGGAGCAAGAGGAAAGGGAAGGGGAGGGAGGGAGGTGGCACACAGTTTTAAACAACTGGATCTTGTGTGAACTCAGAGAGAGAGCTCACTCATCACCAAGAGGATGGCAAAAGCCAGTCATGAGGGATCTCCCCCATGATCCAAACACCTCCCACCAGGCCTCACCTTCAACATGAGATTTGGGTGGGGACAAATATCCAAACTATATTGTAAAAAAACAAAACAACAAAACAAAGAGCTCAAGTTTAGCACCTTGTTCCCAAGGGAAAGGGCTGAGCTCAGTAACTCTTAATTTTGGATGACAACTGTAATAAAATCCAGAAGAAAATGGAGATTCTGCTTTAAAACAAATGCTATAGGCTTAACATTGGAAAACAATGCTTCCTATCTTGTGTCTATTTAGCAGTCTTAGCCTTATAGTTACACCAAACACAACATGCTGCTGGAGAAAAACAGAGAAAAGGTTTACCTAAGACAGCAACTATCACCCTGCTGACTATTTGCATGAAATTATGAGTAAGTTCTTAGATATTGGTTGTAAATATAATGCACAACTGACAAAAAGCACCGTCTTAAATGATCCTTTACATGCCACTTTCTCTACCCTATTAAGATGCTCGTTGTTTCTTTGATTTATCTGATAATAAATTTTTGATGACTGGTAAGTCTCATAAAATTGCTCTGGTGCTGACTATACTGATTCATAAGTCTGAAGAATCGAAACTGTCAGGAATTCATGTGTAAGAATAAGTTACTGCCAAACATCTATTAGATATTCCATAAAATATGGAATAAAAAGGTTGATCTGGTAATTTTATCTTGGATCCATTTTCCTGTAACAATTTGTGTTCAGGGTCATCATTGTCTTCTATTGCGTTAAAAAAAATCGATAAAGTAAATTCAGATGGGAGGCAAATTTAAGAATTAAATTGAATTAAAAAATAATTAATTGATGTCAATAATAAAATACGTTTTCTAGAAAAATAAAGAACTGAGGATTAGAAATCATTGCTAGGACGACCCTCAGAGATGATCTAGTTTGAAACTTGAGCTTTGCAGATGGGGAAGCTGAGGTGGCTGGGATGAGGTCATCTGCCATGAGAAAACTGGCACTAGAGCCACCTCTAAGATGAGCAATCTAAGAACACTCCTATGTATATGCCATATATATATATGCCGTCTGTATGTTTAAAAATGTTATTTTGATTTTTAAAAGTTCAAATTCATAATAAAAATCAATCCATTTCCACCTGAAGTCTTTTTCCTCTAACAAGTCCTATATGCCTTATTTCCCCTTCTTTTTCCTTAGTGTTTCACAGAAGAGTCACTGTCTCTTTACAGCATGGTGCATCCTATGAAAACAAGCACTCCATCTTTGATACCGCTCTCGGCATGCTGAGAAAGCAAGCCAGTCTTCATTACACAAGAAGAGAACTCTGTGTCTCTTGACAGTATCCACTAATCCATAGATCTCCTGGGACAAGGTAGGAAAAATGAGACAAAAATCATGAGGGCTCCAGATGTGGTGACCAGAGTCCCAAGATGGAACAGGAAATCTCTGACTCCACACGCTATGGGGCAAAACCCTCAGACGCGTTCAAACTAGAGCGACTCCATCTTGAGTGAGGGCTAGGAAAATGAGGCTGGGACTTGCTGGGCTGCACTCCCAGAAAGGTAGGCATTCCTAGCCTCTAGATGCTTACAGTTACGGGAACAGACTGATAATGTTGACTAAACAGACCCAGACTTGGGAGTGTTCTGATATCCTGATATCTGGAGAACAAAGGCCTTCCTAATTTTGCTTTAAAGATAATATTGATTCTTGCAAACTACGGTAATTAAGAAAATTAATCCTCTATCACAAACCCTAGTAGCAGAGCACATCTCCCCATGGTCTTTTAAAATCTTTCATACACACACACACACACACACACACACACACATATGCATGTTACCTAGGGTGGACACACGTTCCTCCTCTTACTTTTGGGAATGCCCTACTGTCCATGGAGTAGCTGTTCTTTTACCAGTTTACCTTCTTAATAAACTTACTTTCACTTTGCACTGCAGACTCTGGATCTTTCCTGTGCAAAATCCAAGAACCTTCTCTTGGGGTCTGGATCGAGACCCCTTTCCTGTAACAAAACTCCAACACCCATCAGACAGGACCACACAGGTCCCAGCTTCCACACATACTGGAGGGGGTCCCATCACATGACACACACACCAAGACCCTCCACACCACACATGCCCTCCTTAGATTCTAGTGAAGGAAACAGTGGGGGCTGGTACTCTGTGGAACCCTCCCTTCATGAATTCTCTACCAAACAGCACAAAGAGGCGGTTTGTTAGGTACCTTTCATTCCTAATGCATCTTCAAATTCGAAGCAACTTTTGTTTTAATAGGGACCATTCTTAAAAGATTAAAAACAACACAGACCCCTCTGCCATTCCTTACAATGAAACAGTGGTAAATGTGCATTTTTGGAGAATAACATGATGTTGAGACCCAAGTCTTAAGAGTGGGATGGGGGTGTGTGTGTGTGGTACGGGCATGGGTCAAGACTTAGCCATTTAAACGCACTGGCTCATAAACAGAATATGCCTCCCTGTGAAGGTGTAGAGGCTACAGATGAAGAGAGGAAAAAGAAGGAATAAACTCATAAAGAACTGAATGCCATTTCTGGGCATCTGAGTAACAATAAATATTTCATTCTATTGTGTTTGTATATTATTTCATATGTGTTTATAAGGCTCATGGTATTAAAAAATAGCCCAGAAAATACTGTTTTCCACTATGATGGTTAATTTGTAAATCTTCTCATTGGGAAAACAAACAATTCTATCGCCTTTGACATGCACATACTTTTAATTGATGGTGTTTATATCGAGATTGTGTAAATTATCATTGAAGTTTTGGTTATTTTATATGGCAAATTTACCAAATACTTTTTTGTTGAAGTCCTAACCCCCAGTACCTCAGAATATGGTGTCAACAAAAAGAGTACCCTTTTGTACTCTGTAAAATATTTGAAGAGATTTATTCTGAGGCAAATATGAGTGACCGTGGTCCTGACACAGCCCCCAGGAGGTCCTGAGAACATGTGCCCAAGGTGGTTGGGGCGCAGCTTGGTTTCATGCATTTCAGGGAGGCACGAGACATTAATTAAATACATTTGAGAAATACACTGGCTTGGTCCAAAGGCAGTTCAACGATTCAACTTCAATTCAATTGCTCAACTTCAAACAATTCGAAGCCGGGTCTTCCAGGCTTTATGTAGATTTAAACATTTTCTGGTTGACGGTTGAGTTTGTCTAAGACCTGGGATTAATAGAAAGGAAATGCTCAGGTTAAGAGAAAAGATTGTGGAGACCAAGATTCTTGAAGTCTCATAGTGGCTGTCCTTACAGACAACAGATGACAAATGTTCCCTATTCAGACCTATAAGGGGTGCTAGACACTCAGTTCATCTCCTCAGGATTGGGAGGGCGGTGAAAGAAAAAGATCCAGCTATGTTAGTAGAGATTCTTTACAGACACACGTTTTCCCCCACAAAGCATGGCTTTGCAGGGCCATTACAAAATATGGCAAAGAAACATGTTTTGGGGTGAAATATTTTTATTTTCTTCTTTGTCACGTAATGTTATGCCAGAGTCAGATTGGAAAGTAAGTCAGGATATATAGGGTTAAATAAAACCCATCTGATGGGAATTTATAGTTTGTAGAGCATGACTCCCCAAACTCCTAGATAGGAATTTGGGCAAGATTAAAAAAAAAAAATCAGAGTTTAGTCCTCAATGGTCATATTTGGAGACAGGTTTTTACAGAGATAACCAAGTTAAAATGCAGTCATTAGGGTGGGCCCTCACCCTGGATGACTGATGTCCTTGCAAAATGGGGAGCTTTGGACACAGAGACAGAGATATGTAGAGAGAAGATGATGTAAAGAAGCATATGGGTAAAAGCGTCATCTCAAGTCAAGGAGAGAGGCCTTAGACAAACCCTTCCCTAACTGCCCTCAGAAAAAACCAACCCTGCTGACACCTTGACCTGGCACTTCCGGCCTCTAGAATGTGACACAATGAATTCCTGCTTTTAAACCACGCCGTTTGTGGTACTTTGTTATGGCAGCCCAAGCAAACGAATACAAACAGTAAAGATGAAATCAGCTGTCACCAGGAAAAGAAAAAGAAACATCCAAAAGCCACTGTACTTATTCATTAACCTGCCATAAAAAATAACCAAAACTTCAATAATTTAATTTCTAAATAAACACTACCTAATTGGATAGAGAATATAAGGTATGTGCATTCTGACAATGACAGAATTGCGTATGTTCCAAATGAGATTATTTAGACCGGGTGTGGTGGCTCATGCTTATAATCGCAGTACTTTGGGAGGCCGAGGTGATCGGATCACCTGAGGTCAGGGGTTTGGGACCAGTCTGGCCAACATAGTGAAACCCCATCTCTACTAAAAACACAAAAAAATTAGCCAGGCATGGTAGTGTGTGCCTGTAATCCCAGGTACTTGGGAGGCTGAGGCAAAAGAATCACTTGAACCTAGCAGGCAAAGGTTGCAGTGAGCCGAGATCGCACCACTGCACTCCAGCCTGGGCAACAGAGCGGGACTCCGTCTCAAAACCAAACAAAACCAAATGAGATTATTTAAAAATGAACTGTTACAGGAAAGTAGTCCCGATACAGACTCCAAGAGAGAGTTCTTGGATCTCACCCAAGAAAGAATTCAGGGCGAGTCCACAGAGTAAAGTAAAAGGAAGTTTATTAGGAAAGTAAAGGAATAAAAGAATGGCTACTCCATAGACAGAACAGCCCCAAAGGCTGCTGGTTGCCCATTTTTATGGTTATTTCTTGAGGATATGCTAAACAAGGGGTGGATTATTCATGCCTCTCCTTTCTAGACCATATAGGGTAACTTCCTGACATTGCCATGGCATTTATAAGCTGTCATGGCACTGATGGGAGGCTAGCAGTGAGGACGACCAGAGGTTACTCTCATCGCCATCTCAGTTTTGGTGGATTTGGCTGGTGTCTTTACTGCAACCTGTTTTATCAGCAAGGTCTTTATGAACTGTATTTTGTGCTGACCTCCTATCTCACCCTGTGACTTAGAATGCTTTAACCGTCTGGGAATGCAGCCCAGCAGGTCTCAGCCTCATTTTACCCAGCTCCCATTCACGATGGAGTCACTCTGGTTCATGAGTCTCAGACAGAACTATTAGAGTGGATAATATTTTCTTCTTGACTACATTTTTTAAAAATCAAGAGTCTTATAAACAAATAATATAATATGCAAACACAGTAGAAGAAAATATGGTAAGTTATTTCCTTAATGCTTGATGAATACATTGAGGCATGGATAAATGCCTGTGAACATAACTCACATTTAAGTTTTTTATCTGATAAAGCTGATTGAAACTCCTTTCACAGCATTTTGCATTTTAATCTAAAATAAATGACAACACAGAAGAACCCTTAAGTGCCAAAAATTAAAAATTTAAAAAACCCCACAAAACCTCCAACAATGCCTGGCCAGAATAAGACACTAAAGCTCAATAAAAAACCAGCATGTAATAAAACAAGATATTACTGTGTAGAGATTAGAAACCACAGACAGTTTTGTTTGATTATAAAAGCGCCACTTTTAAATTTATCTCTCAAATAAAAACAGCAAATGCAGGCAATAATTCATCTTAGCTGAATAGAAAGTATCAAGCATTGAACTTTTAAGATTCCTGGGAGTTAATAATCAATATGTAGAGTTGACCAATTTCACTTCATTGAGGTCAATATCCAATAGTTCAATATGATTATATCGAATGAACAGCATCCAAAAAGAGTTCAGAATAGCTCCTCTTGAAGACAACGTAACCTGACACATTTTGGGATTTTTGGAGTATGGATGGACTCTAGCTGATATTTATTTTCCTTCTGTCAAGTGAGACAAATTATCTATATTCTATTTACCTGAAATTGATACTGTAATGTATCATGCTCCATATTAGGAGCTGTATAAGGCATGCCAAATGCAGGCTTGATAGTCAACAATCGAGTGAGGGGGATGGAGAAGGGAACAGGTGAAAGAGGGGACTGGAATAGGAGGACAGAGATACACACAGAGAGACTGAGATAGTTTTACTCTTTAAAGTCCTATGGAAAAGTCTTTTGTAGTGCAGGGTTCAGGATAAATCTCTCTTCTCCCTTTGATGTTGCAGCTGTAGTTTTTTGCTCCTACGCCCCCTCTAAGAGCTATCCACAACTCTTCAAAGGTAAGCACACCAGTCATTGAATAAAATGCAAATTGCATTGAGTAAAAAAGGCAAGGAGCATAGAGTTTTTTCTCACTGGTCAAACCCGGGCCTACCAGGTCCCAGTCAGAGCTCCTAGGCAAGCATAGAGTGCTGGAGGACTGACCACATTAAAGGACCAGAGGAAAGTAGTGAAGAAAGCAACGTGGATATGGGAGGGTACATTTTCCAAGTCTTTACTTGCATCTACTGCATATCACAGTGAAAAACATTCCAGAATAGGACTCGTATAAAATGGAGTCTTACTAGATGCCTTCAGGAATACAGCTAGTCTCCCAAAGCTGGTTTTTGCACCTTAGTAGAGTTTCACCTTTTACTTTCATAGGATTAGGGGATGGAAGTTCCCAACTTAACTCACAGAATCCAAGCGTCTGGGAAATATCAAATGGTAACAAGGACATTTAAAAAACTGAACCATTTTGCATGAGCTATAAAATTATAGAAAAGTAAAGCCTCAAAAGCCTGTGAAAACAACATATATTGAATAAATTATGAAAATGCAAAAAAGGGAAAAATACTAGTTACCTGTGAAGTATATATGAATAATAGTGTTAACCAAGTTACAAGGCAGAAAACAAAATCCTTTTAAATGCAAAATATACTAAGAAATCTATCAAAACACTTAGAAGAGAGTAAGAACTGTTATGTATTCTTCCTTACATCGTCTGTATTCCTCCTGTCATATTAAAAAGGGAGGTAACAATTTAGCAGGGTAATTAATGCCTCATGACCACATATAGGAACAGTTGGGCAATTAAACCAAAAATCAAACTATTATTATTATTATTATTTTGAGACAGGGTCTCGCTCTGTCACTGAGGCTGGATGGAGTGCAGCGGTGTGATCTCAGCTCATTGCAACCTTGACCTCTTGGGCTCGAGGGATCCTCCTACCTCAGCCTCCCGAGTAGCTGAGACTACAGGCATGTGCCACCATGCCAAGCTAATTTTTTTCATTTTCTATACAGATGAAGTCTCACTATGTTGCCCAGGCTGGTCTTGAACTCCCTGAGCTCAAGCAATCCTCCTGCCTCACCTTCTCAAAGGGCTGGAATTACAGGCATGAGCCACTGCACCCAGCCTTCAAAAGTTAATATTACAAACTGGCTTACTCTTATTCAGTAGGATAAACATTCTGGAGCTCTTTGTGTTTTAAAATGTGACGCTACCTAATTTTGTCATTGAAGTTAACATGAAATAAGAGATGTGACACAATACCACCCCAAATATAACATACTATATGGGTTTCCCTTTTCTCTAATACTCTTCAGCAATACTGGTTAAATGCAACATATTTTCTTGCAAATAGGTCCAGAGATGCCAAAACTTTTTGAGTCATATATTATGGATAAAATGTGATAATGCATTTTCAACTTTAAAAAAGAAAAAACAGGCTGGGCGCAGTGGCTCACACCTGTAATCCCAGCACTTTGGGAGGCTGAGGTGGGCAGATCACGAGGTCAGGAGATCGAGAGATCATCCTCGCTAAAACAGTGAAACCCTGTCTCTATTAAAAAAAATACAAAAAATTAGCCGGGTGTGGTGGTGGGCACCTGTAGTCCCAGCTACTTGGGAGGCTGAGGCAGGAGAATGGTGTGAACCCAGGAGGCAAAGCTTGCAGTGAGCCG
Source organism: Mandrillus leucophaeus (assembly GCF_000951045.1). Lineage (NCBI taxonomy): Eukaryota > Metazoa > Chordata > Mammalia > Primates > Cercopithecidae > Mandrillus > Mandrillus leucophaeus. Next base: position 907,197 of record NW_012109030.1, on the reverse strand, counting down.
AGATTGCACCACTGCACTCCAGCCTGGGCAACAGAGCAAGACTCTGTCTCAGAAAAAAAAAAAAGAAAAAATAATATAAATATGTAGCATTTATAAAGAAAATATGTATCACCAGGAAGAGAATACATAGTCAACTTTTAAAAAGCAAAAACAATCTTTATGTTAAAAGCCAGGCGCGGTGGTGCATGCCTGTAATCTCAGCACTTTGGGAGGCTGAGGCAGGAAAATCTCTCGAGGCCAGGGGTTTGAGAGTAGCCTGGGCAGCATAGCAAGATCCCATCTCCACAAAAAAATAAAATAAAAAACTAGCCAGGCGTTGTGGTGTGTGCCTGTAGTCCCAGGTACTAGGGAAGCTGAGGCAGTGGGATTGCTTGAGTCCTGGAGATCAAGGCTGCAGTGAGCTATCAGGGCGCCACTGCACTGCAGCCTGGGTGACAAAGTGATACTGTGTCTCTAAGGGGGGGAAAAAAAAAGCTTTAAAGCAAAATAGTTCTTCATTTTTATGTCTACTACACAGAAATATTGTTTTTCTGTGGCTTAATTTGGGCTATTTTCAGATACAGCAATGAAAAAGAAGAGTCTACATTGTTCTACATACTGATTGTCACTATGCTCAATTTACTAACCACTAGAAAGATCCTGGAAATTTAACCCTCTCCTCCATCTTTGTGAAGATATTTGTAAAACCATCTGCTAGCTCTGTGCACCCATTTACACTTCATCATATGTTTATTAAGCTTTTCTTAGAGATAATTTCCTATAGTGAAGGGCTATTTTAAAATGAATGGGCTCACCTATTAGGTTTGAAATGTCCTAGCTTTTTGGTGAACCGGTTATATCAGTGAAGTTATTTAAAGAATTTCTAGGCCACTGACTCAGCAGTCATTAGAGGATATAGTAGTTGTTTAATAAAGGCCATTTATGTCCATTATAGCTTGTAACAGGTTTGCACAGAGTGCAGAAGAAAAATAAAACATTACTTAGCTTTAATTTCACAAGTAAAACCATGTGAAAAACAATAACCAACAGCCAAAAGAATGCTTCCTTATAAATCAAACAGTATGGTTTATTTGGCTAGATTTCTAATAAAGAGGAATTCTTAGCTTTTATCTCATGGTTTCCCATCATTCACCAAAGACTGCTTTATTAAAATGTTTCTGTTAACTAATATGAATAATAGTATGGCTGGACTTCATTTAAGGTTAAAAAAATGGAACACACAAAAAACACATGAGCAGGGAACTTTCCTGGAGAGAGAAAAGAAAGATGAAAAAGACAAGGCAGAAATGACGAGGAAGCATCTTTTGAGTGATGCCATGCTGGAAATGAGGCTTTAGGACTGCCATGCTTGGCAAATTGCAGTTTTCACGATGACGCCTGTTTGCCAAATACCTCTTTCAACGGATGCATTTTCAGCATAACATTTGTCAAACCTCTTCTTTTGTTAACTTGTTGACAAGAGTTTACCTGTCAGCTTTTAAAATGGCTTGCACTTGCTATCCACGTTCCTTGATGGAAATGTGGAAAGTGTGAGTTACCCCCTTTCACAAAGAATCTTGTCAAGGGTGCTGACTTCAACCTGACTGTCGCTCCTAGGGGGAGAAAAATCTACCTTCTGGAAACTTAACAAGTGGTGAGTATTCCATCATAATTCTGCTTCACAGAAATAAAAGAGGTCAAAGAGACAACCACCACCAAATAAAGAGTTAACACATGATTGTATAACTCAGCAACAGTTTAAAAACATAATGATGTGCGTAGGATGTGAGCTTCAAACACCCAACCAAGCACGTCATTTTATGTTAACCAGCAACTCAATGACACCAGCCAACAGGTTCCCCTGTGGAAGGCATGAAAGATGAACAGAGAGCAGCTTCCACCTGAGACACGATGAAGGGGCCGTGATTAATGCCCCAAAATGTCACTTCCAAAGAGCCACCTCTGAAGTACTGTACCTCAACATCCTACCAGCCACACCCCTCCTGCTTAACGGAACAAATTCCCGTCTTCATGAAGCTAAGTCATCTCCAAGTATTTTAATTCTGCTGACACACGAATTCATTGTTTTGTTTCAAGCATCCATGTCTCCCCTTGGAGTCCATTAGAGCCTATAAATCAGATCATCCATATTCTCTGCCCTAGACTCAGAGGAACTTGAGGATGTACCCCGAGGAAGGTCACTGTGAACGTTGACCACAGACATGAATGAAAAGAAAACATTACGGTAAGTTTTTTCATTCTTTATTCCTCTCATTTAGGTAATGGGTTAACTGGTTAGAAAAAAGAGGTTGGGGTGGGGGAAGGAGGAGGAGGTTCACAGGCATTTTAAGTGCCAAAACCAAAAGTATGCTTTCAATGGTAGTCTAAAGATAGACAGATAAATACACAATCGCAACACACAGACACTGATAAATATATAAGGATTGCCTTTAATAAAGGGGAAGTACGCGGCTTAAACAACAGAGACAAAGAAGTGAAAAGTAGGAACTGTAAGTTTTAGAATAGAAGATCAAAAACTATGGCAATGAATGTTAAATTTGCTTTTTTAAAAAAACTATGAGTATCATGAATAAACTGCCTCCCCCCGAAGGCTGCCACATATAAAACATTTTTTTAAAGTCACCAAGTACCTGCTAATTTGCATAATATTTTTCAGATAGGATATTAAAAATTCCCTAATTATGAAATGGCTGCTTCAAACCAAGAGGTGAGTTGGGTTCTAATTATATGAGGATATACTAATATAGTACAGATCTGTTCATATAAAGGAGGCCCTTAATTTTGAAAATCAGTGTGTGTTAATCTGGTGAAACACAGCAGTGACATTTTTGTACAGTTATTATTATTTTTTTAATGACTAAAAGTTTGACTTATTGTCTTATCGGCTAACAGTCCATTTTTGGGCTAGTATGTTTGACAAAGGGATGACAACAGCTACTACAGGAGAATGAGAGAAGGCCAAAAAACTCAAATACACAAAGTAACCAACCCTCTTCTCCTTCCCAAGGAGGAGAGAAGAGAACTCACAGCAGGCCCCCGCCCTAGCAAAGCTCATGTCCCTTGTGACCTCCCAGCAGAGGATCATGTCGATGCCCCTAAAAGCAGCCATTATGGAACCAACTGGTCCCAGTGGAAAGGGGGCAATGGCTCTCCTATGCTTACTGCAGCTTCTGCTTCTTTTTTTTGAAACACAGTTTCACTATGTCACCCAGGCTGGAGTGCAGTGGCGCCATCTCAACTCACTGCAACCTCCACCTCCTGGGTTCAAGTGATTCTCCTGCCTCAGCCTCCCTAGTAGCTGGGATTACAGGTGCCCACCACTACACTCAGCTAATTTTTGTAATTTGAATAGAAATAAGCGTTTCACCATGTTGGCAAGGCTGGTCTTGAACTCCTGACCTCAACTGATTTACCCACCTCATGGTGAATCTCCCCATGATTCACCCCAAAGTGCTGGGATCATAGGCGTGAGCCACTGCACCCAGCCTACCGAAGCTTTTGAATGTTGACTTAACTGCATAAAAAGTAATCCAAGTCTCCAGGAGGAAATGAAACAGCAAAAGTTAGTAGACACAATGCTTAGACTACGCCAACCCCCCAAAATAGGATGCTAATAACAGACATAAAAACAGATACACCAATTATGTTATAATACCTCTCATTTATCCAGAATCCTAACCACGTTCAAATAAATTAAAACAGTCTGTAACAGTGCAGAATGGTGATTAATTGCTTAATAATTACTTTGAGGTAATACAAAATCCATAAACTCACAATTTAACCTTTTAAAATTAAAAGCACTTTCATATGCGATGTGTTCTCATCCTTTGTAAATTATAAGCTCATCTATTGAAAATTAAAAATTGTTAACCAGAATAATAGAGAATTTCCTCTAATTCCAGATGGCTAGGAGTTTGTTCATGTATTTTTCTGTATACTATCATATACAGAATAACTTTTTTCAAGATACTGTACAAACCAAGCTCTAAATAGCTTCCCATATACTAAGAAAAAATTAAAGCCCTCTAAAACTCATGATAGGAATGATTAACAATTTAAAAGGAACAAGATAAACAATCATCTGCTAATTTGTGACTATATTTTCACACATTTTCATAATTAACTAATTTCCAAGGGTGAGCTATATTCATATTTTTTTAAAAAAGATTGAATCTGTAATAACTGTACATATCTATATGGCTTATGAAAGAATTAATACACATCCTATACCTATCTCACATTTTATCCTTAAGGTAAGCTTTAGACTTATATTGTAAGTGTCACAGTATTGTCTAAAATAATCTAAACCATGCTTTACATTGCTTTTATATAGGAAGATACGGTATCATTTTGGCAATTTTAGTATATTTCGTTTTAAGGCGATTGTTCATTTTTCTTTTCTTTTTTGGGGATGGAATCTCGCTCTGTCACCCAGGCTGGAGTGCAGTGGCACAATCTCGGCTCACTGCAACCTCTGCCTCCCTGGCTCAAGCAATTCTTGTGCCTCAGCCTCCTGAGTAGCTAGGATTACAGGCGCCCCTCCGCCATGCCCAGTTAATTTTTGAATTTTTAGTTTCACCGTGTTGGCCAGGCTGACCTCGAACTCCTGACCTCAGGTGATCCACCCGCCTTGGCTTCCCAGAGTGTTGGGGTTGCAGACGTGAGCCACCGTGCTCAGGCAGGCCATTATTCTTTACAGCTTGTCTTCTCTGTTTCTGTCTGGTGGAAACATGGCCACAGCAATGTCTGACCAGGAGCATGGTGCTCAGGCTGCAAGACTACAGGAACGCAGCCAGTCATTTCTGGGCAGAGGCTCTGCCCTGCCAATCAATCCTGACCCACTGGCCTGGCACAGATTCACAGGGTTTTATTGAGTGTGGGACATACTTCTGATACCAAGAAAAAAAAAAAAAAGAAACGAAACTCTTAACTAAATGTGACCTTTAGCAATCTTCTATCTTTCTTCCAATAGTTGGGACATTCCCAAAGGTTGGTGCCAGGCTGGACATGGTGGCTCATGACTGTAATCCCAGCACTTTGGAAGACCAAAGCAGTAGGACTGCTTGACACCAGGAGTTTGAGACCAGCCTGGGCAACATAGGGAGGCTCCGTCTCTGCAAAAAATAAAAAATTAGCTGGGCATGGTGGTATGTGCCTGTAGTCCCAGCTACTTGAAAGGCTGAGGTGGAAGGATTGCCTGAGCCCAGGTGCTTGAGGCTGCAGTGAGCTGTGACTGTGCCACTGCATTCCAGTCTAGCAATACAGTGGGATTCTGTCTCTTAAAAAAAGAAATTAATTAATTAAAAATAAATTTTAAAAGTTGATGCTGGAAACAAAAACAGATTACATTTAACTATGGATGTTTTTGTCTGTTTTGTAGATGCTTAAAATTATACTAGATCTCAGCATTTGGGGTCAGGCAACCATTGTGATAAATGACAGTTTGTTTTGCAGCTGGGGACTGGGATAAGGTAGGAAAATAATGATGGTAGATATAACAACAGAAGCACGTGGAAGTGGCAGAATTCCTTTCAGCCTTGACACATGGAGGAAGAAAGAAGCAGGAATGGTGAGGTTTTTGGGACAGTTTTGCACAGACTCCTTTCACCTGGAGTGAGGACTTGAGGTATTTTGGTGCTGTGACTTTAAGCTGGCAGATTCCGCTTCCTCTCCTGCCTTTTCCTTTTCTCTAAGAGATTATCATCTCACTAGAGTAAAAGCTTCTCTGTAATAGAATGACGCATTGCTAGTACTCTCTACTGATTTTATAAATAAACTGCTTAACAATTTTGTTCAGAACACTTGTAATTCTTTGCATTCACAGAAGAAAAAAATATGTTCTCATCTGAATGGTGAATTTCCTTAGTGCCATGAACATTCAACTAATTTAATACCTCAAAAATTCTCTGAAGAAAATCGGTAAAAATTCCCTTGAAAATGTCAATAAAAAACAATTTACAAGTAGAGACAATGACCACATGCTGTTTTTCTTGTTTTTGTTTTTTTCTTTTGAGAAAGGGTCTTGCTCTCTCACCCAGGCTCGAGTGCAGGGCATGACCACGGCTCAGTGCAGCCTCAATCTCCTGGGCTCAAGTGATTCTCCAGAATAGCTACAATGACAAGCAGGCCTTTTAACCTGCGTTGTTCAGGGGTCAGCTACAATGACAAGCAGGCACTATCATGCCTGGATAATTTCTTTTTCTTTTGTAGAGATGGGGTCTTGCTATGTTGCCCAGGCTGGTCTCAAACTCCTGGGCTCAAGCAATCCTTCAGTCTCGACTTCCCCAAATGCTAGGATTACAGGTGTGAGCCATACCACACCTGGCCAACATGCAGCTTTTAATAGAACATTTTAAAATGCTAAGTGTTAACTGCCACCAATAGGATACTGTCACATATTTTTAAAGACATAATTATAAATACTATAAAATCACAGTCTACTATTTCAGAAAATCAGAGTCTACTTACTATTTGTATGTCTCAGAACGGATATACTCAAACACATGGGACACACCAAGCTGGAACTGGTCTGCAATGGGGGTCACCCAGGGATTGTTCTCTGCTTTGAATACCTGCTTCTGACCAGTTAAATCCAAGTTTCCTGGAGGAAAAAAAAAAAAAAAGTGAAGGTCACTTCATCCAATACGGAGCAGGTCTAAGAAGTCCTTCTCAGTAAACACAGCCTAAGTACCCTAAATCAAACCCTAAGTACCTCTCGGATCATTTGATGTCTTTTAAATTTCTTAACCTGAGTCATCACAGGTACACAGTCATGACAGTACCTTGGCCCAAGAAATTAAGAACAAAGAAAGGAAGAAAGAAGACAGATGGAAAAGGGAAGCAGAGCGGAGGGAAGGAGATATTTGCTGCAGAGACAAAAATGACCTGTTCAAGATTAAGACAAGTGATAATATGAAAACCACTTGAAATTCTATCTTGACAATGTCAGTATGCATCACGCCTTGTCCTGGCTGATCTGGACCCAATCTGATCAACACCACTTTTTTCATCAATCAAGACAGCGTATGAATGGAGAAAGACAGGAATGTTACCCAAGTCAAACTGTTGTCACTCAAGTATAAGAGCATAAGCACATCTCGCAATCAGCCCTAAATGAATCTCATTAACATGGCAGTGTTAAAGACTAATGACCTTTTAAAATCATTCCTCATTTCATTCTCCAGCAATCCGTAAGGTCAGATACTAATATTACTTTGTAGGTAAAGAAATGGAAACTTAAGGAAATTAACTAACATGCCCAAGATGAAAAAGCCAGCGTGAAGACTTCAAGCTGATGCTCAATCTCATACTCCTTATTTTTTATTTTTTATTTTTATTTTTTTTGAGATGGAGTCTCGTTCTGTTGCCCAGGCTGGAGTGCAGTGGCGTGATCTTGGCTCACTGCAAGCTCCGCCTCCCGGGTTCACGCCATTCTCCTGCCTCAGCCTCCTGAGTAGCTGGGACTACAGGTGCCCGCCACCACGCCTGGCTAATTTTTTGTATTTTTTTAGTACAGACGGGGTTTCACCATGTTAGCCAGGATGGTCTTGATCTCCTGACCTCGTGAACCGCCTGCCTCGGCCTCCCAAAGTGCTGGGATTACAGGCGGGAGCCACCACACCCGGTCAATCTCATACTCCTACAGTGTTTGGTGAGGCTATCAGGTTACATATCAATCTAGATAAGGCTGAGTTAATGAAGGTAGCCTAAAAAAGCCAGCAAGCACCCCTTATCTGGATATGCTCTGTTGACGACCAGTTGACTGGTTTTTTTTTTTTTAATGTATTCAAAAATGGAAAAGGCAATGCGTGAAAGAACTTCCTAAAATGCACTCACCTATGAAAATGAGAAACAGAGAAAGAGAAGTTAGGCAGCAGGGATGTATGTGGAGGTCTGTCCCTAAAAGTCCTACTGAGGATATCAATTTTCAGACTTCTCGTCCATGGCCTGGGACTGTTTGAACCTAGAGATACAGCAATGATTCTTTCTAAGACACAACTGAAGTTACATGTTGTTGCTGTTCCCAGGCTCTACTGTCTATGTTTTCACAGATGGTAACTCAGGACAATGAAAACATATTCTGGGATGCAAGTATAGCACAAAGCAAATCATTGCCTAGCTGATCTGAGCTTCGGAAATGAAAGGATAAATGAAATTTTTTATGAGGAAGATAATGCAATATTGCTCCTTAAAACAAAATAATAGATACTTTGAATCTTTCCTTTTTGTTCTATGAACTTGCAACTACTCAGAAAAACAAAGAAAAGAAAAATGACTACAATTTCACAGAATCTTTTTAAAGAAAACAGACACTACTAAATATTAACATAGAGTAATTCATCATCTTCCCAAAGCTACTAAGAATTTGTTGGCGCTCAGTACAAAAATAAGCAGATCCATTTCTCTCCAAGATTGTCAATATTGTCAATTTCCTCATCTTAATGGTGAAACATCGTTAGTCAGATATTAAGTCACTTGGGAAATCAGTGAGCTTGATTCTCTAAACTATGAGTCAGAAAGCTGCCTAGGGCCAATGAAAACCCTTAGTGGTATGCATTCTGCTTAGCTGAGTATCTCACCTGGGTTTGATCTTGTTGGCAAGGGGCTGCCATCGATCTTTGTTTTTATCTTTACTTAGGGAGGGGGTTTTTAGAGTCCCAAGAATGAAACTGACCCCTTGTTTACATTTCTCTATAATTCCTAATTCCTCTTAAAATCTAGTTTGCTGCACTCAATATATCTTGTCTTCCATATAATTCCTTCACGATTTTTTTTCTCCAATTTTCTCTTTTCCTAAAAATGAATATAATATACATTCCTGGAAAGAAGCCATCCATGTAAAAACAAGTCTATTTCTGACGTGTCGTATTTTATGTGCACAATGGTATGTTGCCCATCGTGCTTAGGAGCCAGGGCTAGTAAGGGAAGGGGTTACAAACCACACAACAGTCACCACGGTGCAGCAATGTCCTCATCAGGTGGGGATGGCAGTGCTGGAGCTCAACGTGTCTTAAAACATTCACCTGAGAACAGCCTATGCTTACATCTTGTCATCTTCCTGCCTCTAATCTCTGCCCACAGACATCAGCATAGAATCAACTATGAAAAAAATAAACTTGAGGTGGTTGGAAAAAATACGTGTATTCTTGGCCAGGCGCGGTGGCTGATGCCTGTAATCCCAGCACTTTGGGAGGCCGAGGTGGGTGGATCACTTGACGTCAGGAATTCGAGACCACATGGCAGTCTGGCCAACAGGGCAAAACCCCGCCTCTGCTAAAAATACAAAAATTAGCCAGGCGCAGAGGTGCGCACCTGTAGTCCCAGCCACTCGGGAGGCTGAGGCAGGAGAACTGCGTGAACCTGGGAGGCAGAGGTTGCAGTGAGCCAAGATGGCGCCACTTCACTCCAGCCTGGGTAACAGAGCAAGAATGTTTAAAAAAAAGAAAATAAAAAATAAGTGTATTGCAAAGTGGATGAGAGAAAAGCAGCAGAAGCCATGAAAGTATAAACTGCATATTTATGGAATAGGACAGAAATGAATTCCTAAGCTAAGGGGATTTTCTAGTTAGTGAGTATTTTGCCCTAAATATCTTTCCTTCTTCTGCAAAATTGGTTATCCTAATGAGAAATATAGTCAGAACTTCTAGTTGGTAGAATTTTATTCTGTTGAAGAAGCATCCAGGATATTCAATCATTTACACAAGTGCTTTGTTTTTAACATCTGGTTCAGAGGGGAACTGCAGGAACACACCTTTTTTTCCCCCCCACTTTGGGAAGAGTGAAAAGAGGCGGCAAATCAGCTACATTTGGGCACAGAGCATTTCTTACTACACTGTATTTTCAGGGACTTTGGCAAGCATGAGAACAACGTGGAGCAGGGAAAGGATCCGGGAAGGATGACACACACAAGCCTCAGCGATTTCAAATTTGCCCTGGGAAGACTTGCTTGGGGTAACGAGGGGAAGAGACTCCTCTAGCCTGCATCACAAGCTTGCTTCCGCCGAGTCCCCAAGGCTTGCCCCGATCATCTGAAACTGGAGGTATGTTATAAGCAAAGCTGGTTTTAAAGGCCCCTCCTTAAACTTAAGGACTAGGTACGTGTTTCTGCAGGAAAGAAGCACCCGTGTTCTACTACTGATGGCTTGCAAAACCACTCTGGAACGCACACAGCCTGCCTCTTGTTAACTTATTAACAGCATCTTACTAAGCATGCAGTCTTTTCAGTGGTAATCCTCTGAAAATAATACACTAAAGTTCTATGGTCCCTGACTGCCACTCATGGAAGGAGAATAATGCCAAGAAAGGTCAGCCATGTTCTCTGGGCCCTTTTGTCTGAAGCCTGCAACCCCCTGGAGATCTGTCAATCCCAAGTGATGTCTCTATTTAGGTGCTGTCAGTGGAGACGGCAGAGGCATCACAGATTGCTAATGACGGCTGCTAACTGGAGCACACAGGAGACACTGGATGAGAGCTAGACATACTCCCTTCAGGGAAAAGGAGTCACACGCTAATGTCTGCAACTCAGGGTTAACAGAAAGGACCACAGGCTATTCATGATCATCTTCACTTATATCACTTTCAACCTTTCCGCACATTTTAGCTGGGATGGGGAGTGGGAAGGAAGGGACAGATGACTGGGTTACCCTCCCCACCCTCATCTGCTTACTTCAGTATTAAGCAATGCTACTAAATTAAATTCACAAGTGCTTCCTAAAGCTACCTGAACTTAGGAGCCTAATAGAAAAGAATGATTAGGGTTCACTGGGGAAAAAAAGCAAAGAAAAAAGCTTCCTGTTTGATGTTGTTCTTTCTTTTTAACAAAGAACCATGAAACCCAGGTATAATGTCCAGGGCAATCCTTAAAGGAGGAAACTATTATAAATGACAGGGATGGAAACTGCGCGAGCCAAACAGAGCAATGTCTCTTCGGAGTTAGAACCGGGACTTGCTGTAATAGGGCATGCTTGTTTTGTTTTCCAACTTAATGTCACCGGTGGATAACACAATACCTGTTTCTGTAGCGCTGCGATCCTCCCAGCAAGCGATTTGTCTCTGGGTTCTCTTTCCTCACTCTGCACCAGTCAGGGATGAAGCAATTTCAGAAGAGGGTTAATATAATTAGAGTAAAGCTGGCCATTATACTGTGTGAAAAGATGACACCCGACTCATATTGGCCTAGCAACAAGTTACCATTGCCTCAGCAGAGCTCGTCTGTCAGCTGTCGGAGGTAGGTTCCCTTTTAAGTAATAACATGCAGGAAGCATCTCACCCCGCTGTCAGTCAGCCTGCAATCGCCCTGACGCCGCACGCTTCAGTGCGTTGAGTTAGAAGCCCTCACCCATCCCCTTTATTAGAAGGCTGAGCGGCGCTCTGGTGGTGTTCTAACAAGGAGCAGGCAGCAGGATTAAGCACTGTGACAAAGAGGATCTAATAAGCTAGAAAGTGGTGCGTCTACAGACACGCTGGCTGGCTCCCAGACACAGATTCACTTTGCTCACTCCTCAGTCGGAAGGCGCAGGCCACTGGGGAAGCCAGGCAGCACCGTGATTAGCAGTGACCCTCTGACCGATGCTGCTATGAAGATCGTATATCACTCAGAGGCTTATTCTGCAATTGCAAATTGGATTTTCCATTTTATTACCCGCAAAAGGACCACATATGCTTCTTTCCAAAGCCTCTAGTACAGCAAGCTTTGCCATGCAACTGCAACTGTGTAAACATTAAATCATGCAAAACACTCATTCTCCTTGCTGGTTATAAATGTGATTGAATGCAATAGGCAATTGCAGCCCCATTAATAAGCATGCTCATTTTCACTTATGGAAATTGGTTGTTTCCATAATCACACTCTAAGAATTCTTCCTGAGTATTCAAAATCCTGAAAAATGCTGCCTAGCAGCACCATTTATCACATAGTAAGCAATCGAGGCGATCTGGGCAAATTTTTCATGTTATCAAAGTAGCATTCCCTCCCCTTCCTAATTTCAAAATAATACCACAGAGAGCGTTTTTAAATTAATGTACTCCAAAATCCATGCTCTCTCATTCACTCATAAATATATAAGATTGTGGTCTAACAAGGTAAAACTAAAAAAAAAGTGGCTGATTGGGTACAGTCCATCATTACTATACTAGATTTGTCCAAACCCAAGTAATTGATTTGCTCAGAAGGGATCAAGATTGGACATAATAACAGCTGAAAGATCACCTCCTCTCTGCAGCGAATCCTCACATGGAAGCTAACCACAGAAGACTCCAATACAAAATAAAAGCTACATTTAGGAACGCTCCCACATAGACAAAGATTCTACACATAAGTCTCCATAATTCTCAGTATGATGTGCTAGGCTACTAATTATAGCAGTGCATGGTTATAGACAAATGGCTGACTCTGGAAAGTTCCTACTTCACTTCTTTAGTAACTCACTTTATTGAGTGGAAAATGATCAGAAGGCCTATAAAATGCTCATATTGTAACAGACAGTGTCTGCAATAACTGAACATTGGAAACAACCGGAAATTTCATTCCCAGGTGATAAGCAGAATAATGTGCTATAGCCATACTATGAAATGCCATTCAGTTATTAAAATAGAGTTATTTGTATGCACTGACCTGGAGGGAGGTCTATAACTGTAATAAAAAAAATAAGAATGTACTAAGCTTGCTATCAACCAATTTTTGAAAAAATACAGAAGAAATCCATGTATGTATATGACTAAATGTTTATGTGTAAAAGAAGAAAAGAATAATATTAAGTTATTAAGGTTGATTTTCTCAAATAAGGGAAATATTAATGTTGGTTTTCTCAAATTAAGGTGGGGCAGGAGGTTGAACTAGCAGAGCAAAGGATAAAACATGAATTATCGATTTGGAGAATTCCATGTTGTTACAAGTATGGATTATTCTCATAATTTAAAAATATTAAAGTACATTGAAAGGGAGTTGTCAAAAACAAATTCAAAGCACATGGTGCATACTAATTGGTACAAAACAATATCTCTTAATTTAAGTATAGCCTATCGCAGTGAACATCATGCTTGTGGCCCATTCTCTTCTGCCTGCGTAATAGATGACGGTCTATAATGCCCTAAGCGGAAAGAGAATCTAGGTCTGAGGTTGCTTTTCTTTCTGTGCATCATCAATGCAGCGTAAGCTGGGATGTCTCATGAGAGCTCTCAAATTTATTCTGTGGGGAACGCAAGGCCACACTGTCATTCCGGCAACTGTCTGCTTGGCCTTTCCAGCAACACATTTTTAAAAGAGGCATTCTGTACATTTAATACATGCATTGCATTGCTGCTTTAAGACACATACTAAAATAAACGGTTACTCTTTGGATCTAGTCGGGGAAGATAGTACAACTTACATAAAAAAAGATTTAAAAAGAGAAAACCACCATCCTAACAAATAGTTCCAACACAAGCAGCACCTGATATAAGTGTGTGCTGGTGTGAAGAGGCCCTGAAGCGAAGAGGCCCAGAAGAAAAATAGCATTTTACATTGTTTCCATCCAATGCTCTTCTTGGCCATTTGATATCTGTGGTCCAGGTTAAGAAGGGATAGAAGGAGCTCTCAGTTGCTTATAAATATAATTAACCAGCAACAGAACAGTGCCATCCTCAACAGTCACCTCCAAGGTTGCCTTACATTGCAAGTTGAAATGGCTTTTAAGTAAATAATTTATGTTTTAAACCTGGCATCCATTTAGGATTTCTCAATCATTCTTCTAAATGTGGGAGGCAATCTTGTTTTTGCTTGCCAGATTTCCTTTTTACTGCTCAGGTAATGTTAGGACATAACGGACAAAAAAATCTGGTGGATCTGGCTCCTGATTCCAAGAACCATTCACTGACTTGGGCAAATTCTTACACTCTGTTGCGCTTCAGTTACCTCATCTGCCAAGTGAGAATAACACTACCAACTGATAGAACTGGGGACAGGGGCCAAAACGTGCATACAAAATGGTTCCATAAACTGGAAAGCACTTTGAAAATAGAAAATAAGATTTTTGCTATTAAGTAAAACCTCCAAAAGTAAGAAAATGTATACTTGAAGGCAGTCTGCCTAAAATAAGAGTCCCCTCAAGGAATTCTTAAACCCCTGAAATTGAGTGCAAAATTTGCACGGAGGCACTCTTCTGAGAAAAGCACCCATTCATAAGATTCGCAAAGGTCTGTGATCAAAAGTAGGGTTAAGATAAAATTTAGGAGCACTGATTTCATTTCTTAGAGGACTGAAATATTTCTTTTTCTTCTTTTTCTTTAATTATTATTATTATTATTATTATTATTATTATTTTGAGACAGAATCTCGCTCTTCACTCAGGCTGGAGTGCAGTGGTGCGATCTCAGCTCACTGCAACCTCCACTTCCTGGGTTGAAGTGACTCTCCTGCCTCAGACTCCCAAGTAGCTGGGAATACAGGCATGTGCCACCAAGCTCAGCTAATTTTGTTTTTTTATTTTATTTATTGTTAGTAGAGATGGAGTTTCACCACGTTGGCCAGGCTAGTCTCAAACTCCTGATCTCAAGTGATCCACCCGCCTCGGCCTCCCAAAGTGTTGAGATGACAGGCATAAGCCACTATGCTCGGGTGAGGACTGAGAGATTTCTAGGCAGCAGCAGTCTTCTGCACCTAGCAGGAGTTTCCAAGACTCTCTAGCAGGAGTCTTCTGCTGTGCTCCCTGGCTGTGCTCGGCCATTCCTTGTCATACCCCCATGATCCTCACTTCCTTTAAGTTCCCCAGTTGGTAGGGGGTGAGAGGAGGACATCCTTCCAACCTCCCGGGAAGACGGAAATGTTAGCACCAAGGGAGCCTCAGGTACCTTAGAAAGCCCAGTGAGAAGCTGACTGCTGCAACGTAAACCGAAATAAATACACGTTCAACAAATATGTTTTGGTATCATTACTTTATACAGAATCAATAAAGTTATCACAAAACAGCCTTCACCATGGCTGTTTATCATAAACGAATAGTTCTGCCACCTAAATAATACATTTATCTGGCTAGTTTAGCATTTGCTTAACATTCTATCTCAGACCCTTTCCACAACTGTCCCGCTAGCAAGATTTAATATGAATAATACATAGAGTTGTTTAATTGATTTGTAATACTACAGACAGAAACAACTTGTTTTTCTCTTCCTAGGTCCTCTAGCACTTAGTTAATCCCTATGGCCTGAGATATATGGGCTTGTCAAGCCATCCATATTGCCTGGTTACTTTTATTCTATAGAAGACCTTTGAAAGAGCTATAACATTCTCTACACAAAAATAGTAGTCTATGTCAAGTGAGGGGCACAAAACATTGGAAGAGTAAACTTTAGAAAATAATAACCATTACATCTATAATTAAGACAGAAGGCCCAAAACAGTATCTACCATTTGGGCTTCTGAATATACAGATGTAAGTCAATACAATGACTAGAAAACCTCTCATTAAGACCGAGCTGTACATTCTACTCATTTACAATTCAAAAATATCCTCCTACAAACTAACATAAAGCCAAAAGTACTATAATTCACAGGTGATGTGGTCTGGATTCACATCCCTGCCCAAATCTCATGTTGAACTGTAATTCAACATGGTGGAGGTGGAGTCTGGTGGGAGGTGATTGGATCAGGAGGGTGGTCCTTCATGGTTTAGCAACTGATCTTTGGTACTGATCTTGTGACAGTGAGTTATCACGAGATCTGGTTGTTTACAAATGCATAGCATCTCTCCCTTCTCTCTCTAGCTCCTACTCCCACCAGGTAAACCAACTCGCTCCTTCATGCCTTCTGCCACGACTGTAAGCTCCTGAGGCCTCCCCAAAAGCTGAGCAGATGCCAGGATCATGCCTCCTGTACAGCCTGAGAAACTGTGAGCCAATTAAACCTCCTTTCTTTATAAATTACTCCGTCTCAGACATTTCTTTACAGCAGTGTGAGAACTAATACAGAAAACTGGTACTGAGGAGTGAGACATTGCTATAAAGATATCTGAAAATGTAGAAGTGATGTTGGAACTAGGTAACGGGCAGAGGTTAGAAGAGTTTGATGGACTCAAAAGAAGACAGGAAAATGAGGGAAAGTTTGGAACTTCCCAGAGACTGTTTGAATGGTTATGACCACAATGTTGGTAGTGATATGGGCAGTGAAGTCTAGGCTGAGGATATCTCAGATGAAAATTAGAAACATATTGGGAACTGGAGTAAAGACCACTTTTGTTATGCCTTAGCAATGAACTTGGCTGCACTGTGCCCCTACCCTAAGGATATGTGGAACTTTCAACTTGACAGTGATGATTTAGGGTATCTCGTGGAAAAAATTTCTAAGCAGTAAAGCACTCAGCATGTGCCTGTCTGCTTCTGATAGCCTATGCTCATACTCATGAACAAATAAATAATGTGAAGTTGTAACTTATATTTAAAGGGGACGCAGAGAATAAAAGTTTAGAAAATTTGCAGCCTGATCATGTGGTAGAAAAGTAAAGCTTATTTTCAGGAGAGGAATTCAAGCAGGATGTAAAAATTTGCATAAGTAAAGAAAAGCCAAGTGCTAATAGTCAAGACAATGGGGAAAAAGTGTCAAAGGCATCTTAGAGAACTTCGTGGGGACACCTCCCATCATAGGCCAGGAGGCCTAGGAGGACTGAACAGTTTCCTGCGCCAGGCCCAAGGCCCTGCTGCTTAGGATACTACTTCCTGGATCCCAGTCACTTTACCTCTGGCCATGGCTCAGCTCGGGCCACTGCTTTACCTCTGACCCAGGTACAGCTCGGACCACTGCTTCAGAGGGGCAAGCCATAAGACTTAGTGGCTTCCATGTCGTGTTAAGCCAGCAGGTGTACAGAGTGAAAGAGCTGAAGATTGGAAGCCTCTGCCTGGATTTCAGAGAACGTAAGGAAAAGCCTGAATGTCCAGGCAGAAGCCTGCTGCAGGGGCAGAGCCCTCATGGAGAACCTCTACTAGAGCAGTGTGAAGGAGAAATATGGGGTTGGAGCCCAGACACATAGTCTCCACCAGGGCACCGCCTACTGGAGCTATCAGAAGAGGGTCACCAACCTCTAGACCAGAGAATGGTAGATCCACTGACAGGCTGAACCCTGCACCAGGAAAAGCTGCAGGCACTCAATGCCAGCCCATTAGAGCAGCCACAGGAGCTAAACACTGCAAGGCCACAGAGGTAGAGCCATCCAGGGCTTTGGAAGGCCATCTCTGGAATGAGAGTGCCCTAAACGTGGAACGTGGAGTCAAAGGAGATAATTTTGATGTCTTAAGATTTAATGACTGCCGTGCTGGGTTTTGAACTTCCATGGGAGCTGTAGCCCCTTTCTTTTGGCCAATTTCTCCCTAGGAACAGCAGTATTTACCCAATGCCTCTATCTCCATTGTATCTTGAAAGTAACAAACTTATTTTTTATTTTACAGGCTCACAGGTGGAAGGGACCAGCCTTGTCTCAGGAGACTTTGGACTTTTGAATTAATGCTACAATGAGTTAAGATTTTGGGGGACAGTTGGGAAGGCATGATTGTATTTTGCAATGTAAGAAGCACATGAGATTTGGAGGGGCCAAGGGCAGAATGATACCGTTTGGATCTGTGACCCTGCCCAAGGCTCATGTTGAACTGTAAACCCCAATGTTGGAGGTAAGGCCTGGTGTGAGGTGGCAGGACCATACGGATAGTCCTTCATGAATGATTTAGCAACATCCCTCTGGTGCTGTTCTAGTGACAGCGAGTAATCATAAACTCTGGGTGTTTAAAAGTGTGGGGCACCTCCCCACTTCCTTTCTTGCTCCTGCTCCCACCATGTGAGTCATCTCACTCCCCCTTTGTCTTCTGCCATGACTTTAAGTTTCCTGACGCCTCCCCAGAAGCTGAGCAGATGCCAGCATCATGCTTCCTATATGCCATGCAGAACTCTAAGCCAATTAAACCTCTTTTCTTTATAAATTACCCAGTCTTAGGTATTTCTTTATAGCAGTGCGAGAACAGACTAATACAGCAGGGTTGGTTGGGTTAGAGGAATGGACAAACATTTTCCCTGCATTGCTGGTTACAATCCAAACTGGCACCTCTCCTCTGAAAAGCAATTTGGCAATTTATATTGAGAGCTGTGAAAATGTTCATACTGTGTGACCTGGTAATTCCACCCTAGTAATAAATTTATGCTGAGGAAATAATCACTCATATTAACAATGATTTATGAATACAGATTTTCAACTGAGTGCTGCTAATGTCCTTCTGAACAACTAGAAACAACTCAGATGTCTAGGGAGTAGGTTCATGAGACACTCAGAGGATGGTGTAATATGTAGCCATATGATTAAAAATATTTTCAAATAAAATTTAATGACATGAGGCAATGGTCATGACATAATATTGAAGGTCAAAATGAAGGCTATAAAACTTATATAGCATGATCATAACTTTTTAGAACAGAAGATATACACAAGTGTATAGGAAAAAGACTAGAAGAAATACACATATAAGTGTATATGCATATGAACAGAGAAAAGACTGGAAAAAAATCTCAGAATTTAAAGTGGTTATTTTTGGACGACAGATCATAAATGCTACCCTTTTCTGTTTCCCAGATTTACTGAAGCAGCGGTTCTCAAACTTGAGTGTGCATCAGAATATGTCTTACAGAATGACTAAAACCTCTAGAGTTTTTAGTTTCATAGGTCTTGGGTGAAGCCCTAGTGTTTGCATTTCTAACAAGTTCTTAGGGGATGATGGTGTTTCTGGCTGAAGGACCATACTCTAAAAAAATATCTTTTCTTTCACAAGGATAAAATTTTTAACATTAGAACTTTAAAATTTTAAATAAAAGAAAAAATTAAATCTATTTAG
>NW_012109030.1:884397-886852 GCF_000951045.1 Mandrillus leucophaeus | reverse complement strand
GCAAGACTCCGTCTCAAAAAAAAAAAAAAAAAAAAGTGTTGTTCTGCTATTTTTGTTGTTTTTTTTCCCCATACAGTTTATTTTTTTGAGACAGTCTCGCTCTGTCACACAGGCTGTAGTGCAGAGGCGTTATCTCAGCTCACTGCAACATCTGCTTCCCAGTTCAAATGATTCTCCTGCCTCAGCCTCCCAAGTAGCTGAGACTACAGGCAAGTGCCACCACACCCAGTTAATTTTTGCATTTTTTAGTAGAGATGGGGTTTCACCATGTTGGCCAAGCTGGTCTTGAACTCCTAATCTCAAGTGATCAGCCCACTTTGGCCTCCCAAAGTGCTAGGATTACAGGAGTGAGCCACTGCACCCAACTCCCACACTTTTTATTTTTATTTATTGATTGGCTGATTCTTTTTTGAGAGATGCGTCTCTCTGTTGCCCAGGCTGGTGGTGGACTTCTTGGCTCAAGCAATCCTCCTGCCACACCCTCCTGAGTAGCTGGGATTATAGGCACACTGCACAACGCCCAGCCCAAATGTTTTTGATCTGTGGTTGGTTGATTCCGTGAATGCAGACTCTATGGATACAAAGGGCCAAATGTAAATACCATATTTTGCTATCCATTCATCTGTTGATGTACACATGCGCTGCATTCACATTTTAGCTACTGTGAATAATGCTACTATAAATATGGCTGTACAAATATCTTTCTGAGACTGTTTTTAATTATTTCGGGAATATACTCAGAAGTGAAATTGCTGGGTCATATGGTAGTTTTAATTTTTTGAGAAACTGTCATACAATTTTCCATTTCCACCAACAGTGCACAAGGGTTCCCAACCTCATCTTTTTGTTAATACTTGTCATTTTTTTTATAATAACCATCCTAATGGATGTGAAATGATGTAGCATTGTAGTTTCCATTTGGACTTCCCTAATGACTAGAGATGTTGAACATTTTTTCATATGCTTATTGGCCATTTATGTATCTTCTTTGGGAAAATGTTATTCAAGTCCCTTGCCATTTTTCAACTGGGTTATGTTTTTTTGTTGTTGCTGTTGTTGAGTTTTAGTTCTCTATACACTCTAAATTTTAATCCTTTATCAGATATACAATTTACAAATATTTTATCTCATTCTGTGGGTAGTCTTTTTAGAAAAAATATATTTTAATTGACAGTGAAATTATACATACTTATGGGGGTACAATTTGATGTTTTGATACATATCTATGCTGGATAACTATCCAATCTGGGTGGCTAGGGTATCCATCACCTCATGCACTTATTTCTTTGTTGTGAGAACATTTGAAAGCCTCTCTTCTAGCAGTTTGCTAATATACAATATTTCACTGTTAGTTACAGTCACTCTACCGTGTAACAGAACATCAAAATTTATTCCTACTATCTACTTGTAACTCTGTATCCACTGGTCAACATCTCTGCATCCTTCCTTCTCTTCCTTTCCCTCCCAGTCTCTGGTAACCACTGTTCTACTTCCTGCTGCAATGATACCAACTCTGTTTTCATTAAGAAAAAAAGATCTCATATGAGTGAGATCATGTGTTATGTGTCTTTCTGTGTCTGGGTTATCTAAACATGACTTCCTTCATGTTCATCCATGTGTGGCAAATGAGAAGATTTCATACTTCTTATGGCTGAATAATATTCCATTATATATATATACTCTACATTTTCTGTATTCATTCATGCATTAATGGACACTTAAGGTTGATTACATATCTTAGTTATTGTGAATAGTGCTGCAATAAACACGGGAGTTGAAGTTTTCTCTTCAACATACTAATTTCTTTTGGATATATACTTAGTAGTGAAATTGCTGGATCGTATGGTAGTTCTATTTTTAATTTTTTGAAGAATCTCCAGACTGTTTTCCATAATGGCTAATTTACGATCCCACCAACAATGTGTTTCCCTCTCTCCACATCCTTGCCAACACTTACTTTCTTTTCTCTTTTTAACAATAGCCACACTAACTGGAGTGAGGTGGTATTTCATTGTGGTTCTGATTTGCATTTTCTTGATGATTATTGATGTTATTTTTTCATATACATGTTGGCCATATGTATGTCTGTTTTTGAGACATGTCTATTAAGGTAGTTGGCCCAATTTTTTAATCAGGTGTTTTTGTTGCTATGATCCTTATGTATTCTGAATATTAACCTCTTGCCAGATACATAGTTTGTCAATATTTACTCTCATTCTTTAGGTGACTCTTCACTCTGTTAATAGCTTCCTTTCCTATGCAAAAGCATTATAATTTGATGGGATCTTGTCTGTCTAGTTTTGCTTTTGTTGCCTGTTGCTTTTGAAGTCTTATTTAAAAAACCCTTCTCCAGGTCAATGCTGTGAAAAGTTTCCTCTATGTTTTCCTCTAGTAGTTGCATAGTTTTGGGTTTTACATTTACATTTTTAATCTAGTTTTTTTTTTTTTTTTTTTT
>NW_012109030.1:881065-882914 GCF_000951045.1 Mandrillus leucophaeus | reverse complement strand
GACAGATCATAAATGCTACCCTTTTCTGTTTCCCAGATTTACTGAAGCAGCGGTTCTCAAACTTGAGTGTGCATCAGAATATGTCTTACAGAATGACTAAAACCTCTAGAGTTTTTAGTTTCATAGGTCTTGGGTGAAGCCCCTAGTGTTTGCATTTCTAACAAGTTCTTAGGGGATGATGGTGTTTCTGGCTGAAGGACCATACTCTAAAAAAATATCTTTTCTTTCACAAGGATAAAATTTTTAACATTAGAACTTTAAAATTTTAAATAAAAGAAAAAATTAAATCTATTTAGAGTACTGAAAAATAAATCTGAATTTTTAGATACTACCACAAGTTCTACAAAGGATAAAAACCCCCCAACTAAAGAATCATCATTATCATAATAATATTGGTTTTTATTTCTTATACGTGTACCATGTACCAGGTATCATTTCGGGAGCTGTGCATACATTATTCCAGGGTGTCACAATAATCTTGCATGGAAGGCATTTTTATGATCTCATCTTAAAAAAGAAGCGGCAACTACCATTTTGGGGGTTTAGGATTCTTACTCAAGGTCATGTGACTAGTAGGCAGCCAGGCAGGTATTTAAAAACCAATTTATCTGGCTCTTTCAAAGGCCTTGGTCTTTCCAGTATGTAACACTGAACAGATTTTCTCCCTCCTGTAAAAAGGTATTGAATATTGTTGGTATTATCAATAATGTGACATGATTTAGGAGCACTGGGGAGTTATACACAAAAACAAGTCACACCTCCCTCACAGGGCCCAGAATTCTGTCATCGGAATCATTCCCTTTGGGCTGAAAGCCCTATTACCTCCAGAAATTTTATTTTTAAATTAAAACACCCTAGTGGGGTAATGCATTAGGTGAATACACTTTCTTTTCTTTTTGTTTAGTTTTTTTGGTTCTACTTTAAATTGGTTATTTTTAAAAAAATAATATCCTCCGCTTTTTTAGTTAGTTGACTGGTTAGTTTTCCCCCCACTTTTTATTGCATTAAAACACACATGGGATAAAATTTATCATTTTCACGATTTTTAAGGGTATGGTTTGGTGATATTAATACATTTGCAATTTTGTGCAAACACCACTGTACCATCGGCCTCCATAACTTTTTTCATCCTGTAAAACTTGAACTCTAAAATCATACAACAATAACTCCCCATTTCTCCTTTCCCTTATCTCGTGGCAACCACCATTCCGTTTCTCTCTCTGATTTTGACTGTTCTAAGTATCTCATATACATGGAATCATACAGCATTTTTTCTTTTGGACTGGCTTATTTCACTTCATATAATGTCCTCAAGGCTTGTCTATGTTGTGGCATATGTCAAAATCATCTTCCTTTTTTAAGGCTAATATTCCACTGTGTATATAGTCATCTCTCAGTATCCATGGGGTACAGGTTCCAGGACCCCTGTGGATGTCAAAATTGACAGATGCTCAAGTCTCTTACATAAAATAGTGTAAATTTTCATATAACCTGTACACATCCTCTGTGTGCTTTAAATAATCTCTAGATTATTTATAATATGAATAATGTGATATAAATATGATATTTATATGTGATATAAATGATTTTATACTATATTTTAAGATATGTACCTTTAAAAGTGTTGTTCTGGGGCCGGGTGTGGTGGCTCAAGCCTGTAATCCCAGCATTTGGGAGGCCAAGGCGGGCGGATCACGAGGTCAGGAGATCGAGACCATCCCGACTAACACGGTGAAACCTCGTCTCTACTAAAAAAATACAAAAAACTAGCTGGGCGAGGTGGCGGGCACCTGTAGTCCCAGTTACTCAGGAGGCTGAGGCAGGAGAATGGCGTAAACCCGGGAGGCGG
>NW_012109030.1:872771-878665 GCF_000951045.1 Mandrillus leucophaeus | reverse complement strand
CATGTGGATATCCAATTTTCCCAGCACCATTTACTAATGTGTGTTCTTAGCACCATTATGAAAATTAGTTGGCTACAGGTGTGTAAACTTATTTTTGGGCTCTCTATTCTGTTCCACTGGTTTATGTGTCTGTTTTTAAAGCCAGTACCATGCTTAGGTTACCATAACTTTGTAGTAGCATTGACTCTTGAACAACAACTTTTGACTCCCCCAAAATAACTATTAACGGCCTACTATTGATCAGAAACCTTACCAATAACATAGTCAATTAACATATTTTCTATGTTACATATATATTATATTCTTACAGTAAAGCTAGAGAAAATGTCATTAAGATAAACATAAGGAAGAGTAAATATATTTATTATTCATTAAGTGGATGTGGATTATTATAAAGGTCTTCATCCTTATTGTCTTCCTGTTGAGTAGGCTTCCTGTTGAGGGACTGGTCTTGCTGTTTCGGGGTGGCAGAAGCAGAAGAAAATTGACATAAAAGTGAGCCTGCACAGTTTAAATCTAAGTTCTTTAGGAGTTAACTGTACATTTTGAACTTGGGTGGTATGATACCTCCAGGCTTTTCTTTTTGCTTAGGGTTGCTTTGGCTAATTGTGTCCTTTTTGTGGTTCCATATGAATTCTAGGATTTTTTTTCTATTTGTGTAAAGAATGTCATTAGTATTTTGACAGGAATTGCACCAAATCTGTAGATCATTTTAGGTAATATGGCCATCTTAACTATATTAATTCTTCCAATCCATGAAGACAAAGTAGCTTGTCATTTATTTGTGTACTCTTCAATTTCTTTGGTTAAAGTTTTAGAGTTTCAATATAGAGATCTTTCAATTTGGTTCAGTTTGTTTCTATTACTATTATTATTATTTTTTAGCTATCATAAATGGAACTGTTTTCTTCATTTCTTTTTCAGATAATGAACTAATATTAATAATTATTAGTTATTAGAAAGACTACTGATTCTTGTACGTTGATTTTGTATCCCATAACTTTACTGAATTCATTTATTAGTTCTACCAGTTCTTTAGTAGAGTCCTTTGGGGTTTCTACATGTAAGACCATGTCTGCAAACAGGACAATCTGACTTCCTCTTTTCCAATTTGGATGCCTTTTATATTTTTCTCTTCCCTAATTGCTTAGGCTAGGACTTCCAGTACTATGTTGAACAGAAGTGGCAGAAGTTGGCATCCTTGTCTTGCTCCAAATATTAAAAGAAAACTCTTCCCCAATCAGTAGATGTTAGCTGTGGGTTTTTCATATATGACCTTTACTGTGTTAAGGTACATACCTTGCATAACTAATTTGTTGACAGTTTTTATGAGAGAATGTTGAAGGATGTCAAATGCTTTTTCTGCATCTACTGAAATGATCATATTGTTTTTGTCTTTCTTTCTGTTAATGTGATGTATTACACTTACTGACTTGCATAAGTTAAACTACCTTTGCATCATGGTATGAGTAATACTTGATCATAGTGAATCATCTTTTAAATGTGCTGCTGGATTCAGTTTAATATCTTATTAAGAATTCCTGCATCTATATTCACAACATAGATATTTACCAATAGTTTTTTGTTGTTGTTGTTATATCGTTGTCCAGTTTTGGAATCAGGGTAATGCTGGCCTCATAAAATTTTAGAAATACTCCCCACTTACCAATTTTCTGGAATACTTTGAGGAGAATTGTTATTAGTTCTTCTTCAAATGTTTTGTAGAATTCAGTAGTGAAGCCATCAGTTTCTAAGCTTTTCTTTGATGAAAGACTTATTTATTTATTTATTATACTTTAAGTTCTGGGATATATGTGCAGAACGTGCAGATTTGTTACATAGGTATACATGTGCCATGGTAGTTTGATGAACCCATCATCTACATCAGGCATTTCTCCAATGCTATCCCTCCTCTTACCCCCCACCCCCAACAGGCCCTGGTATGTAACGTTCCCCTCCATGTGTCCATGTGTTCTCCTTGTTCCACTCCCACTTATGAGTGAGAACATGCAATGTTTGGTTTTCTGTTCCTGTGTTAGTTTGCTGAAAATGACAGTTTCCAGCTTCATCCATGTCCCTGCAAAGGACATAAACTCATTCTTTTTTTATGGCTGCATAGTATTCCACATGGTGTACATGTGCCACATTTTCTTTACCCAGGAAAGATTTTTTATAACTAGTTTCCTCACTAGTTATTAGTCTGTTCAGATTTTTAATTTCTTTATAATTGAATCTTGGTAGGTTGTATGTATCCAAGAACTTACCTATTTCTTCCATGTAATCAAATTTGTTGGCATATAGGAGCTCATAATATTCTCTATAATTTTCTGTATTTCTGTAGTGTCAGTTGTAACATCTCCTTTCCCATCTCTGATTTTACTTGAGTCTTGTTTTCAGTCTAGCTAAGTTTGTTGATTTTGCTTATTTTTTCAAAAAACCAACTCTTCGTTTTGTTGATCTTTTGAATGTTAATTTGTCTATATTTCTGCTCTGAGCCTTATTCTATCTTTCAATCAATTTTGGGTTCAGTTTGTTCTTCTTATTCTAGTTCCACCATTAGGCTGTTCATTAGAAATCTCTCTTCTTTTCTAATGTAGTTGTGTATTGCTATAAAATTCCCTCTTAAAACTGCGCTTGCTGTGTCTCACAGGTTTTGGTATGGTGTGTTTGCATTCTTGTTTGTCTTAAAGCAATTTTTCATTTCTCTGTTAATTTCTTAATTGACCCACTGGTTGTTTAGGGCCATGTTGTTTAATTTCCACATATTTCAAAGAATCCAAAGTTGCTCATGTTGTTGTTTTCAAGTTTTATATCATCGTGGTTAGAAAATAGAGATCCTTGATAGGATCTCTATCTCAAATCTGTTAAGGCTTGTTTTGTGGTCTACCATGTGCTCTACCCTGGAGAATGTTCCATGTGTAATTGAGAAGAATTTGTATTCTGCAGCCATTAGAATGTTCTGTAAATGTCTACTAGGTGCATTTGGTCTTTGATGCAGTTTTAGTCTGATATTTCTTTGCCAAACTTCTCTTTTATAATTGTATTGCAGTTGATCTGTACCATTATGTTCAATCCTATTTGTTTTGTATATCTGTATGTTTCAGGGTTGAGTGCATATGTATTTATAATTGTTATATTCTCTTGTTGAATTTATCCTTTAATCATGACATAATGACCTTTTTTTTCTTTTTCCAGTTTTTGACTTAAAATCTGTTTTATCTGATACAAGTATAGCTATACCTGCTCACTTTTGGTTTCCGTTTGCATGGAATATGTTTTTCCATTCCTTCACTTTCAGTTTATGTTTGTCTCTAATAATGATGTGAGCCTCTTATAGCCAGCAGATAGGTGGGTCTTATTTTTAAAATCCGTTCAGCCACTCTGTATGTTTAAATTTGAGACTTTAATTCATTTACATCCAAGGCTATATTGATAAAAATTTATTCTTGCCATATTTTTGTTTTCTGCTTGTTTTGTAGATCCTTCTTCCGTTTCTTTTACTCATGTTATTTTCCTTCGTGGTTTGGTGGTTTTCTGTGCTGCAAAGTTTTGTTTTCTTTCTCTTTATTGTTTATTATTCTGTAGTAATTTCTTTCTTTGTGGTTACCATGGGGCTAACATAAGAGTCTTGTAGTTACAATAGACTATATCGACCTGATAGCAATTTAAATCTGGTTGCATGAAAGTATTCTAGACTTAATCCCATACACAATTTATATTTTTGTTGCTTTGATTTACTGATTTATTACATATTTGTAGCCACTAAGTGTGGTGGTTGTTTTTGACCATTTTGATTTCTAAGTCTTCATACTAGAGGATTGAGAGATTTACACAGCACCATTAAATCACTAGAGGATTTTAAGTTTATGAATTTACCTCTACTAGTGAGTTGTACACCTTCACATGTTTTCATGATAATTATTGTCCTTTCTTTTCCAGTGGTAGCACTCCCTTAAGCATTCCTTATAAGGTCACCCTACTAGTGACAAATTCTCTCAGCCTTTGCTTGTCTGAAAAGGTCTTTAATTCTCCTTCATTTCTGAAGGATAACTTTGTTGGATATAATATTCTTGGCTAAGAACTCCTCCTCCCCACAAGCCCCCCTTCTTTAAGCACTTTGAATATATCATCCCATTCTCTTCTAACCTGCAAGGTTTCTGCTGAAAAATCTACTAATAGTCTAATGGACATTCCCTTGTGTGTGATGTGCCACTTTTTTCTTGTGGTTTTTAAAATTCTGTCTTTAACTTTTGAGAGTATGATTATAATGTGCCTCAGAGAGGACTGAATCTAACTGGGGACCTCTGAACTTGCTGAATTTCTATGTCCATATTTTTCCCAAGACTTGGGAAGTTTTCATCTATTATTTCATTAAATAGATTTTCTGTGCCTTTCTCCAACTCTTCTCCCTATGAAGTTCCTATAATGCAAACATTTGTTCACTTAATGGTATCGCATGAGTCCCATAGGTTTTCCTCACTTAAAACAAAATTCCTATTTTTTTTTCCCTCTGACTGGGATAATTCAAGAGGCCTGTCTTCAAGTTCAGAGATTATTCTGCTTGATCTAGTCTGTTGTTGAAGCTCTCAGTTGAACTTTTTATTTCACTCATAATTCCTCAGCTCCAAGATTTCTGTTTGGTTCTTTATGACACTTAATCTTTGTTGCATTTCTCATTCAGATCATGGATTGTTCTCCTGATCTCACTGAATTATTTGCTGTATTCTCTTGTATCTCCATGAGTTTCCTTAGGATTATCTGAATTTATTTTCAGGCATTTCATAAATGTCCTTTTCTTTGGGGTCTGTTACTAAAGACTTATTTTGTTCCTTTGGAGGTATCACGTTTCCTTGCTTTTTCACATTTCTTGTGTCCCTATGCTGATATCTGTACATCTAGTGGAATAGTGACCTTTTCTAAGTTTATGAAGTAACTTTCATTAGGAGATAATTCTTCCTGTAGACTGGTCCCAAGGTGTCGTTTGAGTATGGTGAGTAGGCTTTAGTTCTGGGTGGACTCAGTAGCATGGTCCACATATAGTTTTTTCAGCTGCAATCTTCATCAGCAATGTCTGCAATTGCCTCGGTGGCCTATGCTGTAGGAATTTGTGATAGTTGTAGTGTGTGGTTTTGCTGGGAGTAGGGGTGTTGGGCTGACTGTGTGGGAGTGGAGGGTTAAAAGGTTCTCCAACAAGCTTTTTAGGGAGGTGGGGCCACCACTAGTCTGGCTGTTGGGCTGAGTTCAGCTGCATGTGGGTGTGGCTAGCTGAGCAGCTATGTGGCTGCCTCTTCAAGAGGATGGATGAAGAGTCTACTGGTCTGATGCTGTGCCAGGTGCACATAGGTGCAGTTGTGTCAGGTGGCCCTGTAGGAGTCTGTCGAGATGAGCAGGTCCACCACCGGCCCAGCTGTTGGGCTGGATGCCAGTGTGAAATGGAGTTGGGCGGCCCTGCAGTTATTTGGGAGGCAGGGCTGCTGCTGGACCAGCTGTCAGGCTAGACATAGAGTAGCATTCAGCTGCTCTTTGGGTGTCTGTATGGGGGAATGAGGTTGCCACAGAACCAGCAGTTGGACCAGGTATGGGTACACCATGCTTGGTGGGATAGGTGGCTATAGTGCAGGTATGTGCAGGAGAGGTATCTGGCTGACTGTTCAGTGACTTCCACACCATGCAGATCTGCCTGTTCCCTGGGGGGCAGAGGTGTGCAGTGTGTCACTTGGGTTTGAACACTGGGGTCTCAATCATTCCATGTGACCTGTGCTTTGGGTAGCTATGGTCATGGTGCTACAGGTACCTGTGTGAATGTGGTATAAGGACAGCTGGGCCTCCAGGATGAAAAGAGTCAATTGCTATTGGTCTGCAGGAGGATGCACTCCAGTAGTGGGAACGGTTCA
>NW_012109030.1:844079-871876 GCF_000951045.1 Mandrillus leucophaeus | reverse complement strand
TGTTTTTTCTTTTGCTCTCTGTGCCTTTGGTGACATAGCCAAGAAGTCATCTCAAAATCCAGCATCTTGAAGATTTTGTTCTATCATTTCCTCTAAAATTTTTATAGTTGTAGTTCTTACATTTAGGTTTTTGATTCGTTTTGAGTTAATTCTTCTATATGTTATTAGGCAAGGGTCCAACTTCATTCTTCTGCATATGGCTATGTAGTTTTTCACTTCATCATTTCTTAACAAGACTGTCTTTTTCCCATTGAGTGGTTTTGGCACACTTATCAAAAAATCATTTGACCATATATGCAAGAATTTATTTCTGGGCTCTCTATTCTATTCCATTGGTCAATGTATCTGCCTTTAGGCCAGTACCACACTGTTTTGATTATTGTAACTGTAGCAAGTTTGAAATCAGGAATTTTTAAATCCTTCAGTTTTCTTTCTCAAGATTGTTTTGACTACTTGAGGTCCATTGCAACTCCATATGAACTTTAGGATGGGGTTTTCTATTTCTGCAAAAAACATCAGCGGGATTTTCAGAGCGAGTGCATTAAATCTACAGATTGCTTTAGATAGTGTGATATGCTTTCACTAGTAGGACAGAACAAATATTTTTAGTAGGTCGCATTTAAATATAGACAAGCATTTCCCTATTCAAGAGTCAAAACAAAGTAGAAAAATTTTTCTTAATCAGATAATTTATTTACATAGTCTTTAAAAAGAACAAAATCTCATGTAATTATATATGTTGAACGAATCTTTTTAAAAGAATAAAATCTCCTTAGTCGAATTGCTGAGGAAAATCATCACATGGAGATTATGGAAACTGAAACTATCTCAGAAGAAGTTCAAATGTAGGAAATGGAAGAACAGGTCTAGACAGGGCATCAGAGAGATGCCTTCATGGGCAGCCTAAGGGAGGAGGGTGCCAGGGCCAGGGCATAAATGTTCAACTGAGTGTAGCAGGACTACGATGTTCTGTGGGAGGCTTGGAGCTCTTGGAGTTGAGGTGTTATATTTTAATCTATCTTTATTTTTAAGAGTAGAAACTTCTACACTATTGCACAGAAAAAGCCATGACTCACTTTTCACAATGTACATGGCTGATTCTCAGCAGTTCTGAGAGCCCTCACATATTTCTGCAAGTTTGAAAATGCTGCTTCCTCTGGGAAGTCAGATAGGGAATGAGAGGCAAAGGGGATATGCCCTCCTGATCCCTGCCACCTCCCTCCACACTATGATATGAGCACCAAAAGAAGACACTGGTCAGGGGTGATAAGCAGACTAAAGATGACTGCCTCTTCAGTAGGCATTGATAAGTGTACTTTAACCTTTGATCTATAACCACGTATACAAATCTACTATTGAGAACATTACTTAGAAAAGGAGTCTGACCATGATCTAGATGCCTATACAACTAAAGCGCCCTTTCAGAGAAGTTTGGAGGGTATGAGGGGTTCTTGAATTTTAATTTCTAAAATATGTAACAGGAGGAAATGACTTCTTAGATACCTTCATAGGAGATAAGAGGTCAAACAAATGCAGACTGACTTAATCACTGTGAATATGACAACATAATCTTAACATTCATCTTAACAACCTTCCCTTTTTATGTCTAACCTCAAAAAGTGTTGCTAAAAAAGTATAGGAATTTTTTCAGCCAAGAGGACTAATACTGATGTTTAAATGTCATTGTAATACATTACTAGACACTTGCTCATAGTGAAGTATGAAACGAAATTAACTTTATTTTTTTTATTTACATATAAATACCCTTGAATCCAATTTTATTAAAGGTTAAGTAAGGGATCAACCTACCGTACAGAACCTAAACTTAAGTTATATGTAAAAACGGCTTGTTTCAGCTTTGCTTCCCGCTCTGGGGCTTATATTTTTATTACTTTGGTGCTATGTGTTACATTCTCTACAGAGGCTGGAGATGGTGAGGGTGCAGATATTATGTCACATAAAATATGTACAAAGATAATTAAGAAGTGTGAGTGACACAACTGCCAAGTCTACATAAAAACTGCAACAACTGTAACTTAAATTCCAGTGAATTCAAAATTCTTCATGCTAAAAATAAACCAATTCAATTGTTTTTAGGTTATATATTAAGAATGCATTTTAATGCATTTTCATGAGACATTTTCACTTGTTCTCAGGTTTAACAAGAATATTTCAGAAGAAGCAATGAGACGAAAACCACAACTATCTGAAAGCAATTATTTCCATATAACCATGTATGTAAACACACATATAAATGTAAATAACCTTCTTCAGAACTGGAGAAATCTAAGAAAAGCAAAAACTATATACCAAAGCTAATATAAATAAAGGATGCCTTATTGTCTAGTATTACTCCACAGTCAAGCACAGGCCAAGGACATAAACTGTTGTACTTCAAAAATTTAACAGTAGGACTCAAGAAAAATGAAAGCAAATTAACTATATGACTCAAGGGAAAAATGTCTATCCCGCCTCTCAAGGATTTACTTAGACAACTTACCAGTCCTAACACATAAAAACGCATTACTATAAATAACAGAGTGAAAGTGGAGATCTACCACAATTTTGGACGCGGGTGAGGATGATTACATCATGCATTTGTTTCCAGTATTTTTGGAAAGCCAACTGTCTTGGGTTAAAAATATGAAATACTGTCACAGTAACAAATAACAAAAAAAGAAAGTACTATGATACTCTACTCAAGAAAGAAAACAATCAACAAACACAAAGGCATTTTCAACATGTGAAGGTGTTTCCAAAGCTCAATGTATTAAAAAAAAAAAAAAAAAGAAAGAAAGAAAAGAAAAGAAAAAGAAATAGAGCTTGAATTATCTGGGCCCTGGCTTGACTCCAAGCATTGGCACTTCTTGCTATTGGTTTACACAGCATTTTCAATCCCCAAATTCCAGCTTACTACTATCAATTCCCAAATTCCAGAATATCCTAATATTCCTTAGCATTAATATAATAAAAACTGACATCAAAAAGGGGGACACAGAATTTATTCTTAGTAGCAAGAATTATTTTAAACACAAAATAACAACCTTAAGCAGTAAATAAACTATATGTGACATGTTATACATTATTCACATTTATCATTTTATTTGATTATCCGGATCTGGAAAGCCAAAGAGATGGTCACAAGGGCACAAATTTTTGTTTGCAAGTAGTCTGACATCAACAAATGTGAAAAAATGGTGTCCATCATTGGCTAGGGGACCTGGAGAGCCAGGTCCTCTAGCCAGTGATGAAAATTTAAAATGGTAAATGGTACGTCTTAGGAGAAACAAAAGTAGGCCTCCCAGAATGGTCAGACTCGTGGCTCAAATTTTATACAACTGTATTTAAAAATTATAAAATAAAGTAACAAAAAAATGGTGGCCAGGCATGGTGGCTCACATCTGTAATCCCAGCACTTTGGGAGGCCGTGGCAGGCAGATCACCCGAGGACAGTAGTTCGAGACCAGCCTGGCCAATATGGTGAAACCCTGTCTCTACTAAAAATACAAAAATTAGCCAGACATGGTGGTGGGCACCTGTAATCCCAGCTACTCGAAAGGCTGGGACAGGAGAATTGCTTGATCCCTGGAGGCAGAGGTTGCAGTGAGCTGAGATCGTACCATTGCACTCCAGCCTGGGCAACAAAGAGCAAACTTCATCTCAAAAAAAAAAAAAAATTACATTGGCTGGGCGCAAGGCTCATGACTGTAATGCCAACACTTTGGATGGCTAAGGCAGGAGGACTGCTTGAGGGCAGGAGTTGAAGACAAGCCTGGGCAACATAGTGACAACCTATCTCTACAAAAAGATAAAAAATTCGCTAAGCGTGGTGGTACATGCCTGTAGTCCCAGCTACTCAGGAGGCTGAGGCAAGAGGATCATTTAAGCCCAGGAATTTGAGGCTGCAGAAAGCTAACACTGTACCACTGCACTCCAGCCTGCGCGACAGAGGGAAACTCCATCTCAAAAACAAAAACAAAACAGAAAAACCCCAGTGTCACTCAAGATCATTCTTAGGGCAATCCAGCCTCTTTTCCAGTCCCTTTTCCATCAGACAATGGTGGCTCACTTGTATCACCCAAGCACACCATGGCCTGTCTTGCTTCTTCACCTACCCAAATACCCTCTTCTCCCCTCTGCTTCCTAAAACGTAACTTATTTGATGTTACCTCTTCAGAGAGGCCTGCCTGGATCTCTCCACTAAAAGCTGGTCCTTCTTATTTTAGTTTCTCCCAGAATCTACTGGTTTGTTTCAGAGTACTTACTATATTTTGCAATTATTTTGTTCATGTTTATTCCCTTTGGTCTGTTTCTCCAACTGCACTGTAAGCTCCATGGGCACAGGGGCCACACAGACATGTTCAGTGTGGTGCCTGGTGATGATGCCTTCTCTAAGCTCTGTCTGCACCAATGGGCTGCTATGTCTGCACTCCTATCACCTGGCCACATCCCACTGTTTCCTTACCAGCTTCTCTCATTCAGCAAGGAAAAAGAAAACAAAAATGTTTGCCTTAAATGAATATCTAACAATTCAAGACTGGGGACAAAGGTTTTTGCATATATGCACCAGAGACTAGCCCACATGCTTTATGTATATAATCTCACCCCTCAAAGGAACCTGCAAATTGAGGTGCATTGCAGCCGAGGAAAATGTGGTGCAAGGATTAACTCATTTCCCAAAGGTCAGAGGGTCAGTACACGGTAAGGCTGGGATTCAAGCCAGGGTCTGTTCCTTCCTATGCAGCACAATCACCTGTCTGAAGGGACATTTGCTTTCCTTCCCACAACTCTTTCCAATCTTTCCTTTTTCCCCGTCTCTTCCCTTTAAAGAAACATGACAGTGGCAATGGCAAATAAATCTTGATGTTCTTTGGAGTCAAGGCAACTGGCTGATTATCCCTAAACCAGTACCTAACCATAGTTATGACAGAAAACATAGAGTCTATTACATATTCGGGATAGCAATGAAACATTCATATCTCAGAAATATTTCTACAAATATAAATATTGAACAGAAATAAATTATCAAATAGAAATTAAATGTCCAACAGAAATGCACATAATCACTAAATCACGACAGACAGTGGCAGAATTACTAGATAATATCTGAATATTTTACAGTAAAAAAAATGTATAATATCAACAAGAATATTTAGGGAAGAACTCTAATTTTATAGTAAACTCAGGGTAAACAGAAAATCCTCCTTACTTAATTCTTATTCAACATTTTCTCATGCACTAGAGTTTCTCATATAGATAAGTATACTACACAGAATATATAAATAAGTATACTACTCTTAAGGATTGCAACGCCCTCTTTCACACGTGTGGATGTCTTGTGTGTGGGTGCATCTGTGCACACACAAACCCCCATCCAGCTATCACATGGTTCTTAGGAGTTATTTCATATGTCACTGGATTCATCTGTTAAGGCTGCCACGACAGTCTGGGCACCATGGCGAAACCCCATCTCTACAAAAAATACAGAAATTAGCTGGGCGTGGTAGTGCACGTCTCTTGTCCCAACTGCCTGGGAGGCTGAGGTGGGAGGATCACCTGAGCCTTGAGAGTTTGAGGCTGCAATGAGCTGAGACTGTATCACTGCACTCCAGCCTGCACAACTGAGCAAGACCCTGTCTTACATTCATACATACATACATACATACATACATAAGGTATCTGGTTCTGGTTCATCAAAGTACATTTTCATTTACAAACATTCCATTAGTACAGTTTGTGTCACAAAGATAAAGAACCTGTCCATTAGGTGCTCTTGGTCTAGTGGTTCACATGGACACTGAAGAGTGAGCTCATGAGAACACCATAGGCTCTTGACCCAGGGTAGAGGCAGCAGTGAAGAGGCTCGGAATGACTCTCTGGAGAAGGAGATGCTTAACCAGATATTAGTGAACACAGCAGAGTCTCCAAAATCTCCAGAGGTAGAAAGCAAAACCCACAATGCAAACAGGGAAGCAGGGGAGATGAGTCCAGAGAGGCAGGCAGGGGCTGGATCACGAGCCACCTTTCTGGCTGGGCTAAGGAGCTCCAGCTTTACGTGGACATGCCAAGAAATAATACAAAGGCGACAGCACAAAAGCCACAAGGTCTGACTGCTTCCAATAGAACACTTGAGCCATTCTGTACAGAGCAACAGTCATTGCCATACACAGGCTTCCTGGCATGTGCCTGGGAGGCCTAAGCCACTTCTTGAGCAATTTTTAACTTGCGATGGTTGAGTGACTTACAAAATGTTCTTCACAAATTAGGCTAGATCCAATATTAACCCTTTAATGGTATCATGCTCATTCACTTGCATTGCAATAGGCTTTTCTGAGTGGGAAAGACGTGGGTGGCAAATGCAAAATTGACGCCCTGGTATTCCTTCTCCATTTCCATACACTGCCACTAGAATCCCAGATGTACTGACAATATGAACTTGGACAAGTTCATATTTACCCTCTCTGCATCTCAGTTGCTTCATCTAAAAGATAAGGATTATAAGTGCTTACCTCACGGCATTACTAAGGGATTGAACAAGGCCTGCTACATAGCAAGTACAACAGAAACTTGTACTGTTAATTACTACCATGACTATTGCTACTGCCACTGTACTATCATAGTAGTTCTCTCTTATCCATGGTTTTATTTTCCTGGTTTTAGTCACCCATGGTCCAAAAATAGGTGAGTCCAGTATGAAGAGATATTTTGAGAGACAGATACTACATTCACATAGCTTTTATTATAGTCTATTGTTATAACCAATCTATTTGATTATTATTAATCTCTTACTGTACCTGATTTATAAATTAAGCTTTATCACAGGTATGCATGTACCAGAAAAGCAGAGTGCCGTATATCTAGGGTTCAGTACTACCTGCAGGTTCAGGCATCCACTGGGGGTCTTGGAACATATCCCACACTAATGAGGTGGGAATATTGTTTAAGAAAACAGATGAAAAGTAAGAACTTCTGATCCAGGAAATGGATTTGATGAAGCATGGGAGCTGATGCCCAGGTTTCTAGCTAGTAGATGTATGAATGGTGGTATCACTGTCCCAAGCACAGAATTCAAGAGGAGTGGAGGAGCCCAACCTCAGGCATGTTAAAATGTGAGGTGCCTCCGGAACATCGAAGTGAAAATATCCGCCAAGCAATCTAAGATGTATCATCTGGGGTATCAGGTAAGAGGACTAGCTAGATTGGGGATATGGAATTAGAACTCATGAGTGAAGAAATCCAAAATTAGAGTTAAGGATATTGTGGCTCTATACAGCATTTACAGAAGGGCCAAATAGACAATATTCCAGACAATAGAGGTTAGAGAAAATCAAGCTATCTGTCTTAAGAGCACACTTTCTATATAACTCAAACTATATATGTATCTGTATATATGTATGTGTGTCTATACACATACACATATACATGTATACAGTGACACATATACACATATACATACATACATATGTATATATACACAAACACATACATACATGTATATAGACAAACATACACATATGTATATAGACACACACACATATATCGTGTGACATATATGTATACATATATATACACACAAAAAAAGACGATTTACTGTATTAGTTGGCACATAATTTGAGCTGGGAGGGCAAAGTTCATGGCAATGTGACTTCATTATTCTTATGAGTGTTTTCAACTGTGGGTACCATTTTGGTGAACCGGAAAGCAAAGATGCAGTCAGACATAAAGGTTACATTTCTCTTTAATTACATAAGATCCAATGTTTTTTCAACCTTCAGATAAAAAATTTTCTCAAAAATGTTGCTGTCACTTTAAATCGTAAACCTGTGTCTATTTTTAAAGAGATACTGTTCCTCCGGTAAAGTTATGGCTCTGATTTGAAGGGGCTGCCATGTTGGCACCAAATTATACACACTAGAACAAAAAGCACCTCCCTACAGTTCAGTGAAGCATTTGAGCAAGAGCTCCAATGGCAGATTCCAGATGCTTTTTAATGATGAATGAGAATATTAAGCTTGTACTTGAAGGCAACATACAATAATTCTCTATTCCCTGATATTAAAAACCTATAAAGGAACATAAAGCTAGCCGCATACTATAATTTACCCCCTCTGGTTAAAGCATTCTTCTGAGTTAACCAGCCTCCAAGAAGAATGGGAAGCTTCAGATGGGCTGACAGGTGTCAGGGCTAACACAGGAGAGTGGAGAGCTGGGTCTGCAGGAAGATGGACTAGAGGGTGGAGGGCAGGATGCTGGGATGGTGAGGGCGAAGAAGGCGACTGAGATGGCCCCAAAAGGAAACTCAGTCCACCCATGCAGAGATATAACAACATGGTAAATATTCACCATGTTGGTAAATATTCACCACGTTGGTAAATCTCTGCATTATCAGTCCTGGGTTGTTAAATGCACTGATTCCTAGCTAATTTATGAGACATGCATTTTTATTTATTTATTTTTGAGATGGAGTCTTGCTCTGTCCCCCAGGTTGGAGTGCAATGGTGCGATTTTGGCTCACTGCAACCTCTGCCTCCTGGGTTCAAGCAATTCTCCTGCCTCAGCCTCCGGAATAGCTGGGATTACAGGCACCTGCCACCATGTCCAGCTAATTTTTTTGTATTTTTAGTAGAGATGGGGTTTCACTATGTTGGGCAGGCTGGTCTCAAACTCCTGACCTCAGGAGATTTGCCCACCTCAGCCTCCCAAAGTGCTGGGATTACAGGCATGAGCTACCAGGCCCGGCTGAGACATGCAGTTAAATAGGAAGGAATAAAAACATTTTTGTATATTCTCCTTCCCTAAAATCTACTGTGAAACAGAAGAGAACAAAATACAATAAAATGGCTTCATAAATAAATGGTTATTACTCCAACACCATAAACTATAATGAACATTAGCTGAATACGGGGAAACTGGACCAAAATGAGGGAGGGCATGAGCAGTGAACACATGGCTCCTTGGAATTCTAGCATGACAGATTTTTCTCAGTCCTTTAGCCCACTGAAATGAGCCATTGGCTAAAGGGCTAAGATCTGAGTGAGAACGTACTAAAAGAAAAGGGGCAGCAGGGGGTATCCCCAGAGAAACCCCGCTAACAGCACATGGCAGAAGAGGAGCAGAAGGGGGAATCACAAACAGTGACTTTACTGTCCGAGGAGGAAGTGACAGGAACAAGGGACGGGACATAGTGCTCACTCATCAGCACATTGACAGCCTCTATTTCACTGCCAGTCCCAAAGTGGGGAATGACTCAAAAGTGACAGGGCTGTTGCTTAAGCCAGTAAGTAGCTCAAATGAGAACTAGAGCTGACACACAGATAATTCATATATCATGGGAGCAAGCAAAATGAAGGAAATACTGCTTTATGCAACAATGGGAATCAATCTCAAGAAGCAATGTTGAGTGAAAGCAGCTAGAATGCATACTGAATGGTTCCATTCATGTAGAATCCCAGAACAGCAAAACTCAATAGTATTAGAAGTTGAAGAAGTGGCTACCTTTGAGTAGAGAGGAAGTCCTGCCTAATGACTGAAAGGAGACCAGGGGAAACCCTGAAACTCTAGTGGTATCCTATCTCTTGACCTGAGTAGTTGTCTGAGTTTTCGCATGTTGATCATTCACTGAACTATAAGCTTATGTTATATGCGCTTTTCTCTACATGTACAATGCTTTAATAAATACAGTAGAGATGGGGAAAAGAGAGAATATGAATAAATAAAAATAAATAATCCTATGTACATCCTAGGAGAGAAAGCAAGTCATCAGTAAGTGGGAAACTCAAGTTAGGCCCCGCTGTCACATTAGGGAAATTCAATGCCCAAAGACAATATCTACAAGGTTCTAGTAAAAGAAAAGGTGACTTGAGATTTTTATACCCAGACAAATTATCAATTACATGAGAAAGGAACCAATATTCTCAAGTGTTAGGGTCTGAATGTTTCTGTTCCCTCAACAATTCATGTTCAAACTTAATTATCAACGAAAGCATCTTGAGAGGTGGGGCCTTCAGGAGGTGATTAAGTCATGATGTTTATAAGCCCACCTAAACCCTTGTGAAAGGGATTCTGTGTGCTTATAAAAGGGCTTGAGGGGGGAAGTTCATTCCTCTTGCCCTTCTGCCCTCTGTCACGGGAGGACACAGCATTTCTCTTCTCCAGAGGATGCAGTGTCACCACATGGAATGCAGCCCTCGCCAGACAACTGAACCTGTCGGCTCCTTGATCTCAGGCTTCCCAGACCCCAGAATGATGAGAAATAAAGTTCTATTATTTATAAATTACCCAGTCTCAAGTATTTTGTTATAGCAGCACAAAACGGACTAAGACATCAAGTATGCAGGAACACAGGACATGTAACATAAACCATATTTGAAAAAAACAAAAATAAAATTCTTGGCAATTAAATCTAGCCAAATAAGCAACAAATCAAAAAGCTATTGAAACTATTTTGAAAATTGCAGTTTAAAAATAGTTATATATGTACAAAACACAGAATATAGATACATACGCATGTATATATGTGTATATGCATATAAAATGTCTCAATATTGTCAATAATTGTTATTTTTTACTTTAGAGTAATATTTTAGGAAGTAATAGCTTAATATTCTTGGACTTATATAGTAAAAGTTCAGTAATTACCTCATTTGATTTTCCTTTCTTAGATTCAAATTTACGTTTAAAAATAGTATGTTTCTTCATTTGTCAGTATAGTTACCTTTCTAATTCTTGACCCACCTTTCTGTCTATCTTAGGAATGTATCTTTTTTTTTTTTTTTTTTTAAACAGAGTCTTCCTCTGTTACCAGGCTAGAGTGCAGTGGCACGATCTCAGCTCACTACAACCTCCGCCTCCCAGGTTCAAGCAATTCTCCTACCTCAGCCTCCTGAGTAGCTGGGATTACAGGTGCCCGCCACCATGCCCAGCTAATTTTTGTATTTTTAGTACAGACAGGGTTTCACCAAGTTGGCCAGGCTGGTCTCGATCTCTTGACCTCGTGATCTGCCCATCTCGGCCTCCCAAAGTGCTGGGATTACAGACATGAACCATCGCACCCAACCAGGAACGTATCTTGCTTGAATGAACGTATCTTGCTTGAATATGTTTGGCCACCAAAACATACTTCTGGTTATTTCAAGGTGGTGGCAATTTGACTGAAATGTTTTTAGCTTTCTGAACGTTTCAGTTGGTTGAAAAAATGACTATAAATTATTTTTATGATAGCGATACCATCTTTTTTCTCATATTGAATTAGTCACCAAAAAATGGCCCAGCTGCCTTCTCACCACCACCCTCCCACTCTACCTCCCCTCCCAAAATTTGCAGTATTTAATCTATCTTAAAAAATGGACCTCTTTATTTACTATCTGTAGGCACTGCATGAAGTGAGCCAGTAGGTTCAAGGAACAAAACAAAATCCACCATGCAGAAGGGCGTTGCATACGGTTTGACTGTTTTATAAACAAGATGACAGATTCTGAAGACTAAACTTGTTTTCTCATTATCAAAAGCAACACTCTGAACTCCAGAACATTTGCTTCAACAACTTACCTGGAGTTAATGAGGGAAGAGTTTCAAGGAACTAATTAATGTGCATTCCTCACAACACAGGCTGCCAGTTGGTGGTTTTTGCCAAGACGCCTACCATAAGGGAACAGGATGTGGCCTCCCATCTTACCCATAGTGACAGGAGTCATTGACTTCAGAGTGGACTCACCTGGGCGGAAAGAGTGACGATGTTCCGCCTGGCTG
This sequence comes from Mandrillus leucophaeus, assembly GCF_000951045.1. Classification (NCBI taxonomy): domain Eukaryota; kingdom Metazoa; phylum Chordata; class Mammalia; order Primates; family Cercopithecidae; genus Mandrillus; species Mandrillus leucophaeus. Next base: position 860,128 of record NW_012109030.1, on the reverse strand, counting down.
CATCTTCTGTTATAATTTCACAGAGTAGATAACTTGACTGGAGGCAAATGGATAAAAATCCTCCCAAAGCACCCAATTCAACTTTTATATCAAACTTAAAAACAAACATTCTACCTTTTCTGAGATAAATACGTGTTTCTGGCAAATTCGCAATCACAATGAAGGCCAATTAAAGTTCAAACAGAAGCTGGCAGGAACTTCGTTTTCCTCAGAAACAGCAGAAGGCTGTTCAATTGTGGACTGCCGCTACCAACATGCAAGTATTACTGGTCATGCGAGGTCATAACAGGGCTGGAACGCCAAAGTCTGTGTCTCTGAAAATATACAAAATGTCCAACTCGGGCCACTGTTTTTGGCACAAGTTCTGGGAGACTCTTAGGGAGAACGTTTCGTATTTTTCCCTCTGGATCCATACTGTGAACCAGGCCCTGAAATTTCCAGTGATGACATGAGTAAACATTAACAGTAAAGTGATAAAATAAGAAGATTTTTAAAACAGCATTCAAGACACCACTAGCCAAACGGCGTCGTGCTAATGACTTCTACTTTTAGATGACAAGTCGTGCTATTTAGACAACCAAATTTCACTGCAGACAGCCTTCAGGAACAGGTACCAAGGCAACCATACCGCTGCCAGGCTGTGGGTAGCCGTGGGGAACTAGAGGAGGGAGAACACACGGATGAAGATCCAAAACACCACCACAAACTTAAAAAAATTATCTACAGAAAAACTAAAAACTGGACTTCATTCAACATCCATCTGGCATCTCGGAGAGAGGAAGAAATCACTTAGGGCTCCCTGTCTTTAACAAATTTTATCTTTCAAAACTGCAAGTAAGGCAGATTCCAACCCTCTGAATGAGACTATTTGCAAGAGATTTGGGTGGCTGACATTTTAGTGTTATTTCTGGACATGACATCTTTGGTTGATTACTTGGGTATAAAATAATGAGCGAGTGGCCCCTGTCACTTACTCCTGTTAGAACAGCTAAAAGCATGCCAATGCTGCTGTCAAAATACGTCATAGAAGACTCATATTTCAAAATAGTTTGGTGTCAAAAGCTATTAATCATAATATCAATATATAGAATGAGGGAGGAGAGCAATATAAACTTCATTTCTCCCCAATATGAAGAATAAAAATCAGTCATATATACACCCACACCCTTCATCATACCCAGATCCAAATCCCAGTGGAATCAGGATCAGGAAGTGAGGCAGAACCCTGCAGACCAGCCAGCTCATCCAGAAGATGAGAGGTGGGCCCATGACGAAGCAGGGGAAAGAAACCATTTTCACAAACGCAACGGAACCACGAGGTTCATAGGTGTGTTATTATGTGTGGGAGGCTGGGTGATGGCTCCCCAAATATATTTCTGTCCCAATCCCTGGAATCTGTGCATGCCAGCTTATGAGGCAAAAGGGACTTTGCCGAAGTGGATACGTGGAGGATCTTGAGTTGGGGAGGTTATCTGGGTGGGCCTGATGTAATTACAGTGGTGCTTATAAGAGGGATGGGAGAAGAATCAGAGTGAGAGGAGAATGCATTGTGATGACGGAAGCAGAGAATGATGCGGTGGGTTCCAAGGATGGAGGAAGGGGCTCTAAGCCAAGGAACACAGGCAATCACTAGAAGCTGAGACAGGCAGGGAGCCATTCTCCTCTAGAGGCTCCTGAAGGAACTGACTTGGGTGACATGTGGAATCTAATTCAGTGAAACAGATCTCAGACTTCCGCCCTCCAGAAGTGTAAGAGAATAAATTGGTGCTGTTTTCAGCCACTAAGTTTGTGCTCATTGTTTACAGCAGCAATAGGAAACTAAGGCACTATGCAAACATATGCCGCGTACTTATCTCCATTAGCACTTTCAGCTATTCTGCAACTTATTTTTCTAGGCCTCAAAATACTATTCATAAAGCATCTATGAAAGCTTTTGCCTCTTGTTACACAAAGTGAGAGTAGAATAATCTACTTTTGTCTTGGCACAGAAAATTTGCAATTAAATGCAACACGTTTTAATTCTTACAGAAGGCTATGAAACATCATTAGCGATATTGCAAAAACAAAAAAACACTTCCAACTCAGACCCACAAAATGAGCACTCTTCGATTACACTTCTATTCACCTCACTGTGGGTACCATGCTATTGGTTTTCTTCTGGGTGTGGCAGGAAGTTTCAGTGAGAGAGAAAGAAAAACTAACAGATAAGCCCAAGTGCCTGGCCACTGAGAAGGGAGTGGTAGGAGAACTGAAGGCTAGACAGTCAAGGAAGGCTAACTGTAGGCTAGATGGCCAAGGAAGGTCAAGGAAGATGGTCAGTGATCTGCCTGCCCCCTCTTTCCCTACTTCTTATAGCCACAAAGGTATGAAAAGGTATGGAGACCTCTGAAGCAGTCAAAACAAAGATACTATCACTCTCAGAAGGCTCTGCACTAGGGATTCAGATGAGTTAGGGGTTTGTTTTTCTTTTTCATAGCACTGATTTCACTGTTTATGTCAAAGATTGTTTGCAAAAACAGTTGTGATCATCCCTCCTTGTCTCCCCTGTACCTTCCATGCCCTTGGTGTTTCCTTGCACACTGGCTCTGGGTCTAATTATGTGAATTGCTTTGGTCAATATAGAGGGCATTAGCAAATGGGAATGAAACACACTTGGAAAGTGCTTGTGTACCTGGGCTCATGTCTTAGTCCATTTTTTTGTTGCTATAATGGAATACTAGAAGCTGAATAATTTATAAACAAAAGTGGTTTATTTGGCTCCTGGTTCCATAGGCTGCACTAGAAGCATGGCACCAGCATCTGCTGCTTGTGAGGGCTTCAGGAAGCTTCCACTCAAGGCAGAAGGGGAAGGGGAGCTGTTGTGTACAGATGACATGGAGAGGATGGAGGGATAGAGGGAAGGGAGGTGCCAGGCTTTTTTTTAAAGAATCAGCTCTCCTGGGGACTCATAAAGCAAGAGCTCACTCATTACCATGAGGACACACCAAGCCATTCAAGAGGGATTCGCCCCAATGACCCAGACTTCCCACCAGGCCCCCCACCTCCAGCACTAGGGATCAAATTTCAGCATCAGATTTGGAGGGGACAAACATCCAAACTCTATCAACTTGCACCTCACGCATGTGAGCTGTGCCTCGTGCTATCCCTGGAAGAGACCGCCATGTGAACAAACCTAAGCTAGCACGTCAGAAGGCGTGAGAAGCCACCCGGAAGACAACTGCAGTGCCTTGGACAATGGTCTGCCAGCCACCACACACATGAGTGAGACCAGCCTAGGTTACCCTATTAGCCAACCCCCCGGCTGACCCCACATTCAGGAGACAGCCCAGTAAGTATCAGCTCAGACAGTTCTGACAAAATTGTAAGATGGTTTTGTTTTAATCCACTAGGTTTGGGGGTATTTTGTTGTGCAGCAAAAGGTTACTTGATAAAATCTATAAAGCTAACACCAACACACTGGAGAAATTATGAAAAATGAAAAACAAGTAGAAAAATAAAATCACTGAGAATCCCAACATACAGACACATTAACCAATAACTTTTTCATTTATTTATGCAGCTATGTGAATATTCTCTGTAACTGGAATCACACTGTAAAGCAATGTTGTTGTTGTTGTTTACAGTGAGACTGAGTCTCACTCTATCACCCAGACTGGAGTGCAATAGCGCAATCTTGGCTCACTGCAACCTCTGTCTCCTGGGTTCAAGCCACTCTCATGCCTCAGTCTCCCACGTAGCTGGGATTATAGGCACCAGCCATCATGCCCAGCTAATTTTTTATTTTTAGTAGAGACAGGGTTTCATCATGTTGGCCAGGCTGGTCTAGAACTCCTGATCTGCCTGCCCTAGCCTCCCAAAGTACTGGGATTACAGGCACGAGCCACGGCACCCAGCCTTGTAAAAGCAATTATATAATGTGCTATTGTAAGTATTCTCATGTCATTTTATGTTCCACCACCTACTAGTTAATTTAACCATTTTTATATCAAGGTGGCCCTTCTACTGTTAAAAATACCGCTGCAAAAAACATATTTATACTAACCTTTTCTGAGTTCCTGATTATTTCTTGATGATAGAATTCCAAGGGAACTTACTGCAACAAAAGGTTGGAAGCTTTCACAGTGCCTGGCACATACTCCAAAAATGGGTCTAGAATCAACACAGTAATTTACAATCCAACAGCAATGCATGAAACTATTTCACCAAACCTTTACTATCACTTTGCATTATTATTTTCTAAAATCTTTGTTAATCGATACTCTAAAAAATGGTAACTTGTTTTAATCTGCATTTCATTGATTGCTAAGGCTGACCAGTTTTTTACATGCTTGGTCATTGATCTTCTCTTGCAAAATATCTGTTCTTGCTCATTTTTTTTCTACTGAGGTATAAAAAGTAGCTTTCTGCCATTTATCTCCAACACTTTTGAGAGTGGTTAAGATAAGGTGATACTGTAGGGACAGGGCAGAGATATTTAATCCCAGGTTCCATGGTCAAGTATATACAATTTTTCCTAGAGATAATCTATGGCTTTCATTGATTTCCTTAAGGGGCTGATGGACTTAGAAACTCTGAGAACCAACTGGGCTAAATGAGGAAGTACAGTATCAGTAGCTTCCACCAAACTGATGCCTCAGTATTACCCAACTAGTCACAGAAGAACTAACTGAACGAAAGGCAGAAGTTCTGATGAGTGCTCATGGAAAGTACACAAAGGGACAGAGACCAGTAACAGTTTAAATTTATATTTAAGTCATGAAATGTAATATATACCACTGCTTTCCATTTTCTTACTGTTGTTGATTCTGCTATGTGCCAGCTAAAGTGTCACCTCTAATTGCTGTGGACTGAATATTTATGACCCCTCCAAATCCATATGTTAAAGCCGTAAGTGCTAATGTGATGGTATTCGGAAGTAAGTCCTTGGAAGAAAATTAGGTCATGAGAGTGGATCCCTTATAAATAGGATTAGTGCTCTTATAAGAACAGATACAAGAAAAATGATCTCTCTGCCATGTGATGATACAGAAAGGATGTGTCACCTGGGACCAGAAAGAGAGCCCTTGCCAGGAACTGAATTAGCCAGCACTTTGATCTCGGATTTCCCAGCCCACAGAACCATGAGAAATAAAATTCTGCTAAGTCACCCAGTCTATGGTATTTTTGTTATAGCAGCCCAAGCTGACTAAGACACTGTTGAAGCTTTTTTAGACGATCTCAAGCCTTGATGATTTCTGCTCAGGCTACATGTCTACTGCAATGATTGGTGTCCCAATTTAACAAATTAACTATTCTTCAGGTTTCACTAGGTTAGTAGCTCTGTTAGAAACAGGACTGGGTCGTACCTTTTGTGCCCTTCAGAAAGGCTTACAAAGATATCAGATCAGAATTTAATAAATATTTCATAAGTTCTTAACCATTTCTGCAGAAGTGGTTAAAAGCACTTGGTTAACTTCCAAGGTTGAAAGCATGGATGGAATTTGATAAAGTCTACCTGCATGGCTTTGACAGGTTACTCCAAGCTTCAGGTTCCTCATCTGTAAAATGGGAAAAAAGTAACTCCTCATAGAAACATCTTATTTAAGATGACCTATCTTAGGGAAGTTAAGCACTCATAAATGGACTATTAGTATCATAAGCCATCATCATTACTAGGTAAATATTTTCACCTGTATTCATTTGTAAAAACTGATCAATTTAAGGTACTGAAATGCAAAGTTTAAGGCATCAATTTAAGGCACTGAAATATAAATCTTATTAAAACAGAAAACCCGGTTGGGCACGGTGACTCATGCCTGTACTCTGGGAGCCAAGCGTGGTGGCAGGTGCCTATAATTCCAGCTACTCAGGAGGCTGAGGCAGCAGAGTTGCCTGAACCCAGGAGGCGGAGGTTGCAGTGAACTGAGATCACGCCACTGCACTCCAGCCTGGGTGACAGAAAAAGACTCTGTCTCAAAACAAACAAACAAACAAAACAAAACAATCCAGAAACCCCAATGTTATTCTAGGTGGTGTCTGCTACAGTTCAAGTAGTGATCAGTGAAAACTCTAATAGTCTGAAGAAACAGAAAGTTGTGATAAATTAGGGTTCAAAGAACTCTTATAAAGATTGTAATAAAGATCCAAAAATTTTTGTGAAAGAAGTAGGTGAACAGCTAATGTAAAAAACATATATATACTGAGCATGCAGAAATTCTAGAATACTAAAAGCTTGAATGAGCTTGAATGAGAACAACCACCTTAATCTTTTGGTCACTGTCCTAGGAACACAGCAAGTTGAGAAATAACAGTCTCCAAGATGTTATAAAGTTGGGCAACTAACTTTTCTGCATTCTTTTATAGCAAATTGCAGCTGGCAAAGTCTTTTAGATAGCAATTGCTTTCAATTCGGTCAACCAAAATGACCAAACAATGAACCTTTAACACTAACCATTGATCTTGCTAATTGCGTCTGCCACTATATCAGCTTCTTTTGTTCCCAGTCAGCCCTCTTCCAACACGATTCCAACTGCTAAACGGTCGGAACACACAAAGTGACAGATTTAGTGTTTCATTGGCAATTTATATAACTGACTGCAACACTGTTGTAGTGAATCATGATTTATTTGCCTCACATTGCAGCACATAACCTTTTAAATGCAAGGGGGAAGAAAGCCAACACCTCTTTAAAGTTTAATATGTGACCATCTACCACTACATCCTATGATCTGAAAGAGAGCAGATCAAATGAGTGATGTATTGCTTTTCCCTCTCAATACCTATAACTTCCTGCACAACCCATTCATGCATCCTGTGCTCACACACTCTTCTTTATTTGCATGGGATTCAGAGGGAAATCTGGTAGATATACATGAATGACATCTATACCAGTCAGCGGATGGAACCTAGAATAAAGGGTTACAATGATGAATATTTGGGGTGGGAATTCTGTACTAAAGGGCACATGCGTGGATTTGGGGGCATCTTAAAATTCTCCAAATTAGATGTAAAACTTCATATGTGAAAATATATATTGGGGATGTTATTTCCATAGGTTTCACTTGTTTCTCAAAGATTTTTGAAAAGATTAAAAATAATGGCTGAAGGAAACTTGACTTACTGTTGCAATAATGAAAAACAATGACATGAATAAGCAGGTGAAGGATTAAACAGTATCACAGGATATCAAGTTTTACATCAAGGCTTAGAAGCAAAAAGTAAGAAATGTGAGAAATGGATAGTAGGCTGAATTCCATCCTAACCCTCAATATCTCAGAATATGACTGTATTTGGAAATGGGGACTTTACAGAGATGATTTAGTTTAAATGAGGTCATATGAGTGGATCCTAATCCAATATGACTGGTGTCCTTATAAAAAGGGCAAAGCTGAACACGAGTACTGAGGGAAGGCACAGTGAAGACACAGGGAGAAAAGGGCCACTCACAAGCCAAGGGGAGAGGTCTGGAAAAGATCGTTCCCTTAAACCCTCAGAAGAAACCAATTCTATTATTTTGACATTAGACTTCTAATCTCCACAAATGCAAGAAAATTTAAGTCACCCAGTCTTTGGCACTCTGTTATGGCAGACCCAGCAAACTAATACAGTTGGTCTCAGCTATAATAGAGCATTAACAGGTAAGTTAAAAAGCAATAAAGACCAAGAAATTATTCTAGGAGTTAAAAACTTAATACCAAGAATAAAGATGAAAATGATCTTAAAGAACATGTGTACATAACATGAAGTCTGATATGCATCCTAATACTGCTATGTCTGCTATGGAAGCCAGCCAATGAATGCAGGGTTGAGGGGGATGACCTGAGCAAAAATAACCTCTGGAGGTTGTGTAAATGGGTAACAAAATGGCAGAAAAATAATTATACCTTTCCACATTGGCAGTTATCAAAAATTAATCCAGACTTTTGCTTCTGGCGTTCTGAAGTAACTGGACAAAACGTATAACAGAAATGCTTCTAGATACTGGGTAATGTATTAATCCATTCTCGCACTGCTGATAAAGGAATACCCAAGACTGGGTAATTTATAAAGGAAAGAGGTTTAATTGACTCACAGTTCAGCATGGCTGGGGAGGCCTCAGGAAACTTACAATCATGGCAGAGGGGAAACAAACACATCCCTATTCCCACAGTGGCAGCAAGGAGAGGTGCCAAGTGAAAGGGGGAAAAGTCCTTTATAAAACCATCAGAGCTTGTGAGAACTCACTATCACAAGAACAGCAGCATGGACTAATAGCCCCCATGATTCAATTGTCTCCCACTGAGTCCCTCCCACATGTGGAGATTATGGTAACTACAACTCAAGATGAGATTTGGGTGGGGACACAGCCAAACCATATCAGGCAAAAAGCAGCACAGGACTATGATGTGTGAGGGAAGGGAAATGAGTAAGGAAAACTCTACATTCACTGTGGTTTTCTCTGAGAAGTATTTCCAGACAGCTGTACAGGAGTGGATCAAACATAACAGTGGCGATGCTAAGTTGAAAGTACAGAAATCAGAGTTTGAGGCTACTCGAGGAGCTGGAATTTGTGGGGCAAGGTAGCAGGAAAGAAGGAGCTATGAAGAAAAAGAGGCCCAGAAAGCTGCACATGAATTCCCTTGAATTCTTGCCCAAATATTATCTGCAATGTTCAGGACAAGACTCCTCAAGACTGGGAAAGAAAAAACAAAAACTACCAAGGAAAGACCAACTACAAGGAAGATATAATCTAAACAATTACTGGAGTTTTCGCAGGACTAGAAAACACCCACACTCTAATCAGTCAGAGAGTAGAGATGTTACTAAGCACCCTGGTCATGAGGTAGGAATCCCAGAAGTCTTAAGAATAGGGTTAATCTAGCCCAGAAGTAAAGACTAGTAAGGACCAATTCTAACAGGCATTAAAAACCAGCCTTGAAAGAATCAAGCTAATCAAAAATTAAACTGCTAGAATGAAATTCAACAGACCATAAAGACAAAAAGAATTTATACAACCAAAAATTTACTATTCTTAATGTCTAAGATACAGTAAAAACCAAAAACCAAACAAAAAAACACAAAAAACTAGACATGCAGAGCAAGAGGAAAAAAGCAGATTACAAACAAAAGAAACATCCGTCAGTGCAAACAGAATCAGAAATTGCATTACCAAACAAAAATGTTAAAACAGCAATTTAAAATATGTGCAAAGATTTAAAGAAAAACATGAACATAATAAGGAAATAAATAGTATCTAAATTGAGAAATGAAATTACAAGAAGAGCTATATGGATACAGTTGGAAGTGAAAAACGCAACATCTGAAACAATAAATTTTATTGAATATGCTTATCAGGAGATTAGACACTACAGAACAAAAAAAAATCACTGAACTTAAAGACAAGGCAAAAGAAACTATCCAAACTGAAGCCAAAAGGGGAATGGGGGGAAGATGCTGAAAAGAAACAAAACAAGACAAAACATTTTGTTTAAGTAACCTGTGGAAGATATCAAGTGATCTAACATAAGACTAATGTGAGTTCTAGGAAAGGACAGAGAGATGGGAAATCAGTCAATCAATCAAACAAAAAAGGCTGAAAATTACTAACCTACCAACCCATCAATTAATTTTTTAAAATAGCTGAAAATTTACCAAATTTTATGAACACTATAAACCCATATATCAAACAAGCTCCATAAAACTATCAATGAAAAAATAAAGAAAATGTTACATATGAAACTTCTAAAACCCAATGATAAAGAGAAAATCTTAAAAGAGGCCCCAGAAAAACAGGCACTGAGAACAATGTAAGAATGACACTAAAACAACGCAAACCAGAGACAAGAAAACGCCCTTGAGGCAAGGGAGAAGTAAAAAAATAAAAAACCTGTCAACCTAAAACTTCATATTCTGAAAAAAAAATCCTCCAAAACCTGAAAGCAAAATAAACATATTTCAGACAAACAAAAGCTAATTAATGACCAAAAAGAACTGTACTACAATAAATAAAAAAGAAAAAATTCTTCAGGATAAAGGTGAATGATACCAGATGGAAGCACCTACCTACATCAAGGAAAGAAGAGCATCCAAAATGGTAAATATGGAAGTGGCAGTCACTGTAAAAAACTTTTTCCTCCTCTCTAAAGTTATTTAAGATAACTAACTGAAGGGAAAAATATATATATTATTGTGGGTTATAACATATCAACCAATTTCACCTAACATGGAAACACTGGTGGGACACATAAAATTTTTGTGTATGTAAAATTCACGAACTGGAGAACATGAAGGCCCATGAAACAAGTCAACAAATTGTGAAGGATTAGAAGTATATACATTATGAATTTTGATCAGGACAGAATTTAAATTAGAAATCAGTAACAAAATGTTTCGGATATCTCCAAATACTTGAAAACAAACAAATTCTCAATTTCTAAATAACAGGCCACAGGTCTTACGAAAGAAAATATTTTAAACTGAATGAAAATGAAATTACAGAATGTGTGAGATGCTGCTAAAATAATGGAGAAAAATTTCTAACTTGAAATGCTTATATTAAAAAAGAAGATAAACTAAAAATCAATCACGTAAGCTTTCACTTAAACAAGCTAGAAAAATCAGAGCCAGCTGCACTCAGAATGAGAAGAGGAAACGCAAATCATTGAAATACAAAACAAAGAATAAAATAACTCAGTGAAACTACAACTTGCTCTTTGGACCAATCAAGCAAAGGGGAGAAAAATGGAAAACACAAATCAACAAAATAAAAATGGGGACAACACAGACTAACTCAGAAGAAATGTACTTTTTAAAAAAAATTTAATTTCTGGGATACCTGTGCAGACCTCACAGGTTTGTTACATACATATACATGTACCACGGTGGTTTGCTGCACCTATCAACCCATCAACTAGGTTTTAAGCCGCACATGCATTAGGTATTTGTCCTAATGCTCTCCCTCTCCTTGCCCCCAACCCCACGATGGACCCCGGTGTGTGATGTTCCCCTCCCTGTTATCCATGTGTTCTCATTGTTCAACTCCCATTTATGAATGAGAACACGTGGTGTTTGGTTTTTTGTTCCTGTGTTAGACTGCTGAGAATGATGGCTTTCAGCTTCATCCATGTCTCTGTAAAGGACATGCACTCATTGTTTTCTATGGCTGCATAGTATTCCATGGTGTATATGGGCCACATTTTCTTTATCCTGTCTACCATTGATGGGCATTTGGGTTCGTTCTAAGTCTTTGCAACTGTAAATAGTGCTGCAATAAACATACATGCACATGTGCCTTCATAGTAGAATGATTTATAATCCTTTGGGTATATACCCAGTAATGGAATTGCTGGGTCAAATGGTATTTCTGGTTCTAGATCCTTGAGGAATCGCCACACTGTCTTCCAGAATGGTTGAACTAATTTATACTCCCACCAACAGTGTAAAAGTTTTCCTATTTCTCTACATCCTCTCCAGCATCTGTTGTTTCCTGACTTTTTAATAATCACCATTCTAACTGGTGTGAGATGGTATCTCATTGTGGTTTCGACTTGCAAGAAATGTACATTTTCTTTCTTTTTTTTTGAGATGGAGTTTTGCTCTTGTTGCCCAGGCTGGAATGCAATGGCATGATCTCGGCTCACTCCACTTCCCAAGTTCAAGCAATTCTCCTGCCTCAGCTTCCCGAGTAGCTGGGATCACAGGCATGCGCCACCACACTCGGCTAATTTCATATTTTTAGTAGAGATGGGGTTTCTCCGTGTTGATCAGGCCAGTCTTGAACTCCCGACCTGAGGTGATCCGCCCGCCTCAGCCTCCCAAAGTGCTGGGATTACAGGCGTGAGCCACCGCACCCAGCCAAAATATACATTTTTAAGACATGAGAATTACCAAAAGACACTAGAGGAAACAGAAAATCTGAACAGCCTTTTATCAAAAAACTGAATTCATAATTCAAAACTTTCCCACAAAGAAAACTCAAGACCCAGATGGCGTCAATAATGAATTCTTTCAAACATTCAAAAAAGAAAAATTATCAAATTTTACTCATTTTATGTGACTCGATATTCCTGAAACAAAACTATACAAAGATACTATAAGATCAGAAGAAAACTACAAACTAATATCCCTCATGAACACGGAAAAATTTTAGGTAAAACACTAGTAAATGAAATCCAGAAATATATAAAAAAGAAGATACAAAAAATGAAAGCCACATAGATGTAGAAAAGGCATTTGACAAACTTCAACATTTCATGATAAATCATTCTGCAAACAAAAAATAGAAGGGAATTTGTAAAACCTGACAAAGTTTACACAAAAAAAATCTTACAGATAACACAATATTCTATGGTGAAAGACTGAATGTTTTCCCCTTAAGATTAGAAATAAGACAAGGATGTCTGCTCTTGCCACCTATATTCCATACTGTACTAGAAGATGCAGAAAAGTAATGCCAAGAAAATAAAATTAAAGGCATCCAGATTGGAAAGGAGGACGTAAAACAGCTCTTATAAAGAGAAAATTCTAAGGAATCCACTAAAAATAATGAGAATCACTGAGTTCATAAGGTTGTAAAATACAGTATCAACACAACATCCACTGTATTCCTACATACTAGCAACCAACAACCCAAAAGTAAAATTAAGAAAATAATTTCACTTATAATAGCATCAAAAATAATAAAATGCTTAGCAAAAATTTAGCAAAAGTATACAACGAACTGAAATCTTCAAAACATTATTGAAAGAAATAGAAGATCTAAATAAATGGAAAAAAATATCCCATGTTCATGGATCTGAAGACTTCATATTGTTGAGATTATGATATAATCCCCAAAATAATCTACAAATTCAGTGCAATTTCTACCAAAATACAAGTTGGCTTCTTTGTATAAATTAACAAGCTGATTCTAAAATTCATATGGAAACTCACAGGCCTCAAAATAGCTAAAACAATCCTGAAAAAGAATAACAAAGTTGAAACTAACATGCCCCAATTTAAAAACTTACTACAAAGCAACAGTACTAAAGATAGTGTGGTACTGGCATAAGGATAGACATATAAATAAATGAAATAGCATTGAGAGTACAAAAATAAAACTATATATCTGCTGTCAATTGGTTGTTGACAAGGGTGCCAAGACCATTTGATAAAAAGAGAACAGTCTTTTCTACACGTGGTGCTGGAACAACAGGACAGCCGCAGGCAAAAGAATAAAACTGAATCCTTATCTCACATCACATACAAAAATTAATTCAGAATGGATCAAAAATATAAATGTAAGAGCCAAACTAAAAAACCCTTAGGGCCAGGAGACATGGAGGGATTGGAGTGAGAAAGAAAAGGGTACGGTGTTTCATTTTGAGGTAATGAACGATGTTCTAAAGTGGTGGTGATGGTTTTACAACTCTGAACATATGAAAAAACACTGAATTGTACACTTAGGATGTATGAATTATGTGGTATGAGCTGCAAAAATATTCAGGTGAAAATTTCAAGGAGAGAGCAAAGATCATGAAGAAGTGAGAGGAGGTTATTGACAGCCACTCATGAGTGAGGGAGGGTGATAAGTAGCATGGAAACCATGGGTGCCAGATGGGCCTTAAATATTCCTAGGGAACATTCAAGAGCTCTAATTGACAAAGGCATACAATCCACTCTGTAATTTTATATGATCACCTTGAGTACGGGGTGAAGAATGGATTGCAATGGGAAGGCAGGAAGCAGGAAACCAGTTAGGAGGTTATTCTAGCAACCCAGGTGAGAGATGAGGGTGGCTTAAACCAATGTCGTGAGGAAGCTGACATTCTAGCAGCCATTTTGTGATTTTTAACTATTTGTCTAGCTGTTTCTTTCTTTCAAGGATTTTCTTCATGAAGGTAAGGGCTATGTATGTTTTATTTAACCAGTGCTCCCCAAACTGAACTGATGACAGAAATAGAACACATATGGGGTTGGAAGTCAGATTCTGATACGGTAAGATGGATTCAATAGGGGCTGTCCAAGGAGAGCCAATATTTTTAAAACACCAAATATAAAAGGCAACAGAGATAGTATTGGGCGAGTTAAAAATCATTCTATAAATGTTGAAAAAATGAGCATAAGCTTATTTACTAATATTAGAATGCTTTCACAGCAGTATAAATGGTACAATTAGATGCTTTTGTGTAATAGGTAGTCAACTTATGGAATTAGTACTCAGTTGAAAATGTGAACAATTCTGGAAAGGTCTAAATAACCATAAATATGAAAGACTGATCCATGATGTCATGATAAGGCCTAGATTTCTGGTGTTGACAACATGAGGGACAATCGTCACCCACTTTACTCCTTTCAAACTCCCACTGCACTCTAAAAGAAACTCTCACACTCACACACGCATACAATACCATTTGGGTCTGACTCAGTGTAACATTGCTTTTTTTTTTCTTTTAACATAGGAATACCATAATATATAGGAGATGCCTCAAAGGGAGAGGCTACATAAATGTAAGATATTATATATGTATTCAGGCGATAACAACTGTATTTACAGACATGGCTCTGGAATTTATTAAAAAAAAAAAAAATTAAATCCGGAACCTTAGCACTGCTGGCATTTCTCCCAGGGCAAAAATACATTTAGCATCCTTTTAAATCAAAGGAAGTCCACTGCACACAGTGGCAAGCTTTTCCAGCTGGTGTTAACACAGATTGATGCACATGTTCAATCACGTTGAACCTGACGCTGGGCTTCCTGAAATTTATACTACAAAACGGAAACGTTTTATGTCTTGCAACTTCCCACCCCCTTTAAGGTAATAACTCACCAGGTAGAAATATAATTCATGTAGCATTTAAAAAATCCACGCTGAAAACATTTTCTGGGGCTAAAGATTTCACTGAAATAGAATATATAAAATGAGACTTGTTAAAAAACATCACGTAGGAGACTTGACGGGAGTCATTTTTGATTATCAGCTGAGGCCATGGGAATCAAAGGATATGGTATGATTTTTTGTGAAGTATGGCAAAAGAAATATTAATGCAGAAATAAAATGTAGGAGCATGTAATAAAATCCAAGTCAAAATTCAAAGTTGGGTACAAATATTCTATTCCCAACATTTACTTTTTCAAATAAAATTAAGGCATATATTTGGAATCACAGCAATCTGTCATCTAATAATAAATTATGCCTTTTTATTGGCTCAGTTTTGACACATTGATGAGTATACTATTGGGTGGAATACTTATTTTTGAATTAGAAAGATCTGAACTAAAAACTGGATTCTGTCCATAATAAGCCGTGTCAATAATGTAGCCTTAGGCAAGTCACATCTTTAAAAAGAGGCCAGAGAGCTCTCCTTGCCTACATTATAAAACTGAGATTAAGAGCATGAAACTCTTCTGCAAATTACGATATTCTGCATTAAAAACTAAGGTATGTCTGGAATTATATCTAGCTTAAAACCAATCTGAAAAATGTTAGTGAGCAATTAAGAAATTCAATCTTATACATGTGTAAGTGGCACAGTTTATAATTCCATAAAGAACGTCCTCGTCACTTACTGCTCTATCTATTAAGCTAGATCTTCTTTTCATAGTAACAGGATTTAGGCAAGAAAAGCAATTCTGATAACAACATAAAACTGCCTTGGGTTAGGGCAAGTAATTACCCCAAATCAAAAATCTAGTCTAAAAAAAAATTAACTTTCTTATTATTTATTTGGAGTCTGCTTATTCTAGACATAGTTAACAACCACACTACATCTTTTCTTAAGGAAATAATTAAAAGATTTAGCCAGGTGGGTGGCTCATTCCTGTAATCCTAACATTTTGGGAGGCCAAGGTGGAAGGATCACCTGAGCTCAGGAGTTTGAGACCAGCCTGGGCAACACAGGAAGACTCCATCTCTACAAAAATTAAAAAATTAGCCAGGCATGGTGATGCATGCCTGTGGTCCCAGCTACTTGGAAGGTTGAGGTGCAAGGATCACTTGGGCCCAGAAGTCAAGGCTGCAGTGAGCCATGATCATGCCATTGCAAGCCAGTCTGGGTGACACAGAGCAAGACTCTGTTGAAAGAAAGAGGGGGGGACGGGAGGGGAGGGGAGG
>NW_012109030.1:842117-843949 GCF_000951045.1 Mandrillus leucophaeus | reverse complement strand
AACTCCAGAAGAGACTTCTTTTTCTATAATGCTTTTAATTTATAATACTAAAGATTTTGAAAGATGGATTTATGTAGTGTATTTTAACATGAAATAAATTACTAATATGTAGACAAGTGACAAAAGCATTATAGTGTAGGCACACAACTGATATTAACAAATGAAGCAATTGGTTCAGAACAATGGTTGCTATCATGAATTCTGGGAGAAGTAAAAAAATCCCCAATGAAATAAGCGCTGTCACAAAAGGTAACATTAAGACAGTGAGAAATTAAACAATTAGAAAATAATGCTGTCACTTGCAGAGAGGTAGTTTAAGATCTTAACATGGATAAAGAAGTGAGTATAATCAGTTAGTGCAAGTACTACGAAGTACCCAACACTTACTGGGAACAAGTTAATAATCATATAAAGGATGTCAAAAAGAAAGAACTGAACGAATGGGTGAATGAGTGAATGAATGGACGAATGAGTGAATGAAACAACCCACGGTCCAACCAAAAAGCCAATCACAGAGCTTTTTAGGTAGAACAACCAGAACCTGCTCCCAGCCTCAATATAAAACTCCCAAGAAAGGCACAGACTTGGAAAATCCCTTGTTATTATAAAATTCTTAGGATGGGCGGACTGCAGGCATACTCTTCTTGTTATGTCTTTTGTCCGCCCTGAGTACTGGCCATGCAGAATCCCTTCATCTGAGCTAATCCCTCTTATCCCTTCTTTTCCCTCGCTTTTCTTTTCTGACCCTTCCTGTGTGCCTCAATTATCACACAGGAGGATAATTCCAAGCCTTTCTTTTATCCACAGGATACACTGACCAATCCCACTGTGTGAGGTGAGACTTTGGCTTTGGATCTACTCTGTTGTTTCTTTCTCACTAGGCACTCGGTAACTAACTGCCTCTTCCCTGTCAAAAGGGTGGGGCTGGGGTGACCTCTCTGCTTAGACTGTTTCAGAAGAGCCCAGGTTTCAGAAAGCTGGCCTCTAAACAGTCAAAGTTTAATAGCATAAAAATCCACTGTGCACGTATGTGTATGTGCGCGTGTGTGTTCATTTACCTAACATTTCACTGAGCAGCTGTACTCATTCCTGAGTCAAGGCTAAATTCTTTAAGCAGATTATCCTTTTAATCCTCACAAAGACACCACAAGGTGGGGGCTGTTATTACCCTCATTTTACATGAGGTATAGAAGGGAGGTAAAATAACGTATCTGTTTTAGTCCGTTTTCACGGTGCTGATAAAGACATACCCGAGACTGGGCAATTTACAAAACAAAGAGGTTTAATTGGACTTACAGTTCCAAGAGGCTGGGGAGGCCTCACAATCATGGTGGAAGGCAAGGAGAAGCAAGTCACATCTTACACGAATGGCGGCAGGCAAAGAGGGCTTGTGCAGGGAGACTCCCATTTTTAAAACCATGAGATCTCATGGGACCCATTCACTATCACGAGAACGGCACAGGAAAGACCCGCCCCCATGAGTCAATCATCTCCCACCGGGTCCCTCCCACAACACGTGGGAATTATGGGAGCTACAAGATGAGATTTGGGTGAGGACACAGAGTCAAACCATATCAGTATCTGAAGGTCACAGAACAAGGCAGTGGAGAGTGAGGTTTGAACCCAAGCCTAGTGATGGAGAGTCCAGCACTTAACCTCTATCCTCTACTGGTTACATTTGAAAAAGTTTGTTTGTTTTTTTTTTTGAGACGGAGTCTCGCTCAGTCGCCCAGGCTGGAGTGCAGTGGCCCGATCTCGGCTCACTGCAAGCTCCGCCTCCCGGGTTCACGCCATTCTCCTGCCTCAGCCTCCCAAGTAGCTGGGACTACAGG
>NW_012109030.1:830602-842067 GCF_000951045.1 Mandrillus leucophaeus | reverse complement strand
AGATGGGGTTTCACCGTGTTAGCCAGGATGGTCTCGATCTCCTGACCTCGTGATCCGCCCGCCTCGGCCTCCCAAAGTGCTGGGATTACAGGCGTGAGCCGCCGCGCCCGGCCTGAAAAACGTTTTAAACCTCTGGAAAAAATAATTGGGAACCAGTTGACAGAATGACAATAACAGAAGAGAAGATAAACAAGACACTTATAATCGGGAACTTAATTGACCAAACAAAGAATACTGGATTTTCTTCTTGCCTGCCTCAGGAAAGAAAGTTATTTTTCTTTAGCTTCTCAATGTCCACAGGAGAAGGATTAAGAGATATAACAGAAGAGATTTTTGACTGTACATCCACTCATGGTTAATTCTGTTTATTCTGGAGAATATAATTGAGAGGAAATTCTCAATTCATAACATCCTTTACTCTCTGAAGGGGATTAATATTTGTTTCCACTCTTCACAAATACGCTAGAAAATACTATGGTTCTCATAGTTACTGTAGTAAAAAATGCTATCGATTGTGGGCACATATTGTAGTGCACTAAGCTGGCTAGCCCCACGTGTATGCAGCGTTGCAGACATATGTCCCATAGGCTGCTTGGATTCGTGCAAATAAGGTTTTGATGTCTATAGCACTTTGTTTTGTTGCATGCCAAGCAGACCAATGTGATTTTTTTTCCTCTTCTCCAAAGGCAAAATTATTTGGGTAACAAATGCGGGAGAAGAGGTCCCATCATTGCCTAGAAGCCAAGAAACCAGAAACAATTCCAATTCAGAACAAGCAGCAGAAACCATGGAATGGTTAGGAAAGAGAATTATGCAAAACACAGAATCCAGATCTTCAGCTCACATGACAGCGGTCTCATCTGCGGGTGAGAAAATGCAGAAGTGGAACAGAAAACTGCTAACAAACCCCAGGGGGCGCCACCAGCTCCCAAATCACCTTTTTCTTTCTTTTTTTTTTTTTTTTTTTTTTCCCCCTAGGGCTGTCGACCTATTCTGAGGATTGGTCAAGGTATATATTGAGTTTCCTTTCTTCACTACCAATACAGGATTTTTATCTTCTCTACTAATTAATTCTTCCAGGAAATAATATATAAAGGAACAAAAAAGGGGTGAAAGTTCAGTTAGCCACATGGCTGGCTGCTTTTTAGGAGACTGGATGTTGGCTGAAAATACTGGGTAAAAAGAGACTTCTGCATTCAGGCAGGCTCCGGAGGATATTTCAGTTATGTGCATTCCACTGTCCTGCCCTGTCTGAGTTAACTGCATTTGTCAGGAAAAAAAAGAGTAACTCCCCATCCGCCTCGTTAGAGAACCCCTTTTTCCTATGAAGCAAAAACACACCACACAGCTCCAGCAATGGGGAGCCATCTGTGGTGTCAACCGAGGTGGCCACAGTCCCTGACTGGCCACGGACGTCTGCCTGGGAGTCAGCTGGACCCATAAACCTCCTCGATCCTTCTGGGTTCAGTGTTTAGGAACCACAGTGCTTCGGGCTTAATCTTTCACTCCGCAGTCATACACAAGGGATCTCATCCAATTGGTAGCCTTACATGTATGCTGATAATGCCTCAAACTATATATGCAGCCTAGACGTCTCTTCTGGATTCCAGATTCTTATACCCCATTGCCTTCTCAACGAGATACCCCGAAGGCATCTCAAATTTAAGATATCTGAAACTCAGCTCAGGATGACCTCCTCTCCTCAATCCCTCTCCTAATCTACTCTTCCTGTAATCTTCCCCACCCTTCCAGTTGCTTAGACCAAAAGCTCACAGTTAACCTTAACTCTTTCACCCCGCATCTAAGCTGTCACCAATTCCTGTTAGTTACAGATCCAGTATCCAACCATTAGTTGTACCACTACCACTACCATTTGGATGAAGCCAGCATCTACTCCCACCAGGATTGCTATGATAGTCTCCTATCTCTCGGACTCTCCGCTTCCACCCTTGCCCTCTGCCCTCCAGCCTATTTTCAGCACAGCAGCCAAAGAACTCCTCTGAAAAACAGTCAGGGGCTGCACACCATGGCTCATGCCTGTAATCCCAGTGCTTCAGGAGGCTGAGGCAGGAGGATCACTCAAGCCCAGGAGTTTGAGACTAGCCTGGGCAACACAGCAAGACCCCACCTCCACAAAAAACTGAGAAAATCAGTGGGGCATAGTGGTGCACGCCTGTAGTCCCAGCTACTTGGGAGGCCGAGGCAGGAGGATCCCTTGAGTCCGGGAGATGGAAGCTGCAGTGAGTTACGACTGCATCACTGCACTCCAGCCTGGGTGATCACATGAGACTCTGTCTAAGTAAGAAAGTCAGATCATGCTATGCCTTTGCTCAAAACCCTTCAATGTCTTCCCACTTGTATCAGTTTCCTTTCGCTGCTCTAACCAATGACTACAAGCAGTGGCTTAAAATAATAGAAATCTAGTCTCTTACTGTTGTAGAGTGCACAAGTCCAAAAACTGGATTTTATGGAGCTAAAATCGAGGTGCCAATAAGGCTGCATTCCTTCTGGAGGCTTCGGGGTTGCGGTGGGGGAAATCCGGCTGCATGCCTTTCCAGTTTCTGGAGGCTGCCTATACTTCTCGGCTCGTGGCCCCTTCCATGAGTGACTCCAGCCTCTTGCTCCTGCCACTACATCTTTTACTCCTACCTCTGACCCTCCTTCTTCCATCTTACTAGGCCCCTTGTGATTACACTGGACTCACCTGGGCAATCCAGGGTAATCTCCCCATCTCAAGACTCCAAAGCCCATAAGCAAAGTCACTTTCCCTACAGAAGGTAACAAATTCTCATATTCTGGTGATTAGGATGGGAGCATCTATGGGAGTGCCCATTTCACATGGAGTAAAAGCCCAAGTTCTGACAATGTCTTACGAGTTCCCATGTGAACCAGACCCCACTTCCTGTCTGAGCTCATTGCTTACAACTCTCTCCCCTTCACTCACTCTGTTCCAGCCACACTGGCCTTGCTCTTCCTCAACATAAGCCCATCCAGGACCTTTGCACTTACCGTTCCCTCTGACAGGAGACCTCCCTCCTTCAAGTCTCGGCATAAAGGGCACCACCCTATGAGTGAGGGTTTCTCTGATTACCCCTTCCCCAGCCAGGCACTCCCTTCCACGCTCAATTCTTTCCCAGAGCTCTTAACACCATATGTCCGTCATTCCTATTCTCTCTCTCTTTCTTCTGTCCTCTCCCACTAGAACATCATCAATAACAGGTGTTCTGTCTCTTGTCCTAATCCCTAGCAAATACCAGAGGCTCAACAAACAGTTGTTGAATAAGTGAATCTTACTTTACCAGAAAAGGCAAGTTCCTTGGACTCAAAGATCTGCCCTAAAGTAGGAACTTAACCTGAATGAATAAATGAATGAATGGGTACCTGAGAGACTCAACTTACATCTCATTTTTTATAGGTATACAGACTAATATGAAAGCAAGTGCTTTACTACTTAGGTACCAGACATAATGGTTTAAATAGCTTATTCAAAGACACACAATAAAGGTAAAGTAATACAATCACATATTAAAACGCCAGCCAAGCCCCTGACTTTATTTTGCTGTGTTCTCAGACCTGACAAATCAGAACTCGCCCGGATTCTCTTGCTTGGCTGAAACACCAGTACCAAAAAGGTTACAAGTCAATAAACTCTGGATTTATTATGAAATCTCGAAAGCATTTATCTCATGTATTCAGATATGTAAAAAACATACAGGGAGAGATCATCATCCACACTTTAAAACACCCCCAGAAGCAAACCTGCGGCATAAGCTTCATGTGCATCATCAGTGCCCGGCACTGCCCATCAGCCAGCCCGGAGCAGCATTCAGATGGTCACCTCAGGTGTTGGGGACACAAAGAAACCAAAGACATTCCCATCGTGAGGCATGTTTACTGAGGGGAAAGAAACACCGGGACAATGCAACTGGCTTGGAAAGGGCCAGCAATTTCTCTTGCAGAGGCCATCTCAGCTGCATTTTGCAAAGCGTTATGCTAGCCTTGCTCACATGCCGGCAAAGCCCACGCCAGCTCACCATCCAGCAACATCTCGCCACCTGCCTTTTCAGGAGGGTGTGCCGGGGTTGTGTTTCGTTCAACTTTGAAAACTGCATTTCTAGGAATCCTCTTACCAGCATATGGGCGGGAAAGAGGACCTCACTGTGATCAGGAAGCTGGACCCAGAGGAGGGACTGCCAGGTTCAGATCTCACCTCTGTGAGTCACTAGCTGTGTCCCCACAGACATGTCACCAACCACCCCTACGCTTCAATGTCCTCACCTCTAAAAAGTCTGCTTATAATTCTTACGATCATTATAGGCGATATTGCAGGAAAAACACTTACGGTGCCTTGCAATTCCAGGCCTTAATAGATATCACCTATTATTATAACAGCTGCTACTATATTAGTATTATATTAATCCTGACTTTAAAAAAAAAATCACCATTCAAAAATAAATAGTACATTTGTCTCCATCTTGAGTTTTGCTTGTGACAGTGACTTCTAAAGGTTTACCATTTACTTACAACTAAGTGTTTGTCTATAATCAGGAAAAACAGCTATCAGGCCAATGTTAAGAGTAAGCTTTTCTACATATGGCTGGCAAAAATAAAGTCATTTAAAGCCTTCCCCCTCAATTCTACACCTGAATAAAAACATACATGATTTGTTCATGGAAAGCTTAACAGAAATGTTGAACAAATATGACCTCGTGTAGTATTTAAATAAGATAAGCAAAATGAGTAAGATTTTAAAATATATACATAGGCATGCGTAGGTTCAAATAGGCATTTTTGTGGCAAATTACTGCCTGATAAAATAATCATTTAATCCAACATCCTACGTTGCCTCATGGCTTGAAAAATGAAGATCAAATGACATCAAAATACACATTTATTTTTCTGTTTCTACTAACCACGCTAACCAAGGATACATGTCAGAGGCATCAAGTGAGCTTTACACCAAATGACACAAGAATTCACCTCACACACGAGGATTCCAATTTAGTAGGTTGGGGAGGGAGCAAGTATTTGAGTTCCACAGAAGCTCCCCAGCTATTACTAATGCTAACATCTGTGGTTATTAACCACTGTGCAATGTATATATTTTTTCCTTTTGACAGAGTCTTGTTCTGTCACCCAGGTGGGAGTGCAGTGGCACGATCATGGCTCACTGCAGCTTTGACCTCCCAGGCTCAGGTGATCCTCCCACCTCAGCCTTCGGAGTAGCTGGAACTATAGGCACATACCACCATATTCAGCTAATTTTTTGTACTTTTTATAGAGACGGAGTTTCAGCACATAGCACAGGCTGGTCTCAAACTCCTGGGCTCAAGATATCTGCCTGCTTTGGCCTCCCAAAGTGCTGGGATTACAAGTGTGAGTCATGTGGCCGCCCCAAGATGTCTCCTTTAACAAGAAGTTTTTTGCCTTGAAAATGTTTGCAAAAAGCGTTTCTTGATTCTGTAACCCTGCTCCCAAAGCAACACTTGACTACTTGCAACTCGGTAAAGAGAAGTGTTGAGTTAACCTTAAAAAAATCATTAAATAATCCTCTGGTCTTTTAACACTAACAAGAGAGCTAAAGGAAATGGGAAGAGATGAGGCGGGACTTTCCAGCTGTTCCAGGAAACCACGTGACTGCCTTCCCTTTAGACTAATATGGCTGCCAACCGAACTCTAGGCACTAATAGGCCTGTTCTGTGTCTCAGTCTTCCTATGCGTAACGATTAGCCACATCAGCCTGCTCATAACCTTCCTAACATCCTGCCATCCAAGGTCCTTGCTTCATTAATTAATTCATTCAACGTTTTCTGAGCACCTACTGTACCCCAGGGAACAAATGCAAAACTGCCCCTGCCCTCCTGCTGCTTGCATTCTAATTTCTAACAAACGGCCTCTTCAACCCGCCAGACTTGTTTAAAGAACTGCTTCTTCAATGTGTTTCTTAAAAATGATGGTATTTTGGAGTAGAAAGGCAAATAATCGCAGTTTGAGACAACAATGTGGTTCAAAGGATTGAAGAAATGAGAGGCTATGGAGGGTCTGCACAAGCAAAGATAAGGGAACTCGTGAACCTTTTGCAGTGGAACGAAGCGGTTAACGGAATCACTGGCTTGGAGGTTATTTCCGGCGGGGGACATAAACCCACTCTGGAAATAGGAACGACCTGGCAGAAAAATAGGATTAGGATTCAGCGGCCAGGAGTAGAACCCATTCCCAGCAAGAACATATTTAACAATTCCTACTGGAGACAGGATCAGGAGAGAGGCAAATTCATGACAGGCAGCGGTATTAACATCTTCAAGTAGCCGTAACAACTACTTTAACTATTTGGTAAAAGTTTTTCCAGGTCAATAAAAATTTAAGGGGTTCAAAAGTAAGAGTGATACTTAGATAAAGTTATTAATAACCAACCAAGACCCAGAAAGCTTACGCAGCTAGTTAATGAGGCGCCACGGATAAGGCTCTTACTACTAATCCCATGCTTTTTCCACTACATCACGCAGGGAGCTGAGCAGGGTCATCTTTCATCAGCAGTTTCTAATATACGGGACACTACAGCTGCAGAACACAGGATCGGGGAAGGTCAAATCTATAACAGCTCAACTCTAGTCAATGACAAATGGTTCTCAAATGATCAGAATCGGGTGCCTAGGTGCAGAGTAGTTGTCAAGAAGAGGAGAGAGGTTGTTCAGAATTGCTACATTAGGATAACTGTTACTCATGAAACCCAGAACTAAGTTCATTCATCGGCAACCTTACCTAGTTCTGGGGGCAGAACGGTGAGGCGGTTCCCCTGAATATGGAGCTCTTTAAGCTGGGTAAGCTCCCCGATTTCCTTAGGCAGCGAGATCAGGTCATTATCCCTAAGGCTGAGCTAAACAGAAGAAAACAAGGAGTTGTCAACATATTTACACATTAAAAGGTGCTCCACAGAAACTCTCATCCTCCTCCGTGTCCTCTCTTCTACTAAAGCTCAGTCCCTTCCATTTATTTACAAGTGCCGGCGGATAATCAAGAAACACTATCACAAGTAGTGGTTTATTCCCACCAAACAAACCTTACTCCTGCTCAAATTGACTTGATTCTACCCCTACAAGGCTGCGGCAGTGAATTGATTTTCTAAGAATTTAGATAAATTACTTACTATCTGCAACTTTGTGAGCTTCCCAATATCTGGCGGCAGGATTTCAAAATCGTTGTCACTTAGATAGAGTGCACGCAGGGTGGCTGCAAATTAAACAGCAATATATAAACAGGGTGGCATGGAACCCAACCATTTGAGGTCTGATCAATACGAGGGAGTCAGCTTTGATTAATAACCCTGACTTGGTGAAAAGCCTTTGACATACCTAGGGCTCCCAATAATAACAAGCAGGTCAAACTTAGATTTACTGGCTTATTGTGTAGCTGGTGTGTCCAGGAAAACATCTATATCCAAGAGGACTGACTCAATTAACAATGTGGGCACTAGCATTTTGGAGCACAGAGTTTCAGCACATTTTTAGAAAAGATTGCTGTTTTTCTCATAGATTCCTTTTGATTCACATTTATTTCTCCATTTGCATCAAAGGAAAACAAAGAACACTACTGTGCCACTTTTATGGATACCTAAGGCAAAAGGTTCTTTCAAGAGAATACAATGATGTTAAAACAGACTTTTTCCTATGTAAATAGCACTGGGTTAAAAATTAATGAAAGGCTTTCTGGTGATGGAGGCTATAACCACAGCTCATCAGTTCCATCACCTGACTAATTATTATTACTTGTTTCTACAGCCTTCAGGACAAAAATAAATGAAGACAAAGAGGCTAAAACAATGACATGAAGTTAACAGAGTAAATCCTAACTTAAGGAGAATATCAGTAGTCAGAAATTTGTTCATAATTATTACACAATGATAATACGATTCCGAACTACTGAAGGCTAAAATTCTAAAGCATCTGTTTATCCTCAACCATGAAAGCTGAGTATAATTAGATATATGTTTTGTTTACCAGTATTTATTTTCTAGAGACAGAGTCTCGCTCTGTCACCTAGGCTGGAGTGTAGTTGGTCACTGCAGCCTCAAACTCTTGGCCTCGAGCACTCTTCCTACCTCAGCCTCCCAAGTAGCTAAGATCACAGGCGCATGCTACTATGCCTGGCTACTTTTTAAATTTTTTTTTCTAGAGGCAGGGTCTCTCTATGTTGCCCAGGCTGGTCTTAAACTCCTAGCCTCAAGTGATCTTTGTAGCTCCGGCTCCCAAGAACTGGATGTTAATATAACATAACAAAAACAGTTGCTCCACTGCCCAAGAAAGTATTTTATAGCTGGTTTCATGTGCTTGACAAAGTCATAGAGAGGTAATGTACATAAGGTAAAAAATAAAATTTAAGAGACCAGCTCAGAAAATTCAGATTTTGTGAATGCCATGTAAGTTACTATTTGAAGAAACAGAACACTCATTTAAGGGAAGCAAACCTTGTCCAAAATAGTGTATAAGTTCCCAGAAGAAATCATTTTTTAATTTTCAAAAGCATCTTCAGCAAGAAATTTGTTTGCATATGAAAGAATAAAGTGTGTTCACCTGTGGCCAATAATTTCTTAATGCCTGTGTACTGGATAAATAGGTCAATAAGAGTGCTATTAAAAGGCTGAAAATAAGAATCCTGGCTGGAAAATTAAAAAATTCTGTTAGTGATTTATTAATAAATATTTTTATAAATAATTGATTGGAATATCCTGGGCAAATATCCTACAAAGAATAGCAACATGGGAAGATACTTTTTTTTTTTTCGGCATGCTATTTAAAAAGAAAGTCAAGTCTCTTAGCTAAATGTGAGGCTTGATCTCATTTAGGTATATAATCTCTCTCAGAATGTTAATATGACATTACTAAGTCCACTTCAGCCCGATGGTGTCACATAACGATGTATCAAATGCACATACTGCTGAGCTATGAAGGAATATTCAAAAGGAGTCTCTAAAGAAAAAAAATCTCTGTCCAATAATTTCTCTTGGAGTTTGGGTCCTGGCAAATAAATTTCCCTCTTAGAACGCAAAGTACAGGGTTGAGGAGATTTATAGAACTGAAAGTTTCTTACTCAGGTAGAAGAAGTTTCCAGGAAGAGAATTTTCGCTCAAGTTGTTGTAAGTCAAGTCCAGAACCTCAAGAGCTGGCAGGGAGCCGAAGCCTCGTGGCAAAGTGTTCAGCCTGTTCATGCTGTTGCAGGGGGACAAAAATCTATGTCATGACACCAAAGACCCGTTTATACAAACTATCAAGGGGCGCCTCGGTTTCACAGGGTGACAGTGTAAGACAGTGCCATGATCCTAGAGTCACTTTCTACTTTATTTTTATTTTTTATTATTTTGAGACAGGGGCTTGCTCTATTGCCTAGGTGTGCCCAGGTTGTAGTGCAGTGGCACGATCTCAGCTCACTGCAGCCTCAACCTCCCCAGGCTCAAGCGATCCTTCCACTTCAGTCTCCCAAGTAACTGGGACCACAGGTGCATGCCACCACGCCCTGCTAATATTTGTATTTTTTGCAAAAATGGGGTTTTGCCATGTTGCTCACGCTGGTCTCAAACTCCTGAGCTCAAGCAATCCTCTCACCCTGGCCTCTGAGAATGCTGGGATTATAGGTGTGAGCCACCATGCCCATCCTATTTTTTTTTTAAATTAAAAAAAAGCATTTATTTAATATTTACAATGATAAATAAAGATTGTACATACTTATGGTATACAACATGGTGTACATACTTATGGTGTACATACTTATGGTGTACAACAATTATATATATATAATCCATCATGGAATGGCTTAAATCACACTGTTTAATATATGCACTGCCTCACATGCTTGTCATTTTTTTCGTCTTTTTTTTTTTTTTTTTGTCTTTTGTGGTGAGAACGCACATTCACTCTCTTAGCAATTTTCAAGTATACCACATATTGTTATTAACTGCAGTCACCACGATGTATGATCCATCTCTTGAACGTACTTCTCCTGTCTAACTAAACTTTCGTGTCCTTTGGCTAACATTTCTGCAATTCCCCAATCCCTCCAGCCTGTGGTAACCATTTTATTCCATTTCAATGAGGTTTACTTTTTTACATTCCACATACAAGTAAGAGGGTGTGGTATGTTGTCCTATTTGGACTCATAATTTCAGTCAGAGAGCTTGTAGGTTCCTGAAACGTTTGCAAATTTCTTAGTTGTCATTTTCCTCCAGTGGTGAAACTTAATCACTGTTTTACACAAAAACTCAAACCATCACAAAATATTTATCCTTGTAAAGAAAAACTTCCTTATGAACGTAGCGATAATATCTCAAAATATACACATGAAGCTTTGTAGTTTTCAGACTTTTGCTTGATTTCATTTCATTTATTCCTTTTTGGAGGGAAACATGTTTTTGTTCTACAACTGCTAACATTGAAAATTATCTTCAATTAGAATGGTGATGGCCAGGGGATGGAGGGAGGGGAATGGAGAGGTGTTGTTTAATGGGCATAGGATTCAGGTTTGCAAGATGAGAAAATTCTGGGGATTGGTTGGACAACAATGTGAATACGCTTAACACCACTGAACTGTCTACTACAAAGACAGAACATTTTGTGTGCATTTTATCACAACTTAAGAAAAATTAAAATCATACAATTGACCCTTGAGCAACATGGGTTTGAACTGCCTGGGTCCAAGGACACAAGTATATTTTTCCTCTGCCTCTGCCACCCCTGAGACAGCAAGAACAACCCTCCTCTTCCTCTTCAGCCCACTCAGCATGAAGAGGATGAATACCTTTAAGATGATCCACTTCCATTTAAAGCACAGTAAATGCACCGCCTTTTCCTTATGACTTCCCTAATAACATTTTCTTTTCTCTAGCTTACTTTATTGTAAGAATGAAGAACGGAATACATACAGCACACAAAATACATGTTCATCAACTATTTCTGTTTTTGGTAAGGCTTCCGGTCAACTGTAGGCTATTGGGAATTAAGATTTTTCGGAGTCAAAAGTAACGTGTGGATTTTTGACTGCATGAGTCACTGTGTTGCTCCCTCAACCCATATGTTGCTCAAGGGTCAACTGTGTGTGAGTGTGTGTGGGGGGTGTGTGGTGTGTGTATGTGGTATTGTGTGTGGTGTTATGTGTATGTGTATTTGGGTGTTTCGTGGGGTGTGTGAGGGGTATGGTGTGTGAGGTATGTGTGTGGTGTGTGTGGGGGATATGGGCGTGGTGTGGTGTGTGTATGGGGTGTGTTTGGGGGTGTGGTGGTGTGTGTGTGGGTGTGTGTACGCAGTGTGTGGTGTGGGTGTAGTGTATGTGTGTACACGGTATGTGTGTGTGGTGTGATATGGGTGTGGTGTGTGTGTGGTGTGGGTGTGGAGTGGGTGTGTGGGTGTGTACACGGTATGTGTGTGTGGTGTGGTATGGGTGTGGAGTGGGTGTGTGGGTGTGTACACGGTATGTGT
>NW_012109030.1:803580-829155 GCF_000951045.1 Mandrillus leucophaeus | reverse complement strand
GGTGTGGTATGGGTGTGGTATGGGTGTGGGTGTGTACACAGTGTGTGTGTGGTGTGGTATGGGTGTGGGTGTGTGGGTGTGTACACGGTGTGTGTGTGTGTGTGGTGTGGTATGGGTGTGGGTGTGTGGGTGTGTACACGGTGTGTGTGTGGTGTGGTATGGGTATGATATGGGTGTGGTGTGTGGTGTGGGTGTGTGGGTATGTACACGGTATGTGTGTGTGTGTGGGTGTGGGTGTGTGGGTATGTACACGGTATGTGTGTGTGGTGTGATGTGTGTGTGGGTGTGCATGTTTGTGTCTGTGTCTGTGTGTGTCTCCAATGAAGTCTAAGGGAATTTTTTTCTACACTATCTTTTATCCTTTCTTCAAGCCCCTTATTTTCCTTAATGCAGTTCCCTTTGAACTTACTTAAAAGTCAATTTAAAAAAAAACTTTAATAAAAGTTGACAGATATTGAAAGATGGAAGGGACTGTGACAATAAAAATCATTCAAGCCATCGATCCTTCTCATAACAGATCCAGCTCGGTCCAGCCCTACCAAGTGGGCCTCACCAGAAACAGCTGACAGCAGAGGGGGCAACCAAAAGGGAAACGTGGGTTCCCTGTCTCAGGCAGAAAATATCCCAGACAGACCACACCCAGCAAAACGACCTCCACGACTATCTACTGCCACGACAGCAACGACGAGCACTCTCCATGAAGTCACAATTTGTGAAGCATATTATGGCAAGTACTTCCCTTGTTCACTAAAACTACCTTGTAATACAGGCAAGATGGAGCTTGTCATTAATGCTATGTTGAGACGAAAGAGCAGCCTAAGAGAGGGTAAGGAGCAAAGACTTCAGAAGTGACTGAGGAAGGTGACATGTGTCTGGGCGCACCCTGTACCTCACAGAGGTCAAAGCCACTCCAGACCCTTGGGCTCTGATGCAAGGATTCTGAGAGGAATTGCAAGTCAAAGAGAGGACGGCAGAGAAGCACACACTAGGTGCTTCTGTCTTTAAACAATGCTTTAAGTTATCCGTTTTGAAAACTGCTGATTCCTTAGCATTT
The DNA here is from genome assembly GCF_000951045.1 of Mandrillus leucophaeus. Lineage (NCBI taxonomy): Eukaryota > Metazoa > Chordata > Mammalia > Primates > Cercopithecidae > Mandrillus > Mandrillus leucophaeus. Next base: position 828,101 of record NW_012109030.1, on the reverse strand, counting down.
TTCTCTGCAAATAGATACACTTTTGCAGTATTAGGTAGAGGAAATCCACGGTTAGACAGGTGTAGAGGGAAGAGGCATCTCACCTGAGAGAGAGCTTCCATTCCATCTCCAGCCCAGAGCAAGCCTGGGGCCCCTCCACCTCCTGGTGGCAAGAATCTACTGAATTTCAGGTTCCTTTTTCTTTGGAGTGACAAACCAATACCCACAACGTGTAAGGAACACAGCAGAGTCCCATGTGCAGCTGATGGCCATAAGCAACAGTAGTAGGCACACCACCCTGGCAGGCAGAAAGGAAGCCCTTACTTATATGCTGAAACTTCAGAAGAACTGCTAGCAACAGCCCCAGCTACAAAGGGGGCAAGGAACTGCAGAGATTTCTGGCCACCTCTCTGGATGCCAGTCCATGTGTATGGTGACCTGGTGGCATCTCTCTCTGCAGAATGAAACATAGAACATGCTGGCTGTCCGCATTTCCTCCAGCAGGTGCTAACATCCATCTCCATCCATCCACATTTCCACATGTAGGAATTTCGTGCTCAGGACCTGCTCTGACACTGCTAGCAATCAAGGTTTCCATGAGAAGCTACCGTGGGGGTAGGAAAAGTACGGAGCTTTAAGGCAGAAGACAACTAGATGAGGAGTCTGGCTCCAGCACTTGCTAGCTGCATGACCTTGACCAAGTTACTCAGCTTCTCTGACACCCAATTTCCTCAACTATAAAATGAGGCTGACAACACCTTGAGGGCAGGATCGCTGGGAGCATGAGAGAGAAAATATCTGAAGCACCCAACACCCGATCCACGGCTCACACGTGGCTTCTCAGGGAATGCGAGCTGTTGCTAGAATTATTTTTCAAAAAGATTTGAGAGAAAATGTTGAATCAGCCCTAAGCGAGCAAGCTCACCTCATGAAATTCCACTTTGGATGGTCCCAACTATCAAGTGTGGTTTTCTATTTGTGCCACACTTGCTTAATCTCAGGTGACTTCAGGTGTTTCAACATAAAGCTTCGCAGCGCTCAGCTATGCCAAGTGGTATCAATTCTTTTGTTTGCATGGAAAGATTTTTCAGATGCGTGTTGGAAGTGGGCAAATGCCTGCATATGGTGGAGAAATTTATAAAATCAGGGGGGTCTCAGGCTATTCAGCATCTTTCTTCCTTTTCTTCTAAAGCCCCGGAAAGGTCTGTACTAACACCTCCTTTTCAGAGCAGTTTCTTCTCTGCAGGTTGTCCTGAGCACCTCCAGCTTCAATAAAACCTTCTTGTCTCAAGGCACTAATTTTTCTCACCTCCACAGTGACCTACTCACACTTATCACAAATAAAAATTAAAAAAAAAAAAACAGGTTGAGCCCAGTGGCTCACGTCTGTAATCCCAGCACTTTGGGAGGCCAACACAGGCAGATTGCTTGAGCTCAGGAGCTCGAGACCAGCCTGAACAACATGGCAAAAACCTATCTATACAAAAAAAAAAAACTACAAAAATTAGCCAGGCATGGTGGCACGTACGTGTGGTCCCAGCTACTCAGGAGGCTGAGGTGGGAGGATCACTTTAGCCCAGGAGGCGCAGGTTGCAGTGAGCAGAGATCATGCCACTGCACTCCAGCCTGGGTGACAGAACGAGACCTTGTCTCAAAAAAATGAACAAATAATCCAAATCCATAAATACCCAGCATGGGACTTAATAAAAACTTCTATGTATTCACGAGACAAGCTCTAGCAACAAACGAGGTCAAACGTTATTCCCAAATAGTTGGGCATGGTGGTCCTGCAGTGAAGTTATCCTAGAAATAATCATCTACGTGGGAACCTACGTGGCTTCACATTTTTGGGAAAATAACTCTATGAAATAAATGAACCGAACTTAGAACAGAACTAAACTTTCTTTTATTTATTCAGGTGGCCTAAAATTTTCTCATGTCTTACAATCATCAGAATAAACTTCAAATACTGTAAAAACTTTGAAAGCAAATTCTGATGGAGGGTACCTTCTGGATCACACATACAAGTGGCTTCCCAGCTCCGTTTTGTGATCTCCTGTGTGTATGCTTTCACCCTGGCTCCTTAGAATAAGGAGTCCTCCCTATAACTTGCCTTACTGTGCGAGTATAATTCTATATGCCATTTGAGGACAGAAGTATCCTTTAGTGAAACCCATCTTAGCTCCTTTCTCAAAGAACTGGGAGTTTTGTTCAAACTTTGACAACTCCATCTATGTAGCTACGTAATTAAATACAAAAAGCTTTACACAATCAATACAGCACCGACAGCCAAAAATGCAAACAACTCCAAAGATAACAAGAAGGCAACTAAGATGCATTCATTGAAAAAGAAAAGTTTAGGGCCAGGCGTGGTGGCTCATGCCTGTAATCCCAGCACTTTGGGAGGCCGAGGCGGGCGGATCACCTGAGATCAGGAGTTCGAGACCAGCCTGATCAACATGGTGAAATGCCATCTCTACTAAAAATACAAAAGTAGCTGTGCGTGGCTGGGTATGCCTGTAATCCCAGCTACTCGGGAGGCTGAAGCAGAAGAATCGTTTGAACCCAGGAGGTGGAGGTTGCAGTGAGTCAAGATCGTGCCATTGCACTGGAGCCTGGGCAACAAGACCGAAACTCCATCTCCAAAAAAGAAAAGACAGAAAAGAAAGAAAAAGAAAAGTGTACGACTCTGTCCTATGGTGCCTCAAACCAAAATGTTATTAGGAAAGTCAAAAAAGAACAAAATCTGAGCTTATTATTTTATTCCCAAATCTGTCTCCATCCATTGTATTTTTCAGCCGCCCAACACAGAAATATAGGTATCATTCCATCCCATCAGTTACTGTCTGTCAACATTGCCGCCTGTACATTTTTCATATAAAATCCCCCCCTGCCTCCACTGCCACTGTCCTAGTTCACATGGGACATGAAGCTCATGTTCTTACTGGTCTCCTAACCTCTAGTTTAACTCCCTCCACCCTCTTCTCCATACTGATCTTTCACAGGAAAATCTGACCATATCTTCTATCTGCTACTCTGCTGTGCAAATTTCTCAATGGTCAGTATAAAATTGGAGCTCGTTTATTTCTTTATGTATTTATTTTTGAGATGGAGTCTCACTCTGTCACCTAGGCTGGAGTGCAGCGGTGCAATCTCAGTTCACTGAAACCTCTGCCTCCTGGGTTCAAACGATTCTCCTGCCTCAGCCTCCCAGGTAGAGTAGCTGGGATCACAGGCATGTGCCACCACACTTAGTTAATTTTTGTATTTTTAGTAGAGATGAGTTTTCACCATGTTGACCAGGCTGTTCTCCAACTCCTGGCCTCAGATGACCTGCCAGCCTCAGTCTCTCAAAGTTCTGGGACTACAGGCATGAGCCACCGCGCCCGAGACTTGCTTGTTTATTTAGCACAGAGCCCTTTCCTTAGCACTTTTGACTCCCTGTCATTATTATAAACATTTATTTGCTTATAGTTGGTTTCCCCAACTGTAATGGAAGCTCCATCAGGGCTGGATAGCCAGTAACTAGAACAATGCCTGGTACATGGTTGGGAACTTGGTAAATCCTCATTCACTGAACAGCAAACATCCAGGATTCCCTGTCTAGCCTGACCTCTGACTTTACCACCGCCTGCCTCACACTTTACACTCAACAGCGCCAAAAACTGACAATTCCCAGGCCCCAGGCAGGCAGTGCTGTGAGCGTTTAAATATGTCATTCTCAGCCGGGCGCGGTGGCTCATGCCTGTAATCCCAGCACTTTGGGAGGCCGAGGCGGGCGGATCACAAGGTCGGGAGATGAAGACCATCCTGGCTAACACGGTGAAACCCCGTCTCTACTAAAAATATAAAAAAATTAGCTGGGCGTGGTGGCGGGCGGCTGTAGTCCCAGCTACTTGGGAGGCTGAGGCAAGAGAATTGCTTGAACCTGGTAGGCGGAGGCTGCAGTGAGCCAAGATCGCGTCACTGCATTCCAGCCTTGGCGACAGAGTGAAACGCCATCTCGAAAAAAAAAAAAAAATACCATTCGCTCAATCTGAGACACCTTCCTTCGACTTTTAAGTCTGAGAAATTCTCACGCATCGAGTGTCGGCTCCCGTGCTACCTGCTGTGTTCCTGCTCCTGAGAATCTCACCGGCGGACTAAAGTGCTCCCCGTCTTGCTGCTCCCCCTGCCGGTCCACAGTCGCCAGCACATCTGTGACCTCGCTGGTCTGTTCCTGTTTATAGCCAGTCTTGCCCCAGTAGGTAAGGTCAGGGACCATGACCTTCACCTTGGCTCCCCAGTACTAGCAAGATTCCTTACATAGAATAGTCACTTACATAGTCATGGAATCAATGAAAAAGTAAATAAGACAATTATGATGATAACAATAGCTAACTAATACTAGGTACACTTCTCAGTATGTGCCAAGCACTGTTCCTAGTGATTGAGATTTTATATATATACTATGTATACATATATATATTTAATAAATGAACAAATTAACAGTAAGAGTATACATCTATATGTAGTTTTAGCTTCTTTCTCACATACAAATTAAAGATCAGGATAGAATAGTCTGTAAAACCAAGATATAAATGGAGAATCGTTTCATTTCTGCTTTGCCAGATGGGTATACAGGCTCCAAATTTGTAGGGAGAAAAAAAAAACCCATCTCATCTAAAGTGATGTTTCTCCCTCCTTTTAACTTCACTTTCCCTCAGACATAAGAATAAAGGCTGCCCATGGATCTTACAAAGTTGGTCCCTAAGCCCAAGTGAACTTCAAAATAATGTGTCTGACCAAACTCTTTGTGGAAAGAATAAACTAAAAATCACTCCATGAATGAGATTTTTTTCATGACTGCTCCCTATTAAATTGGCAAATACGGCTAGACACAGTGGCTCATGCCTGTAATCCCAGCGCTTTGGGAGGCCGAGGCAGGCAGATCATGAGGTCAAGAGGTTGAGACCATCCTGGCCAACATGGTGAAACCCCGTCTCTACTAAAAATACAAAAATTAGCTGGGCATGGTGGCGTGTGCCTGTAGTCCCAGCTACTCGGGAGGCTGAGGCAGGAGACTCGCTTGAACCCAGGAGGTGGAGGTTGTAGCGAGCTAAGACCGCTTGATGACACAGCAAGACTCTGCCTCAAAAAAAAAAAAAAGCTGGCAAATACCTGGCCAGCATCTATTGCCACTCCATGTCAATCACTAACTTAACCAGAGCATTTAGTGGCTACAATTTAATGAATATATGACTTTGCACAGAGACTGAAGCATGAATGGTCAGTTTCATCTGATGGCTGCACCAATGAAGATGGAATTCTGATGCCACAGTTCCGGTTGGGGTCTATGGATGTATTCGTCTGTTCTCCCATTGCTATAAGGGAATGCCTGAGGCTGGGCAACTTACAAAAAAAGAGGTTTAACTGACTCATGGTTCTACCGGCTGTATAGGAAGCACGGCAGCAGCTGCTTGTGGGGAAACCTCAGGGAGCTTTTACTCATGGTAGAAGGCAACGCAGGAGCACGTATATTACATGGCAGGAGCAGGAAAGCATGAGGGGGGGAGGTGCTACACACTTTAAACAACCAGATCTCACAATAACTCACTCACTATCATAAAGACAGTACCAAGAGGGGATGGTGCTAACCCATTCACGAGAGCTCCGCCCCCATGATCTAATCACCTCCCACCAGGCCCCACTTCCAACACTAGGGATTACAATTCCACATGAGATTTGGTGGAGACACAGACCCAAACCATATCAATGGAGTCTGAAGGAGCATTTAGACCCAGAACCATGGGGTTCTGTTCCCAGCTTGGCCACTAACCTCAGAGGGGACCAGGAGCCAGGCCCTTAGCCCCTTTGAAAAGGCTTAGCTTCCTCTGTGTACAATGAAAGCACTAAAACCTGCCCTCCCTACCTCACAAATGTTGAGAGGGTCAAGTGCTGCAAAGTAATACACAAAAACAGGTTATCATTATTATTATTTACTGTTCCCTGGTTCTGCAACCTCAGCTGAATCAAAACTCCTCTCCTCACCTTTGCATAAACAAAGACAGAGGATTTTCACCTCTCAGCTACAGAGAATTGCAAAAATGAATGAAGCATCATTAGGGAAAATATTCTTCCCTCCAAGGCACAAAGGTGCTTTGTAAACTATTCCTATTTAACGCGGAGAGAAAAAAAAAAAAATCAACCATATTACCATTTGTCTGCCAGTTCATGCAATGCAAATAAGTCCCTTCTCGGTCAACAGAACTGAGATAAAATTTTACTGGACACAAAATACAGTAAAAATTTAACTTCCTTATTGTGCCAACAATTAGCTTCTCAATTAGCTCTCAAATACTCACTGATGTAGGCCACCGAAAGGATATATTAAAACAATAAAATTTGTTTAAGACCCAAAACATAAAAAGAAATTAGAGATCCATTTCTGTGCAATAATATAAAAATAATTCCTCCCCTGGCCCTACCCGGCACACCCCTTCCACTCTCTCCCTCTCCGCCTCTTCCCTCCACTGATACTCACCCGAGGTTCAGGTGTTTGAGTTTCTGAAGGCTGCTGATCTGTGTGGGCAGCTCTTCGATCTGGTTATTAAAAAAGTTGAGCACTTCCAAATTCTTCAGTTCTGCGATGTTGGGTGGCACCACTATGGAAACAAAAATACTGAGTGTGAATCTGGGGACGGAACTCCTAGAAAGGGACGGCAGCGGCACGTTTTGTTTTTCTTTCAAAGCAAAGATAGATTATAACTCCAAAAGGACCATCGCATTCACCTACCGGTCTTATTTATTTTGTACAGGTTTTTCATAAGCAGTCGTTCACTTCTGAGTGGCCGCTGAAATGCTTCTTTGTATCTGATTAGCTAAGTGCCTGGCATAGTTTGTTTCAGATGGACAATGACGGGGGCAACAGAGCCAAGATGCACAAAAGAGAATTTCTGTACCATAAACAGCCTATAAAAATACTGTGAAGCATACATACTTATGGTTGTCACATAGGATCTTATAAGTGCAACTGTTGTTTTTTTTTTTCCTTTCAGTTTTCTTGCATTGCCACCAGAAGTAAGATGGCGACCTCCAAATCCTTTCTGGGGTGGGGTACATTGAAGTTGCTTAAATAACCCAGTATCTGAAGGGTTGTCCTCTTAACGTTGCATTAATAACAATATAAGCTCAATTTTAAATGATGAAATATTCGACCTCCCTAGTTTCTGATTTTGGCCTCTGGAGTAATGTATCTTGATCAATAACACACACACACATACAGACACACACATACATACACATACACACACACAGAGGTTACATCAGATTAGCAACAGATCGATACACTGGTATTACATAGAAATACAAAAAGTCAACTCAGTAGCATGCCATGAATTCTAGTATGCAGATCCAAGATGAAAATCAGCCACTAGGGATCTGAAAGGTTCTTCCTTCCCTAGCATATATACACTTGAAAATACAAATGTAAAAGCCAAAGGCATCTTCATCTCAAAAGCACAAACTACAAATTGGTAGCAGAAGGAGTTTCCATAGACTGTAATTCATCTATCCCATTTGCTATTCAGTCTTTCCAGAAACATTTCTGTGGGTGATAAGCTTGGCCATGGTTCACATAAACTCTGATACCAAGACTATCCAGGTAACTAAGAACATGAACAGGGGCCTGGAGCCCAGCCCAAGAAAGTGTGATGTCTCTTATCAGTCAGTTTACTTCCTATCCCCATCTGCTTCCTCCAGGGGTGCCCCAGGAGGCCGGGAAACTAACCTGCTTCCTGCAGTCAGACCTAAACTCAGACCCAGGAGCACCCGTGATTTGAACCACCACAAAGGTGTGTGTAAAATGCCAAATGCACATCTAAAATATTTAAGCAGTTAGCCATTTCAAGAAGACTAGTTGATAACTCCCAGGGGAATAAAAGTATAAGGACAGGCACTTTGCTTATTTCTGAAATGTCTAAGGTATCGCCGGCTATTCTTTTAGAGGTAAGGCTTGGTGAAAGGTAAAAGAGATGCTTTCACTGGAAGAAGGGACTGTGAAGAATACAGATTACTCTGAACTGGGGCACATGGGCAGGGAGCAGTGGTCTAGTGAGCAGCCCCTGGGTGAGCTCCTGAAGTGGCTGTTGAGAAAAGAACAGGTTTTCATCAGGTAATCTAGACAGCTCGAAGTTCCTCCAGAACCCTCCCTCATGGATACCTGCAGGAATGCAAACGAACCCTACCTGTGCAAATGTACATTCTTTCTTAGGTGCACAGTCCATGGAACACTTCTGTGCAAATGAATGGTATTCACTGTGTGTAAGCAATTACCAAGAAAATCACCGGGGCCAGGGGCAGTGGCTCACACCTGTAACCCAGCACTTTAGGAGGCCAAGGTGGGTGGATTACCTGAGGTCAGGAGTTCAAGACTAGCCTGAGCAACATGGTGAAACCCCAACTCTACTAAAAATACAAAAATTAGCTGGGCATGGTGGCAGACGCCTGTAATCCCAGCTACTTGGGAAGCTGAGGCAGGAGAATCGCTTGAACCTGGGAGGCAGAGGTTGCAGTAAGCCAAGATCATGCCATTACACTCCAGCCTAGGTGACAAGAATGAAACTCTATCTACGGAAGAGAAGACTGGCCTGGCGCAGTAGCTCACTCCTGTAATCTCAGCACTTTGGGAGGCCGAGGCAGGCAGATCACCTGAGGTCAGGAGTTTGAGACCAGCCTGGCCGACATGGTGAAACCCCATCTCTACAAAAAGTAAATAAATAAATAAATAAATAGCTGGGCATGGTGGCAGACGCCTGTAGTCACAGCTACTCAGGAAGCTGAGGCAGGAGAATCACTTGAACCTGGGAGGCAGAGGTTGCAGTGAGCTGAGATCATGCCATTACACTCCAGCCTGGGCAACAACAGTGAAACTCTATGTCAAAAAAAAAAGAAAAGAAAAGAAAATCACCAGGTTGTGCCTTCTGGGTCATTGGGATGTCACCTTCTCCCCCGAGATCATGAAGTATATACAGTACAGCTGCCCACAGACCTCATCCCTCCCCTGTCCACCCTCCAGCTACCACTAAGCCTTCATCTGATTAGTTCGAAGACCACATTCATCTGATTAGTTTGAAGAGCAATAACGAAAGTTAGTGAAACCAGGAGAAAATGATGATCTCAATTTAGCCACAAACCAAGAATAATGCAGCCAGAATTACTGCTGTCTTCCCGAAGTTACTCTGCCAATGCAATTAAATGCTGGTCTAAAGGTATCGCCTTTTTGACAGGATGAGAGATTATTTCACTCTCCTTGCTAAATCAGTCCAATTTAAAACCACAAATTATGCTAAATGTGATTTAGGGCTTTGTTTTGTGAACGCAAACAATAACCCCATATTCAATTTACAAAACCTCTCCCAGCCTTTGGTGAGCATGTGAATTTTTTGTTTAAGACTCCATTCAAGCTAGGTGAGGAAAAAAAACAATACACAGCTAATATTCTCCCTAAATATACAGAAATTTTTTTAACCGCCAGCCACAGTGAAAATCTAAAGAAATTAACATGCAGACCCTCCTGGAAGGGATGGTATTCACTCTTTGAACCAATATTTAGAGAATGCTGATTAGGTGCACAGTGCCATACTTTGCACACACAGCATCTCAATACTCTGGGGATAAAGTAGGAGAGGCATGTTATTTAAACAAAGTAAGTTACAAAAGACACAGTATCAAAGTCAATCAACTGAAACAGGCCTAGTGCTTGGAAAATAAACTACTCGCAACCAAACTCTCCAGAAAAAATAACCCAGTTAGCAATACGAATTGTGCCATGACTAAATCCTATACATACGGGGCGGGAACAATTTTAGCTATTCCAAAAAGACCACTGCAATATTTTACCTAAATATTCTATTGGAATTTTCTAGATACCTACAGGACACATGAGCAAGAAGCATTTTAAAACCTAACAGTGTGCATCAGTATATTTCTTACGTCTTTGAAACGACCCTTTTTCATCAATCTGTCCAGCTTCTGATCTATGACCCCAGCTGACCTATGACACCAAAGGAACTAAAGAGCAACGTGGTCCCTGACCCTACAGTGCTGTGTGTGCCCTCACTCAACTCATAACCTCTCTGGGCCTCCATAAAATAAGAAGGCTGGATTATGACCATTTCCCAGGTCTCTTCCACCTCGTGTTAACATTCTAGGATTCTAAGAGGAGATGGATTATGATAATCAATGATACGGCTTTAAATAATTCAACAAATGGGGCCCTCAATTAGGAAGCTTAGTCATGTAGAACTCTGCTTCTGACAGAGAATTGAGTATCATTTTCTGCCTAGCCAAAGATGGTTGCTTTAATTTTGAGACTTCAGTTGCCAGGTTTGGGGGAACAGTCCCAAAGAACTCAGATATCCCCTGGCTCCTCAATGTCACATTTCGCTCTAGCCGCAGGGTCACAGGACTGCTGGGGATGCTCTCGTCCCAGAGCCTCTGCTGGTGTTTTGGAAAGGTGACAAGGATGTGGTCACATCACCCCAGAGACTAATCTCAAAGTTTCTTCTGGGCTTTGCAGCAGTTCCACCTAACACACCCGCCATGACCTTTTTTCCTTCAGGTCCTCCTAAACTGAAGAACCCGAATGTGATTCGAAAGTTTTGTCCATCTCATGTACCAGCCCAGACTTGGCAATTCAGCACCCCCATCTCCACCAGCACAGTTTCTGGAAGGTTCCACAAGCAGCCTAAAGTGCCCAAAGGGCTCGTTCACTTCTCCTTGGCCGGAAGCACCTCCACTTTGCCGGACAGGCTGGAGAAACCAAAGTCCATCTGTGCGAAATACTGACACCCCTTCCTGAGCAACAGTTTTACTCCTAAAAGGACATATATCTACTGTCATCAGTTATATCTGCAACAGGCATGAGCCACCCGGCACTGCACCGTTGATGCATATTCACAAAATCGACAATCAATCAGCTCAAGAATAGGCTTCCCCCAACCGGCCAGCAGCCCACAAACTGTCTGCCCTCCACAGGAAGAATCAAGATCACCTATGTTGTAACAATCGCAGTTTCAATCCTGTTGAATTGAGTAAGGAAGATTCTGCTCTATGATCTACAATTAATAATTCCACAACTAACAACTTAAAGCATTTTAGGAGTTTACACAATAATAATTAGCCGGGTATGTTCTGGGGCTGGGCTATCTGATGGACAGCCACTAGCTATATGCAGCTGTTTGAATTTAAACTTAGATTAATCAAAATTAAATAAAATGATGAATGCTACTGTTGGTCATAGCAGCCCCATTTCAAGAGCTCGACGGCCACATGTGGTGGCTAGTGGCTCCACTACTGCACGGCAGGGATACTGACTGTTTCCATCACTACAGAACGTTCTATTACACAGCCCTGCCTGATGGCAGTGGGTCTCAAACCACAGAGACATCAGAATCACCGGAGGGCTTGTTAAAACACAGATGGAGGGGTATCCCGGAGTTTCTGATTCAGTAGGTCTGGGGTAAAGCCTGAGACTCTGAATTTCCAACAACTTCCCAGGGGATGCCGATGTTGCTAGTCTGGGAACCGTATTTTGGCTCAGAAAACTTTCAATTCATTGGCAGCATCACCATTATCAATCCAACACATACATCCCTTACCCCACGCGATAATGCAGTGAGTATAATCATCAATCTGATCCAAATGAAGATGCCTCTTGAGCCTGGGGATTGATGACAAGTGAAACAAATGATACTCTAAGTAGCTAACACGTTCAACGTGGGTGCCACCATCAAACTTCTGCCTCCTCATGCAGGATTTTATGGTGAGATCAGTATTAAGATGGACAACTCTCCAGAGGAGAAAAGCCTTGAATTCCCTAGCACACTGAATTAAGTCACTCAGTGGCAAATTCATCATGACCAAGGGTAGTCACACAAAGAGATGTCACCTGGTCTACTGCTCGGCTTCAAACCACTGAGCCCTAACGGCAGGATGCTGGGTGGTACAGACAGCACCAGACAGATCAGGGTGCAGCTGATTTGGGGGCTTTTTGAGCAAAAGCATCTTGTGGCCCTTGAGGCAAAAAAACAAAGCGGTAAGGAGCGACAGACTCTGGGAGCAGCAGGCACCACGCAAAAACATAAGGACAGGAGCTCTGCCTGGGTGCAGCCCACGGGAGGGTCAGGGGTCACACTTTGGTCTTTAGAGCCATATGGTTACCAGCGACAGCCAGGTCCTCTTCAGCTCCAGAAGGGCAGCACTAGACCCTGCACCATGCTAACGCACACCCACGGCTGCCAGGAAGCCAGAAGCTGCTCCGAACACATGGCACTTTCCATCCGCACCGCAGGCATGAAATCTGGAGGTGACCTCCACCCACCATCTCCACCAAACTTCTGGGGAGTTGGGGGCTGCACTACACCCAATTGTTTTTGCAGAAGCACCAAAAGACGTTTTTAGAGCTGGTGATTCCTGAGCTAGGGCTGGCCCAGGGCATGAAAGCCAAGGGACCCAGCCTCTTGGAAAGAAGTAAACGGATAGCTCAACCTCTGCCTCCAGTGATGGGCTGTAAATTACAGCAAGGGAAGAAGAGGAGGACTTTGGGCAGATACTTCGTGTGAGGCAACTGCTGACAGCCAGGACCAGGACGGCAGGTGGCAAAGGGGCACACCCACCCTTGTGCTGCAATGGAGGCAACACTACTGTCTCGTGCCCATTTCCAGGATGCAAAAGTGCCACCCACCCTCAGGCCAAAGAGTCCCCAAACAAACCACATAGCATGAGTTACAGCAAAATGAAACCGAGTAGCGTTGCTTCTAAAAACCTGACATATTGCTATTTAAAAAAAAAAAAAAAGGTTTTTGTCTGTTGTTATAACAAATGAAAATGCCTGGGCAGATGTTCACAATGTCATATATTTCTACAGCTTTTTTTTTTTTATAGAGCATAGAAGAACAGAGGATGGTAGAGGATATTAAAATTAGCTTGTAAGATAACTTAGCATATTACATTACTACAACCAAGTTACTAGAAAAATTACTAAAAACTTCCTTGCCCCAGCATTTGATGAATATGATACCGAAAAACAAGTGCCCCCCTTTGGCCTGAATGAAGCAAGGGAGGAAAAAAACCAAATTAGCAGAAACTCGTTGAAATATGATTTGGGGCATCCATGGTCAAAGTAAAAGCACAGCCTTTTTAATCTCTAGCCATAATAACTGGAGAACATGAGTCCATTCATAGCACAGAGGTGGCATCTAGACTAATTATATACATGCCGATTCTTTCAGCAAATCATAGTTCTCAATGCCATTTTAATAGTTACACATGAAGAAGAATCTTCTCACTCTCGCGTAGGAATAATTACACTTCAGCACTTTACATGCAAAAAAAAAAAAAAAAAAAGGTCATTTGCAGTTATAGTGATTAATTACCTTTGTTTTCTGGCCCAAAACACAAGGTGGATGATAATGAACTAATTACATATGACCATAAGAGTTTGATGTTCAAAAGTATACTAATGATAACTGGCTTCACAGATTTTATGGGACTTCCCCCAAAGCAGCTATTAAAGCAGTGAATTACAGTAGTTCTAGGTTATTTAAAAACATAAAGTTTATGAAACAGTAAAGCAAATTCTCATTTAAAAGGTTCTACATGTTCCTCAAGGTAAGCATAAAATAGCAAAATATCTAAGCATCTACCCCAAGAAAGGCCAACGTCCTCCAAATATTATTGGCTTTATAAATAACAATGGTAATGTACTTTTGGTTAATAAACAACAAGTGTTTACTGAGGACCTGTGCTCCAAAGCACATGTTCAGTCTATGCTATTATGAGCCGCCTCAGGATTCTATAGCCTAAGTCATTTTAGGAAACAAAAGTATCCCCTGGCTTAACTCACCGCAACACAATGGTCCTACTCTTTCAGCAGCAATGTGAAAAATCGGTTACATGAAAATTAGAGGAAAAAAGGTATAAGCAAGTAATAAGGTCGATTTTAGAGTATAAAGCCAAACATGCAAAAATGTATGTTCCTGAGCTATAAAAAGTGTGTATGCATGACCAAACAAATTTCCTAAAAAGCTGACAAGCATGGATTTCTTCTCCTCTGGGGATATAAAAATTAGTTAATGCCTGAATCTTGTGTTAACTCCCAAAGCATCTTCAGGAGGACGTATGAACTCTGAATTCTTGCAGGAACACTGCTTCTAAATTGCACTCCAGTTCTGATGTGCTACCCCTCCAGCAAAGCCATACATCAGTAAAGAGCTTTAATTGGGGAGCTGGGAGGGAGAAGCAGCGCTGAGAGGAAAGCAAATGGCATTCAGTGGCCTGGGGAGGAAGTGACATCCAGTGAGGGGTAAGAAAAGGAAGGGCAGGAAAAATGCCCAGGAAATTCCAAAACACTGGGAAGACAGAGAAGGAGAATATGGAAAAAAACAAAAAGAAACAAAAAAAACTTCAATCCATCAGTGGAGAAAAGCAAGCTCAGTATTATAAAAGGAGTGCTCTAGGCTCTTTTAGATGAGTACATGCCTTTACTATGTATAATATAAATGAATGTATATCTACACATAAGCCTAGATTATTAACATTACAAGGTAGACAGTAAGCAAGTCACATTCTATCTCGCACGCTCTTACATGCACACAGGAAAAGCACGTTTTGCCATTAGTTTCTGTCTTCTTTTACAATTAAGAATTAATCTAGGCTGGATGCAGTGGCTCACACCTATAATCCCAGCACTTTGGGAGGCTGAGGTGGGTGGATTGCTTGAGCCCAGGAGTTTCAGACCAGCCTGGGCAACAGGGCGAAATCCCACCTCTACAAAAAATTAGCCTGGTATGGTGATGCGTGCCTGTAGTCCTAGCTACTCAGGAGGCTGAGGTGGGAAGATCACATGAGCCTGGAGGTTAAGGCTGCAGTGAGCTAAGATTGCACCACTGCACTCCAGCCTGGGCGACAAAGTAAGACCCTGTCTCAAAAATAAATAAATAAATAAATAAACAAACAACAACAACAAACACCGGAATTAATCCATCAAGAGGCCACAACTGGACTGCTTCTCTTCCTACCGGACCTTATGTTTGGGGTCACTGCATGAAGAGGGCAAGAAGGGCGGGGGGAAGGAAGAGGCCCAGGGCTAGGAAAATCCACCAAATTCACATGGGAGCTTTGATCACTCCCTGCGAACTAACACAGCTATGGCTTTTAACCTTAGGAATTCTCCCTGTTCTGCTATTGGAACAAGTAAGGATCCAGAGCCACAGGAATGCTTCGTCCATGGAGCGCCTAGATTGACCTGATGGGACGTCAAGCGCACACACATCACTTGCAGAGGTAGCAGGGGACACGGTGGAGCAGCCACTTGGAAGCCGTACAGAAAGCTCCATCGCCCCCTTGTTTTGGTCACTTAACCACTTTACACCTGTCTCCTCCACGTGATACAGAGTGGGGGGCTCAACAAACTCACTCTTTCCTCTTTCACTTCCTGCTGCAGTTATCACATAGGTGTTGTTCTTGATGGTCCCACAGGCTGTGGGGCGCCTGGTATTTCTTTCCACACAGTGCTGGTTCAGCTGGATTTGAAAAGGAGGGCTTCACAGAGAAACATGAGTATTCATCTCAACTTTCTGAAGGATAAGCCATATTCAGAGACAGGGGTAGGAACATCAGTTTTTTTAAAAAAAAACCAGGAGACTAGAACAAAGAATAGATAGGCAGGGGAAAAAAAGCGAAAGAAACAGCAAAAAAATTAGACAAAAGAAGGTTCAGACTGAAAACAGTAAAACGCAAGGTCAGTGAGATTGTTAACTGGTTATCAATTGTATTTGAGCGGTTTTGGCCTGCGATGCTGACGAACAGAAAGAAAAATGGAAATGGGAAGGGTATTCCGTTAAAAAAAAAAAAATGTGCACATGCCCACACGCACGTTCTGTTCAAGCCTGGGAGCTCCAGGATTACAAATTCTTATTTAACAAAATGTAAATTTGAGTAGAGTAATAAGGTGGCACTTTACATTTTTTAAGAAGCCATCAAGAATGAGTTCTGTGATGCATTAAAAATCATCTGAAGTTTTATACAAATCTCCAAGAAGCATCTCCTTTAAGAAAGAGCATCACTAGGCCGAGGCAGGCAGATTGCTTGAGGCCAGGAGTTCAAGACCAGCCTGGCCAATGTGGTGAAACCCGTCTCTACTAAGAACAAAACCTAGCTGGGCGTGGCAGTGCACACCTGTAGTACCAGCTACTAGGGAGGCTGAGGCAGAAGAATCGCTTGAACCTGGGAGATGGAGGTTACAGTGAGTCGAAATCACGCCACCGCATTCCAACCTGGGTGACAGAGTGAGACCCTGTCTCAAACAAACAAAAAAATAACATCACTATGTCCACACTGCATGCAAACATACTAGTGTTATCTTCATCCGATTCTGGAGTTTCTAAATCTGAGCTCCGTGGACCTATAAAGAATTCATGGATGAACACAATGGGATCCACAGGCCTCTGGTGAAACTACAACCATCACGTGCACTTCTCTACGGATCAGGGTTGTAGTTTTCGCTCTATTATTTAAAAAGATCAGTGACTTACGAAAAGTTACGAAGGCTGGGCACAGGGGCTCACAGTGGCCTATATTTCCGGTACTTTTGGAGGCCAAGGCAGGAGGACCACTTGAGGCCAGGAGTTTGAGTCCAGCCTGGGCAAATTAGCCAGGCGTGGTGGTGCACATCCATCTAGGAGGTTCGCTTGAGCCCAGGAGTTTCAGGTTACAGCGAGTTAGGATTGTGCCACTGTACTCCAGCCTGGGTGATAAAAACACTACCTCTAAAAAATAAAAACATAAAAAGAGATGCTCTACAAGAATGTAAGAATGTATGTACCTAAGTATCGCACCTCTTAGTATATCTCCTCTATCATTCTGCACACATACTCCCATGCACACACACACCAAGTGATTTAGGAGAGAGCGCATCAACTGAAAATCTATGTAGAATATTTTGCTGTTAAATCAGTTCTGTTTGATAGACATTCTATCATCAATAGCAAAAGAAACCTTTTTCAGGAGCAGCCCCACACATGGGCTAATTATGAGTTGGAAAGTGACAGGCTTACACTCCCCCGTCTTATTTTCTCCACAGCCTGCCACCGTGCTCAAGTTCTCACGATTGGGGTGGTTCCATTTAAAAATATATTGTGGAGGAATTCACATGTTAGCTAGCTTCCACTTAGCACAGAACAGGACCTCAAGAAAAAGGATTCTGGAACAGGTACATTTTGGTTGGTAGGCCTGACAACAAAGAGAACAGGGGTAGGGGGTGGCCACAGTCTACAAGCTGAGGACAGATAAGATGCCATTGGGAGGACATTTCTTCGACTTCATTCGCTGGCCTTGGCCACACTGGTCCCGGGTCCGTGGGTCAACAGACCCTCCCATAGGATGATCTCAGGCGCTCACTCAATAAAGCCAAAAACAGCAACGCATGCCCAACTGCCAGTCATTTTTTCATGGTAACCTGACTACCGGTACCATCAGAGAGACACTGTTTAATTAATAGCTGTTGGATTCAAAGACACTATGCAAATTTTTTTTTTAGCTCTCATCTTTTAATGATGGCACAGAAGTGAACTGATAAATGTGCAGTAATTTAAAAAATAAGTTATTGATCAAAGCCTCTGTATTATAAATACATTTACACCCTGTTAAAATGCAAACAGCAAGTTGTTTTGATATTGTCACAAGATAAATTCATGACACAGAGACCATTTATTTTACATATTCCCCCCTCATGGTTTAATTTCATACAAGCCATGCACAAGAACTTTTGCATAAAGCAAGACAAATAATCTATGAAGGATGGAATAACTACAGACTCAAGAACAGCAAGGTCTGAGAAGAGCGGTGAAGGTCACCCTCAGGAATTCAGACAGTTAGTTCTTCTCAATCATCCCAACAATCTATTATGTCTGTATAAAAAGGTTTCAATGTATTACGCTGTTTAAAAACTGCTAAATTTTCTTCATTAAAATTGGATCTACAGATTTTAAGAATGCAGCATTTTCATGTGAAATATACTGCTTAATTTGTTTATAATGACTTATGGTAGATAAAATATACATCTGCATAAAATTTAAAAGTATTATGTTCTATGTATTTAGAATACTATCTTTGATAAATAAATTATTGAAACCACCAAAGAAGGTATCTTAGTATTTCTTGTTTGCTATAATTCGTACATAAGCGATAACTAATAGGAAATAGTGTATATTTTTTAAAAACCCATATTTTGCCATAAAACTTAGGTTTACTACCTGCCTAGCCATTTCCGATGCATTAAATGATGAGATATGATCACAGTGAAGATCCGAAATTGTAGGCAAAACTGCCAATCTCTCAGGAAAAGGCTTTACATGGCAGTTAAAAGTTCAAAGTATAAAACTAAACAATTACATTCAGAGACCCCCTTTTGAAAGGTTTTACATAGATGTCAGCTCCTCAATGTTTGCACAGAGCAAAAAGATATCCTTGGTTATTTCTTGCACAAAATGATGAATGTCTAATCCTCAACACAGAGGGGTCACAAACTTTGAAAAAAAACCTATTGTCATATTTAAGGTGCTTGCAAGGTTTACATATGGGTTTTGTTGTTGGAATAAAACTATTTTTAAAACTTAAGGAAAACTTCACTTAAAAAAGTAAGGCCCAGAGCTTGGTTTATCACTGGTACAGAACGCAATTCATTTCCTGATGCACATTCATTTCATATTCTCCCCAACACAATGGAATTGGGCAGTCTATGAATCAGCATAAATATGCACAAAATACACATTTTCCTGATTTTTATAGTTATTTTTGAATTAAAATCTGGTTACATACATAAATACTTCAAACTTTCTTCTGCAGGTTAAAAAAAAAAAAAAAAAAAACTCGTATATGCCCAATACAAAATACTACGTAAAGCAGTATAATTCTTTCAATGTAAGAATATTGGAGGGAAAAAAATGTTTCTAATTTGAGAAAGTAGCCATAATAAACACCAAATAATGACACGTGAAACTGAATATGCTCATGGTAGGAGAAAAACAAAAAACACAGCACACCTCCTTCTATAAGGATTTACCTTAAACATGGTAAAAACTGCACTGTGTAAGCAGCAATAGCAACACGCCCTGTGGTGCAGGGCCGGACAGCCTGCAAAAAATTTATTCTGACAACAAAGTTGGTTTCTGATCTTTAGGTACAAAACCTGGAGGAGACATATGTGTCTCAACAGTGACCTCTAGTGGACAAGTCTTAAAATGGTTGTCCCCAAAAGAAACTCCTTTTTAAAAACAAAAAAAACAGTAGGAAAGCATTTACAAAGCTCACACTTTCAAATACCATAAAACCTGGGAATTGGATTAAGGAGCAGACTAAAAAAGACTCAGCCGACAGTGGCTTGAAAGGGAGGGTAACCCCAGAGGCCAGGGGCAGGAAGGAAAAGCAAAGAAACACAGGAAGATGACCTTTGGCAACACTGCTGCCTTCCCACGCATCTGAGTGGTCATGATACCAGTTTCCCTGGCTGCGAGTCCTTTGTGTGCCTGAGTAACACACATCACAGCCCATCATTCCTTGGCTCTAGGATTGTAAAGATGAGACGGCCATCATTTACTGGACATAAGGTCATATATCTTTTTTTTTTTTTTTTTTTTTGAGCTAAGATCTTGCTCTGTCACCCAGGTTGGAGTGCAGTAGTATAATCATAGCTCACTGCAGCCTCAAACTCCTGGGCTGAAGTGGTCCTCCCATTACAGCCTCCAGAGTAACTGGGACTACACGGGTGCACCACCATGCCTGGCTCATTTTTTAAGAGACAGGATCTTGCTGTGTTGCCCAGGCTGAAGGTCATGTATCTTTAGAGCATTCATGCTCTACCATGTTTGAAATGAGCACATAATGAGTAAGAAACTGAAGTCTGTGATGGCCGCATCTACTCAAGTCCCCACACCAGTTAATCCCAAAGAAACCGTCTGGTCCCAGTGTTCCCCACTTTCTCTCCAGCCAGCGGTTTCCTCTCTGCCCTTCCCTGTCATTCACAGACCTCCTGGGAGCAGTGAACACTCGGTTTATACAGGGAAGCCACTAAGTGCCCAGCCACAGGCATTCAGGAAGAATATGAAATGATCCCTGCTTCCACAAAAGCTTACCATCTATTTGGACAGAGAGAAAAAACACAAAGCAAGAGAAGGACAGGGAATGCCATGCTGGAGTTAAAGAGTCTACATGCAAGAGAGTTTGGGGAGGAAAGGCTTCAAATGGGCCAGAGCAGCCAGGGGGCCCCAGGGAGAGGATGGGGAGAGGCTGGTAGAGAAGAGGAGAGAGGACAAGAGGCAAGCAGGAGTAGACCCTGGGCCCAGAGGCAGGGCTACCGGGGGACAGAAGATGATAGATCTTCCTAGAGCAGCATATGAAGAGGAGAGGCTGGCATGGGATGTGGGGCAGATTAGAGCAGTTTCTGAAAGGCAGAGAGAGAGAGCAGGTGCACAAGAGCGAGCCAGCCTTCTGCCAGGTGCGTACTACATCACAGGCAGGTGCTCAAAGAAAGCAGTGTTTCCAAAAGGATCTTTAACCTGAAACTCTTCCCATTGGGCCAGGATGGCTTTGCATTCTGACTTTGCCAATGACTTTGTTGCATTCAAAGTCAGTACCTGCCCATTCATAGCAAAAAGACGGAAGAAAAAAATTCACTTGCAACTATTCTTCCTGTCTCCTTAAATATATCATGCATATGGACACATCTAGGAAAGCTGCTACAGACAGATTAATTCCCCCGCTGACTTCAAAAACCCATCAATGCTGCCCCAAGCCCCCAGGTTTAAATTTAAATAGTGTCACCATAACAGTCTTGAAGCATTAGCAGCAATTAGCTTGACAATACATAAATATTTTTATGAACTGCAGTATTTAAAAGTTCAGGAATTTCTGCTCCCAAATTCTTGAGGAATTTCAGAATCACAGATGACACTTTCAGCTTCCTTGTGGCCTCACTTTTACTGCCCTGGGTGGACCTGTCAAGGCCAAAACCACTGGCAAGAAAAGGGAAGTCAACCCCGTGCCACACTGTTTCAATAACCCTGCAGATCTTGTCAGTGGAGTCAACAGTGTCCCCAAATCAATGTCCCGGTTTGAGTAAACCATTCATTCCTTCCATGAGCACATAAGTGGAAATGTCAGAGAATGGTGTAATTGGCATACTAAGAGAAAAACACGAATAGTTTTGCAAGATAAAAGCAGTGCCGGGTGAGGGGGTTGGGGAGTTATCTTTTGAGTCCCTGCGGTTTTAATGTGGCGTTGTCAGCTGGTCCCTATTAAAAACAACAGAAAGTGAAAGACACTGATTACCATAAAAAGTGACAGCAGGGTGTGCCTAGCCACTTACATTTAATGCATATTTATATTTCCATCAAATGGACATATTTACTATAAACACTTGAAAAACCATAGCAAAGTCATTCATTTAAATGCCAGAAAAATAGTAAAGGATGCAAATTTGACCTTACTGAAACAGATCGGGTGTCACTGATACTACTCAGGATGGCTTGAAACAGAATTTACCAAGACCATTAATTAGAGTTTACTGGATTAGGTCAAGAGTGTCTCAAATGGAGTGAAGAAAAGGGAAAAAAAAACTGGCAACGCAGAAATATAAAGTTTGGATTCTTTCACAGTCAGTCTCCTGAATGGCCAACACAATGTAACTCCACATATAAATATGCCCCTCGAAATTAATCTAATACTATAATGCCTGGAGGAAGAAACTGATCCATTGACCCCTGTAAAAAGAAATAAATTACAATGATCTGCAAGATGTTTTCAAAGAAGAGATCAATGAATGATTTAATAGAAATAAAGGTTTTGCTTTCTTTCTGTTGGGGACAGGGTCTCCCTCTGTCGCCCAGGCTGCAGTGCAGTGTCATCACCTGGTTCATTGTAGCCTCGACCTACTGGGGTCAGCCTCTTGAGTAGCTGGGACCACTGGTGCACCCACCATGTCCAGCTAATTTTTTGATTTTTGGTAGAGATGGAGGCCTCGGTATGTTGCCTTGGCTGATCTCAAACTCCTAGGTTCAAACAATTCTCCTACGTCAGCCTTCCTAAGTGCTGGGATTACAGGCACGAGTCACTGATCCTGGCCAATTTTGCTTTCTTGTGTAAACTGGTTTGCACAAGATAAGCGAAACAAGATATCATTGTTATAACAACGATAAGCTTAGCAATTAAGAAATACTTTAATAAACTACACAATAGAGCATGTCAGTTATTACTGCTCACAAATCTTGGGGGATTTAGGAATCATGTGGCCCACCCTTCAAAACAAACCACGAATCCCTTCTGAACTGAGAATCGGGTCTCTGTGGACCACGGGACCATTTCCCAGAAAAACGATGAAACCGGCAATAAATTACCTGTTACAACAATGACCACACAAGATTTATAGGTCTCACTTTTGGCTTCTGTGGCCACCACTACTGAAGTGGACAACTGTGTCATCACTCTGCCTTTGCCTTACAAATACGTGCTTGGGCTAACAACGAACTAATCCGCTTGTTTCCTGCGCATGAGGGGACCTCGCTGCCGCTCTTAATTCTCAATAATCAACAGCTCTGTGCTTCAGGCTGTATATAACACACATACACACATAAATTCATGACATAAATCCCTCAACATGACATTCTGCTCCATTTCACTGGACTCGGAAAGCTCCTTAACAAATTCTTGCCACATGATTAGAAAATCATTCAAGTCTGCAGGAAAAATGGCAAGCAATGAGAACTGACAGTCAATTAGGAACGGGAAAGGAGCGTGGGTCCCTGCCATTAAAATCTTTAAAGCCAGTGCTGTATCAAGAAAATGGCCCATGATGCACACAAGACATTCATACAAAAACAGGCATTCATCCTACTGTATGCTAAGCAGGTACTTCTACTGTGGGGCTCTACGGATGCCCAGCAGAATTTTTCTTTTGGGGAAGCCAGACTCAAAAATTTAAAAAAATACAGATGTAAAGGTCTATCATGTATACAATTTTGCATCTTTTCCCCCATCAAGCAGGGATGGAAAGTGTACTGAACAGTTCAACCTTTTCCTTTTGAGGAGGAAATATAAATGAAAACGAAGAACTCGTTCTAATCATTTCAAGTTTTCAATGCTTTCAAGTCAGTTTTTCTCCTGAAATGCTCACCAATGGTTTGGCAGTTCAGGTCACCACAGCATTTACTATCTCTGAACGGAACCACTTAGAGAAACAATGCCATTTTTTTCCTCTTTGGTTTATAAACATGATAAGAAAGAATCTTCAGGCCAGGCGCCATGGCTCATGCCTGTAATCCCAGCACTTGGGAGGCCAAGGCAGGAAGATCACTTGAGCCCAGGAGTTCAAGACCAACCTGGGTAACACAGTGAGACCCTGTCTCAAAAAGAAAGAAAAGAAAAGAAAAGAATTTTCAAAGTAGAGCTAACTACAAAAGGACAAAATACAACACAACAATATTCTCATCTTCGTGTCACCAAAATAAGGTTTCTGCAAACAATCATTTGTCATTAGTTTCTTCCAAGGAAACAATAACAGACTCAGCAGTGCCATAGGATTACCTAAATGTCAGAAACTGTAAAAAAAGAGAAACATCACTTACTTGTTAACTTGTTATGGCTGAGGACCAGTTGTGTGATATGGGATAAGGTAACTAAAAAGAAAAAAAAAAGTCAAGTCAGTAAATGTATTGCTGTATTCGGATTCTACCTGTACTCCTACAAAGCAAACGGCAAAGTTATTTTCACAGGTTGAAGCATTATCACTCACCAAAATAGAAACTAGGATTCATGGAATACGATCTGTTCAATGTTAAACCAAAGGAAGAAAAGGCACCCAACTAACGGTGCAATTAGCACAGCAAGTTAGAGCTAATGAGATTAATGTCACAGAATCCAACATGACAAGGGTCAGTTAGCTCTGTGTGGTGCCCCGGCCTGCTTGCCTAGCCGTTAGTGATTCATCTCAATTATCTGTGCCGGGCAGAAAGACCAGCCAAGGGGATAGAGGTGCACAGGGGCCTTACTTGTGCTAAAAAATTTTAATTATTTTTTTTTGACGACACTTCATCCAAACAGAAACTTATCTAGCAGAAGGCCACCAGTGTTACTGTTTCATCTATGTTCGGTGCCCATCCAGAAATTCCCCTCCATGCTATCAGATGAGCGGAGTTAAAACCCTTCACAATTTCTTCTAAACATATTTTGGTTGACATTTTGAAGCACTGATTTGAAATGCAGATTGCTCTCCAGCTTCAAACATTATCATGGCGGTTTAATCTGCTCAGTAAGATTAGGTTTGCTTAAAGAATGGTTTTTCTAACTATAAATAAAGAAAATATATACACAGCCACAAAAGTAAAAGAGAGAAATGATCTGCCCTCTAGTCTGGGGTCTAAAATTTTACTGCATGTGTCAGCATTTACACACATATGCGTATACACGTGTGTGTGTGTGTAAATTTTTCCAATTTTTTTTTTTTTTTTTTT
>NW_012109030.1:791012-803105 GCF_000951045.1 Mandrillus leucophaeus | reverse complement strand
TTTTGAGACTGAGTCTCACTCTTGTCGCCAGGTTGGAATATAGCGGCGCAATCTTGGCTCATTGCCCTTTCCGCCTCCCAGGTTCAAGTGATTCTCCTGCTTCAGCCTCCAGAGTAGCTGGGTGTACAGGTGTGTGCCACCATGCCCAGCTAATTTTTGTATTTTTAGTAGAGATGGGGTTTCACCATGTTGGCCAGGATGGTCTCCATCTCTTGACCTCATGATCCACCTGCTTCGGACTCCCAAAGTGCTGGGATTACAGGCGTGGGCCACCGAGTCTGCCCGCATGTTTTTGTTTTTGTTTTTCAAACCATTGCAAACTTACAGAGAAGTTCAAAATGCAATACAAAAATCTGTTTTCCCAGCTTGGACCACTGAGATTAATTTTGCTGGCCTGATGCCCCATAAACTCTAGGGTATACTTCCTACAAGCAAAAATGTACATAACAACAATACAACCATCAAAATAGTTAACCCAGCACATGAGGACCATCTAATCCTAGCCCCCATCCAAGTTTCTCCAAATCCAAGTTTCTCCCAATTATTTATTTTAGGGAAGAAATAGGGTCTGGTTCAGAATTCACGTTGCGGGTAGCTGTCAGGTGTTTGTCATCTCCTCTAGGCTGAGAATTTCTCTTTCCTTGACTTTTGTGACCTTGGCAATTGTAAAGACTGCAGGGGCAATTGTTTTATATTATGTCCCTCTACACAGTTTTTTTTTTTTGACATGACCTTGCTCTGTTGCCCAGGCTGGGGTGCGGTGGTGCAATTACAGCTCATTGCAGCCTCAGCTTCCCAGGCTCAAGCAGTCCTCCTACCTCAGCCTCCCAAGTAGCTGAGACTACAGGCTCACAGCACCATGCTTGCTTGATTAAAATTTTTTCTTTTTTTTTTTTTTTTTAGAAATGGGGTCTCATTCTGTTGCCCAGGCTGGAGATTAGTCATTTGTTGATTCTTGATTCATGCACCTGTATTAGTCCATTCTCGCATTGCTATAAAGAAATACCTGAGACTGAATAATTTATAAGAAAAGAAGTTTATATGGCTCATGGTTCTGCAGGCTGTACAGAAAGCATAGAAGCATCTGATTCTGGGGAGGCCTCAGGGAACTTTTACTCATGGCGGAAGGCAAAGCTGGAGCAGACATCTTTACATGAGGTATTAGCCTGTTCTCACGCTGCTAATAAAGACGTACCTGTCTTTATTTATAAAGGAAACTTTATAAGAGAGATTTTTATAAGACTGGGTAATTTATAAAGGAAAGAGGTTTAACGGACTCACAGTTCCATATGGCTGGGAAGCCTCACAATCATGGCAGAAGGCAAAGGAGAAGCAAAGGCACATCTTACATGGCAGGAGGTAAGAGAGCGTATGCAGGGGAACTCCCCTTCATAAAGCCATTCGATCTCCTGAGACTTATTCACTATAACAAGAACAGCATGGGAAAGCCCCACCCCCATGATTCAATTGCCTCCTACCAGGTTCCTCCCACAACATGTAGGAATCATTGGAGCTAAAATTCAAGATGAGATTTGGATGGGAACACAGCCAAACCATATCACATGGCCAGGGCAGGAGGAAGTGGGGGTTGAGGGGGAGGTACCACACACTGTTAAACAACTAGATCTCATGAGAACTCTATCACTATACAGTACAAAAGTGGTGTGATGGTTAATACTGAGTGTCAACTTGATTAAAGGATGCAAAGTGTTGATGCTGGGTGCGTCTGTGAGGGTGTTGCCAAAGGAGATTAACATTTGAGTCAGTGGGCTGGGAAAGGCAGATCCACCCTTAATTTTGGGTGGGCACCATCTAATTAGCTGCCAGCATGGTCAGGATATAAAGCAGGCAGAAAAAGGCTTAACTGGCTTAGCCTCTGAAAAGGCTAAACTGGCTTAGCCTTCCAGCCTACATCTTCCTCCTGTGCTGGATGCTTGCTGCCCTCGAATATTGGACTCCAGGTTCTTCACCTTTGGGACTTGGACTGGCTTTCCTTGCTCCTCAGCTTGCAGATGGCCTGTCGTGGGACCCTGTGATCATGTGAGTTAATACTACTTAATAAACTCTCGCGTGCTCTCTCTATATATACAGATTTATATACATACACATGTGTGTATATATACACGTGTGTATATATACGTGTATATATGTGCATATATATGTACACATATGTGCATATATATTATATATGTATATATATGCTATTAGTTCTGTCCCTCTAGAGAACCCTAATACAGGAGGGATGGTGCTAACCCATTCATGAGAACTCTGCCCCCATGATCCAGTCACCTCCCACCAGGCCCCACTTCCAACACTGGGGATTACAATTCCACATGAGATTTGGTGGGGACACAGATCCAAACCATATCAGCATCCTTGGCAGGGATATCGCAGAAACACTGTGTTCTTGTCATGGCACCCTACCTAGGACATACGACTTCCATTTATCCCACTGATAAGGATCTTCGCTTTGATCGCTGAAGTCTGCCTAGCTTCTCCATTGCCAACGTCTTGTTTTCCCCTCTTGTAATTAGTAAATTTGGGAAAAGGAGGAAGGGTACTTTGATACAATGTCAATATCCTGTTCCTCACCAAACTCTAAACTTATTCTTGTGTCTTTTGGTCCCCAGTCAAGGCAACTTTGTCCCCCCCACCGAACTGGGATATCTGGCAATGTCTGGAGACATTTTGGATTGTAACAACTGTGGCCACTAGAAAATCTAAAATTTCACTGGTGACTGGCATTTTCTGTCTGCTGGATGGCACTAGTGTAAAGCACTGGTGTAGTGGATGGAAACCAGGGATGCTGTCACACATCCTACATCACGCAAGGCAGCCCAACCCGTGACAAAGAATCATCCAATCCAAAAGGTCAACAGCATTGGTACTGGGAGATCATGGTTTATTTAGTTATACTTGTAAGGCTTTGCAGCTTGCTATTTTAGCTGATGGGTTATCATTTATCATTATTATTTACAGTGATGTTCAAATTGTCCCTGATTTGGCCAGTATGAATCCATCCAAGCTGGCTTCTTAGTCCTTTTGACACGCCCCCTCATTCTTGCAGCACTTTCTTGCCTTCTAACACAAGATATTCAGGTTCATCTTGTATTTTTTCTACCACAGCCCTGGAATCAGCCATTTCTCCCATGACCTCTGGTTCCTTTTTGTGGGAAGTAATATTTATAAGCCAAAATTCAGGCACTAGATGTGCTCACTGCTATGGGCCAGGGTGGGGAGTTAGGTACTCTCGGCCCCTCTGAGTGGTCAGAGCTAGGAAATACACACACTCCTAACACCTATTTTGATTTCATTGTCTATTTCTACTTTTAAACACCCTATGTTCACCCCAATCTACCCAATTCCAATACATCTCAGGGCTCATTCTAGTTTTCTCTCTTCCCGTATTTGTAATTCTCTCCTCTAACGACGACAACTCCACTTCTATGGTCTTTAAACCGTTTACTTATCAATACTCCTCTATAGAGCTGCATAAAACGGTTATCTTACAGTGAAACCGGGACAGCTCTGTGCTCACCTGCAAGGGCCCCTGGAAGTTTGGTACTGACTCTTAATCAAGATAAGGAGGAGTGGGCCAGTTTAAAGTTAAAAACGCCCCTGGTGGTCCCCAGGGCCAGCTTGCTTAGACCATTCAGGGAGGTGCGGATCGGATCGATGCCTTACACCTGGTCACAGGGCCTAGGCTGGCTTGCTGACTGGCCAAGCACAGAAGACAGCGCTCCATGTTTTTGCCCAGGCTCTCCTGACACCAAGATTCCTTGGATACATCTTGATGATTCATAATCTGGAGACAAAATGTGTCCCATGGAGCCATACCAGTGTGTCTCTTGGGTCACCAGTGCTGGCTTGTGCTTTCTTCCTCCAGCTGAACCACCTTCTGTGCTCTTATTAAGTCCTCCTGTGAGCAGGCGCTGTGGAATCTTGGGAGCCCTTTCAATTATCCAACATTTGTTCCACTACAGCAACCAATCTCCCCATCACCCCTTCCTCCTCACTCTGCCCTGATACTAAACTCCATGCCAAGCTACCTCCACCAGGACGCCCTCCTCACTCTGCCTGAGGCCCAACTTGCCCAACCCTTAGATGGCTGCTCTCCTCATCCACTAAGGTGCCAATGCTCCCCCACAGGCCATCCCTGAACGCCTCTCTTTTCCTGTCCCACTGATATGGTTAGGCTGTGTCCCCGCCCAAATCTCACCTTGAATTTTAATAATCTCCACTTGTCAAGGGCAGCGCCAGATGGAGATAACTGAATCACGGGGCGTTGGGGGGAGGGTCCCCATACTGTTTGCATGACAGTAAATAAGTCTCACGGAATCTGATGGTTATATAAATGGGCGTTCCCCTGCACACACTCTCTTACCTGCCCCCATGTAAGATGTCCCTTTGCTCTTCCTTCATCTCCTCCCATCACTGTGAGGCCTCTCCAGTCATGTGGAACTGTGAGTCCATTAAACCTCTTTCTTTATAAATTACACAGTCTTGGTATGTCTTTATTAGCAGTGTGAAAACAAACTAATACACCCAGTTAATGGCTTTAGGACCGAATTGTTACAGAATGGGACAGAAAGAGGCCAAGGGGAAGAAGAAAGGCATTTTTGTGGCTTTTATACAGAATCCCGATGGTGGTTTCCCACGTGATGGTTAAGATGTTACACGCTGCAGAAATCTCACACATTTTTATTTCTAAGAGTTCAGATTTTTCTGTCCACCAGACAAAGCATTGCTCTATCCCTGAGATATATAGTCTGACATGAAAACAATCTCCCCAGAAATCCCTGATAACAAACAAGATTATTAAAAAGATTCACAGATGTATCAGTTAAGATTATGCTCAGCTTCATGTAAGAGTAAACGACGCTTAACAGGAGTTATACAAAACAGGAGTTTCTCTCTCACTTACACATAGGCAGTCCAGAGGCCCCTGGTTTCCTGTTACCAAGCCATCCCCTGTGCATGGCTCCCACCTTGGTAGGGACTGTACATTTGGGAATTTTTCCCCGAAAAATTCATATACAGAAGCCCTAATCCCCCGTGTATGGTATTGGGAGGTGGAGTCTTTGGGAAGTGATTAGGTCATGAGGGTGGAGCCCTCATGAATGAGGTTAGTGCCTTCATAAGAGGAGACATGCGAGACATGATCTCTTTCTCCACTGGGTGAGGATACAAGCAGGTGGCCTGCCACAAACTAGTAAAAGAGCCCTCACTGGACACTGCATCTGTCAGTACCTTGGTCTTGGAATTTCTGGCCTTCACAACCACAAATAAAAAACTTCTGTTGTTGAAGTTACCCAGTCTATAGTATTTTTGTTATAGCAGCCAGACCTGACTAAAACACACCTCCTGGCCCAAGATGACAGCCTGAGCTCAGCCATCACATCGACATTCCTCTCAAGAAAAAGGAAAGGATAAAGAAGGCTTCCTCCTTCAGGACACATCCAAGAAGTTGTACACGGTATTTCCACTTACAAGCAAGTAATCAAAATTTAGTAACACAGTGATGCCTAGCTACAAGTCTGGCTTCTGGGTGACCATGTGCCAGGTAAAAATTAGGTGTTTTATTACCAAGAAAGATGGGTGAGCTGAAACTGGCAGACAATTAGCAGTCTCTCACACCCGCAGACCATCCATTTGAGAGTCACTGAAATCAAAAGAAAATTGAAGGTACTCCCATCTTCCCTGCCTTAATTTCTCCTAAAATAGCACAAGCAACTAATTAGAAGGGGAAAAAAAATGTTGTTCTTCTCAAAAAAGTGCAAAGTTCACAAGCTTAGGTTCACAAGGACAGATTTAATGAGGGAAAACTGGTTCTTTTCAGTCATTTCATTGTGTCCTTTCAACAAACACTTAGCAGGAGAGAAACTAAAGAAGTTCAAAAGTTTTGTTTTCTTTTTTTTTTCCTTTAATAGAGAAGAGAAATTCAGTAGTTGCGTCACCTGATCACACCACCAGAGTGTATTTTTCTTCCTCACTCTTGCCACGGGACCACATGCTAAAGTAGGTAAGAGGAAGAAAAACGAGAGCAGAAAATAAAAAGTTAATAAAAGATCTTTGAGAAAAATATTGAGAGCAACAAAGGACTGCAGGTCGGGTCTGCAGGGAGGGCAGCTAAGTTGAAAGAATCAATAGACCCCCACAAAGCCGGGACTGGCAAAGACCAAGTGGAGCCACACGTATTTATACAACCAGTCACTCCTTTCCACTCGGGAATGGTGAGTTCATTGTGAGTCTTGTATGGAAACGGCGCTGTTAGAAAAGAAGGGAGAAAAGGTCTACCAAAATAGAATGGGTTATTTAAAAGTACAAAAGCTGCCCCCGTTGAACATGTCGGGAAAACGGGAGCAGGCAGTACCACTGACCCGCTACCGGTGCCTTGCTGACCGTAATCACATCTGGTAGATCTGCTGCTGTGTTAATAACATCCTCTAATGCTCCTGCTAACCAGACACCGTTCCGAATGAGCTCCCCCAAAGCAGTGAGAACAAACTGTTATTAAAATTCCTAAAGCAATATTCAACTATGCTTTATCTGGGCATTTTCAGAGTAGAATACATTTCAAAATTCAACTCAATCACTGAGAAAATGTGTTGACGTGCACAGTGAAATGCTACAGTGCCTTGGTTATCATTCTATCTGTAGCCTCTTTAGGAATATTATTTAGGTGAACGTTGGATCAGGCCAAAATGAACAGTAGGAAGCAAAATCATTGGGAGGGAAGCATTTGTTGGGTGTGGGGGCAGGGTGAGATTGCTGGCACTGTACCTGTGATTTATGATTTTTTTATTCTTGAGCCAGGAAGGGAATCAGCACGAAAATGCTAGAAAGGAATTAGCTGGTTCAATAATTTCACAAGAAAGACAATCAAGGACTCACGCAGGCACTTATTGACTGGGTATTTACCGATCACACTCAGAGCGCCGGCCGTCTCTACCTTGGAGATTCTCTTAGAGGCAGCATCGATCACACATCCTGATTAGCCTGGAATGGTCTCGGGTTACAC
This sequence comes from Mandrillus leucophaeus, assembly GCF_000951045.1. Classification (NCBI taxonomy): domain Eukaryota; kingdom Metazoa; phylum Chordata; class Mammalia; order Primates; family Cercopithecidae; genus Mandrillus; species Mandrillus leucophaeus. Next base: position 796,084 of record NW_012109030.1, on the reverse strand, counting down.
CAACTGTCCCTCTAAAAAATGTCCTGGTTTGGAGGATAAGCTACACGATCACCCAACTTACAGAAGAGAGAATATGGATCAACCACTTAACACGCTAGGTATAAAAGAATCATGGACACTGGGAGGTAGATTTACAAGGACAATGGCAGTTCAGAAAGAGATGTTACTTATTGTAAGACGTAACAAATTGAGAAACGCTTTAGGGTACAGAGTACACCATGCACCCAGGGGACCTATCCAACTCATGGGTGATGGAATCAATCCCAGGCTTATCTGAGCACAGAGATGAAAAACAAGGAAGGCATATGATAGGGTCTGGCTCTATGTCCCCTCCTAAATTTCATGTTGAATTGTAATCCTCTGTGTTGAGGGAGGGACCTGGTGGGAAGTGATTGGATCATGGGGGTGGACTCCCTCCTTGCCTTTCTCATGATGGTGAGTGAGTTCTCACCAGATCTGGTTGTCTGAAAGTGTGTTAGCACCTCCTTCTTTGCTTTCTCTTTCTCCTGCTCTGACGTGATTGCTTCCCCTTCACCTTCCACCATGATTGTACGTTTTCTGAAGCCTCTCAGCCATGCTTCCAGGTATAGCCTGTGGAACTATGAGTCAATTAAGCCTCTTTTCTTCAGAAGCTACCCAGCCTCAAGCAGCTCTTTATAGCAGTGTGAGAACGTACTAATAATACAGGATAGAACCTGGAAGGAGTGGTCAGTATTTTAATGGAGTAAATTCAGAAAAATCAAAGAACTAGCTGGAGTGTAGTGGTATGACCTTGGCTCACTGTAACTTCCACTTCCCAGATTCAAGCAATTCTCATGCCACAGCCTCCCAAGTAGCTGGGGTTACAAGCGTGCCCCACCGTACCCAGCTAATTTTTGTACTTTTAGTAGAGACGAGGTTTCACCGTGTTGGCCAGGCTGGTCCTGAACTCTTGACCTCAGGTGATTCACCTGCCTTGGCCTCCCAAAGTGCTGATTACAGGCATGAGCCATCTGTCAAAAAAAAAAGAAAAACTAAAAACAAAAACAAAAACAAAAACAAAAAACAATCAAAGAACTGGCCAGATGTGGTGGCTCATGCCTGTAATCCCAGAACTTTCGGAGGCCAAGATGGGCAGACTGCCTGAGCTCAGGAGTTCAAGACTGGCCTGTTCAACATGGTGAAATCCCGTCTCCACTAAAGTACAAAAAATTAGTGGGGCGTGGTGGTGCATACCTGTAGTCCCAGCTACTCGGGAGGCTGAGGCAGGAGAATCGCCTGAAACCAGGAGGCAGAGGTTGGTGTGATAACTGACATCGCACCACTGCACTCCAGCCTGGGCAATGGAGCAAGACTCCGTCTCAACAAAAAAAAATAAAAGAAAAGAAAAAGAAAAATCAAAAAACTAAAACTCCTAGAAAAAGAATCATTATGTCTAGATAACTCATGGAAGCAGATATCAGTATTTGAAATAGGTCCTGTTTTTTTCCTCTTCTTCAGGATAAAGTAGACAACATAAGGAAGGAAAAATAAGCAGGATACAATCCACAGCCCTGTAATATGATGTTACTGACTTGTTCTCAAGGTGGCCCAACATATCACAAAGATGTGGCACTCTGGAACTTGTCTCCATAGTTTTCAATCTGACAAATTAGGAAGCAAATGATTCCTTTAGTAGCATTTCAGAGATGGGAAAAAGTTCTAGCTTCACAGAATGGCACTTACATCCAGAGAGATGAGGGGGATCAAAGCCAGGATGAGACACGGGAGATGAAACCTGAAAATACACAAAATGAAACTGAGCTTGGAAGTTTCTAAGATCTTCTCATGGGTGAGCACTGGCCATCTTGGACTCTAAATGAATGGTTCTGTAACGTTGGTCATAAAAACTGGACTGCAATCACCAGTTCAGCTCAAAGATTGTGCATTCCGAATGGAAGCCATTAAAGAGGTCTTGCTATTCGCAAAGAGTTCATCACTTTTTTGTTTTGAGACAGAGTCTCACTCTGTCACAGGCTGAAGTACAGTGGCATGATCTCGGCTCACTACAACCTCCGCCTCCTGGGTTCAAACAATTCTCCTGCCTCAGCCTCCCGAGTAGCTGGGACTACAGGCACGCACCACCACACCTGGCTAATTTTTGTATTTTTAGTAGAGACGGGGTTCATTATGTTGGCCAAGCTGTTCTTGAGCTCCTGACCTCGTGATCCGCTCGCCTCAGTCTCCCAAAATGCTGGGATTACAGACATGAACCACCGTGCCCGGCCAGTGCTTTTTCACACCTCTTGTGGTTTCAAATGTAACATGCTGGAAGAACCACCATACCTTCTGGGATATTCAGAGGCCACCTTGTTTTACCACTGCAGGGTGCACTATTCCAATTCTGCAAGATTCTACAAATTGCATTGTAGACAGAACCCTCTGCAGTTGTACACAGAGACCGCCATGTTAATGCAAATCATCCCAGAGTTCTAGACCACAAAGAATTAACTGGATCTTAACATGTAGTGTGGTGTAAATGGCTTTTCCATTTTGGCTCCCTGGTGGACTAGAAACAGCCACAGCTTTAAATAACCCTCATCAGAGGCTCCACAGGAATGTGGAAGCTGGCCAGATGTCAGCACCGGGCAGCAATGCTGACCAACTTGAGCTCTGCATCTCCGTGATGCTGCTTAATATGCCTGCCCATGTCGCATGGCTGAAGTTATTTCACACTTGGTAGTAGGACACAGATTCTGATCTACTACTACGTATGCAGGTTCTGACAATGTATTAAAATGAAGACAAACAATAAAATATTTGATATCAATAAATAATAAAAATATTATATTCATCAACACACCCAGAATCATAAAAACCTTTCTTTTGAATTTTGTTCATAAGTTAAAACTTTAAAAATATCACTGTGGGATGAAAGCTTTTCCTTAGTTCACAACTAATTATTGTTCAGGGTTACTGAAACTCTTCAGTAGTAAGTTTTCAAAATACTTGAAATTTTGAATACTTGACTGAATTCTACTACATACAGATAAAGGGTCTATCAATCCCAATTAAGTCATCTCTCAATCAACAATAAAACAATTGAACATACGACAACTGAAAAAAAAAGACGGCCCCTGTTTCTACACAGAAGAGCAGCAAATTCACCTATCTTGAGAACCCTCCCATGAGCTGGTCACTAATTGGAGTATTTCAGTCCATCAGGACATTAAGGAGAAAGAAGACAGACAGACCCAAGAGGCTGGTATTTAAATTATGGAGCCCACATCATTCCTGTCCAAACACATCATTTTATAGTTTTTGCTCCAGGAAAAAACACACAGAAAAAACTATTTCTGAACATGCCTGGGAGAATTAAAGAGAAAAATATAGTAAGCCACCTAAGAGATGCAGTCTTTGGATGCTATTAACAAAACTTGGTGAGTTACAACTACTCTGCAAGCCACTGTACTTCTTTGGTGGAACAGGGATTGAATATGAGTGAGATGCAGTTGCTGCCCTCAATGAGCTTCCTCTGCAATAAGGAGATGAAATAAAACACTAGGATACAATACAGAACGTGATAGTGAATGTTGTCAACTTGACCGGGCTACGAGATACCCAGATAACGTAAAATATTCTTTTCCATGGTCTGTGAGGGTGTTTCCAGAAGAGATTAGCATTTGAATCAGGGGACTAAGTAATGAAGACCCACCCTCACCAATACAGGTGAGCAATAACCAATTCATTGAGCGCCTCATAGAATAAAAAGGCAGAGGAAGGGATATTTCATGAAAATCCATCTTCTCCTGTCATCAGACATTAGAGTTCCTGGTTCCTGGGCCTTGAAATTCTGGGACTTGTATCACTGATACGCACCCCTCCTGTGACTCTCCAGCTTTCAGCCTTGGACTCATCATCACCAACTTTTCAGGTCCTCCAGCTTGTAGACAGCACATGATGGAATTTCTTAGCCTCCATAATCGCCTGGGCCAATTTCCATAATAAATCTCCATATATATATATTGCCTATGGATTCTATTTCTCTGGAGAACTCTGACAGGCAGAAGACTCGTACCATAAAAGTAGCAAGCTGCTTTGAAGCTCCCATTAAAAGGCAAGTGCTGAAAACTTTTTTAGGGTTAATAAAATCTTCAAGGACCAGAGTCCCTTTTATTTTATATCTAACTACCTTCCTCCTCTGTCTCCTCCTTTTTCTTTGTGGTTTGCTTGTATTGACTAATTTTTCTAGCATAGACTATTTTATTTGTGTAACACAAGATGTATGTAGTTTTAGAAATCATAGTTGTAGAATGTCAGAGCCAAACGAACCCTAGAAATGAAAGAACTTAAGCTCCTTAATTTACAGATAAGAAAACAGTGGGCCAGAGAAGTAAAGGTATTCTTCTAAGATTCCACAGACCACCAGAATCAGAACAGAGTACAGCCAAGTTTTCCACATTCTAAATCTTGAGCTTCTTCCTTGCAAACTGGAAAAATAATATTGACACCTGGATGGAATGTCCTTTATGACAGAAATTCCAACCATAATAAAAATAATATAAACCTGAATGGAAAATTCCTTCCTATCTAGAATAAAATAAGACACAAAAGCAAAGCAAAGAATGCGCAGTTTCTAGCAGGTGAGACCGGCCCTGTCATCCCATGAGATCCCAAGAAAATCACTGGATTGTTCTGCAGCACAAATTCCTCATCTTTAAAATGAAACAAAAGAGAGAAAAAAGAATATTTATGCAATGACCACTACATCACTGTGTTGTGCTGAGCACTTTACCTATCTGCTCACTAGAATCAAAAATGTTAACACAGTCCCAGTGGGGTGGCTCGCACCTGTATTTCCAGCACTTTGGGAGGCCAAGGCGGGCAGATCACCTGAGGTCAGGAGTTCGAGACCAGCCTGGCCAACATGGTGAAACCTCATCTCCACTAAAAATACAAATACTAGCCAGGTGTGGTGATGGGTGCCTGTAATCCCAGCTACTCAAGAGGCTGAGGCAGGAGAATGGCTTGAACCCAGGCGGCGGTGGTTGCAGTGAGCTGAGATGGCACCACTGCACTCCAGCCTGGGTGACAGAGTGATCAGTCTCAAAAAA
>NW_012109030.1:787028-789072 GCF_000951045.1 Mandrillus leucophaeus | reverse complement strand
CTGGAAACTGACCACCTAGGGCTTCCTTGCAGGACAGGGCCGAGAATCAAAGCTGGGTAAGACAGAAATAATAGAGACCAATGACAGACGCACACTGCCTATAGGGTAGCCCTACTCCACAAGGAGCGGTAAGTAAAAATTAAAAATTTTTAAAAAGAGAGAAAAAAGAAGAGACCAAGGAAAGAGAAGATCCAGATAAAAGTGGGCAGAAGGACTGAACCAAGTCATCTGAAAGCAAGCCACTGTATTTTGAATACTACATAAAATCAACCAGAGGACAGAGCTCTGTAAAGTTAGAAAACCTATATAGAATTAAGCCTTCCTCTGAAAGTTTAGGAAAATTAATTTCATTTAAAATGAGTGACATAAAAAATATTGGGAGCAAATCCCATAAAGTTATTATGGAATAAAAGGAAAAAGAAAGTGTAGAAGAACATCATTGACCATGAAAGCTCACTAAGCAAAAAGATGCCCAGAAAACAGGGCAAAACTATAATTGACTATTTCAAAACAAGGTAAAAAGACATTACAACAATGATACACGACATAAAACAGAAACATAAATCTGATTTCCAAAAATTCAGTAATAAAGGGACAAAACTTGAGAAAAAAAATTAGAAAAAAAAAAATTTCAGAAATGAAAGCTAAATTCAAAGACATATAAGAGCAAATAAACACAATACATAATACTTCACAAGAAACAGAAGATAAAGTGGGGATTTCTTTTTTTTTTTTTTTTTGAGACAGAATCTCGCTCTATTGCCCAGACTGGAGTGCAGTGGTATGATCTCAGCTCACTGCAAGCTCCGCCTCCTGGGTTCCAGTGATTCTTCTGCCTCAGCCTCCCAAGTAGCTGGGATTATAGGCGCCCACCACCACACCTGGCTAATTCTTGTATTTTCAGTAGCGACGGGGTTTCACCATGTTGGCCAGGCTGATCTCCAACTCCTGACCTCAGGTGATCCACCTGCCTCAGCCTCCCAAAGTGCTGGGATTACAGGCATGAGGGATTTCTTTTAAAACAAAGAAATGAAGCAGGAACAGGGATCCGGGAGAAAGTGACAAATATTAAAGATGGGCAAAAAGATCAACATACAGACCCCAAAAAAACCTAAAGAAGAACATAAGAGCTTATAGACTAAAAATCACAATAAAAATACTTTCCTGAAATAAAAATTTAAAAGTTTTGATATGGTTAGGCTGTGTGTTCCCACCCAAATCTCATCTTGAACTGATAATCCTCATAATCCTCATATGTCAAGGGAGAGACCAGGTGGAGGTAACTGAATCACGGTAGTGGTTGCCCCTATCCTGTTCTCCTGATAGTGAGTTCTCATGAGATCTGATGGTTTTATAAGGAGCTCTTCCCCATTCGCTCAGCACTTCTCCTTCCTTAAACCTCTTTCTTTCATAAATTACCCATCTCGAGCAGTTCTTTATAGCAGTATGAAAACGGACTAATACAATTTTCAAACTTTAAAGAGCATACTACATACCTGGGAAATAATCAGACCAGAATGAACTATACCCTACACCAAGTCATACTCTAGTAAAATTACAGGAAATAAAATTGTATCACCAGACTTTTGGACAACGCTTTATGCCAGAAGAAATAGAGTAACACATCAGCAACGCTCCAGAAAAGAAACCGTGAGTCTCCCTACCTGTAAAATTGACTTTCATGTTAAAAGAACACAAATTTTTACGTACTACCCACAGGAAAAACTCTGGGAATATTATTCTCTTGACACCTTTCTGAGGAATATTTCAGAGTACAAGCTTCAGACAATCAAAATAACTAGAGATGCATTGACCTAAAGACTCTTGATGAGCATAAAAGATAGAGGTACCTGTAGAACTAAGACTACCTGAGGGCTAAAGGAGAGATGGTATCATAGGAGATGGCTATATGTGCTGAAAATCTAGATATAGTTCAACTTCTAAAAAGCGGGGAGCCGTATTCCACAGTTAAAACCAGATTAGAGATGTATCGGGTTTCTGGTTAGCAAACAGAGAGTCCGAAAGTTATCACTACCATGCTCAC
>NW_012109030.1:781438-784103 GCF_000951045.1 Mandrillus leucophaeus | reverse complement strand
AAAAAAAAAAAAAAATGTTCAAACAAAATAAGGCAATAACAAACAGCAATAGCTAATGCTTACCAAATGCTTAAAACATGACAGTTTTAAGAACTTTATCAATTTACCTACTTCTCACAATAACCCTACAAGGCAACAGTAGTAGTATGTTCTTCCCTCTCAATTTTAGATGAGAAAAATGAGACACAAGAGGCTATGCAACTTGCCTGTGCTTTCGGAACTAGTAAACAGACAGAATCCCCTAAAAGCTGTTTCTAAACAAGAAGTTGATTAATTCTGATACTGTTTTACTGGCTAAACAAATATGCCACTGGTTGCATCCACAATTTGCCAATTGCATGGCATTTGATGATGTTCAAAAGACAAGAAGGAGTTTAAGTACGTACATAGGTTCTTTTATTTGCCAAAGTTAAGACATGAGCAGTATTAACTGTGCATACTTTGCATTTCAGAAAATAGGGTGTTTCTTCAACCCCCGGGACCCCTAGAGATAAACAAGCCGCCCAGGTGGGGCACCGGCACTCTATTCCCAGGGTCTGATGTCGGATGTTTCTCTATGACTCTCCATTCTCCTGTTGAGCAGCAGCTCTCTGCGTCCACCTCAGCCTTCCCCCATACTTCTCACCTGAACCTGGCCCCACATTTCCCCGGGAAAAGTAAACCTCCTTTCCAAGCAGGAGGAGCTGGAATCCTAAACCTGCTGCCTGTACAAAAGCCACGTGACTCTTGGAGCTCTAAGAGTTCTAAGTCCCTCAAAAGTCACTAAATATTAGAAGACCATGGTGTGCCACCTGCTCTTACCAGAAGGCAGAACATGATTTGATCTCGAAGGCAGCTCAACCATTATTTTTAACCTTGGATTTTGATTCTCTCCCCACACGTCATCCCTTATCCTGGCCTCCAAGTGTTGCCTTCTCCAATCCTGTAACCAGTCACCTAGATTGACACTGATAATCCACCGGCCCCTAAGTCAAACTTAGGTTTGTTTCTTCTGACCTGCTCCGTGGCTTTCCTAGATCTTCACCGTGTGTAATGTCTTTTCTCCCAGTCCTGCTCCAGTCCCTTCCCTCTGCCTTTCTCCCAACATGCACCGATGCAGCAAACAAATCTGCCATCAATGACACCCACAAACCCTTACCCTTGTGTTCTTTCCTCACCCCAAAGGCCCATTAGACTCTTCACCCCCAAATCCCCACCTCATCAGAGCTCCCACAATGGCAGCTTCAAACCAGACTATGCCTTGGCTCAACAAGGGTGACATTGCCAAACTGTTCACCACAACGATCACTTTTTGAGTACCTGGTCTGCATCAGATACTACATACACATTTTCCTTCACTTCAGGAGAAGGGTATTTTTCCCACTGTACCAAGGGGAAAAAGTGTGGGTGCAGGAAACGTGCAGGCAGCATGGCAGATTTTAGGAATCCTGAAACCCTACATCAAAACAGAGAAACTAGGCAGCAAGAAAAAATTTAAGGACATGATTTGCAACAAAACTAGGTAATAAAGTATCCCCACAAAAAACTCCAAAATACAAGTAGATGAGGACAAGCTACCAATAACCCAAAGACTGGTGTGATATCAGCATGTATGTGATGAAAGCAGAGAGAACCCAAGGAGTGTCAAACAACTTGAGAACAGAGAACCCCCAAATAGCTAAACAAATTCACCAGAAAGCCCAGAAGACCTCTGTGAGAAGAGCAGCTGAAATTAGGAAGGGTCTGTCCATTCCAACAGAGGGGCCTGCAGTAGGGTCTCATGGATCAGAACAAGTCTAGGCCCTGTGACCTGGAAACTGACCACCTAGGGCTCCCTTGCAGGACAGGGCCGAGAATCAAAGCTGGGTAAGACAGAAATAATAGAGACCAATGACAGACGCACACTGCCTATAGGGTAGCCCTACTCCACAAGGAGCGGTAAGTAAAAATTAAAAATTTTTAAAAAGAGAGAAAAAAGAAGAGACCAAGGAAAGAGAAGATCCAGATAAAAGTGGGCAGAAGGACTGAACCAAGTCATCTGAAAGCAAGCCACTGTATTTTGAATACTACATAAAATCAACCAGAGGACAGAGCTCTGTAAAGTTAGAAAACCTATATAGAATTAAGCCTTCCTCTGAAAGTTTAGGAAAATTAATTTCATTTAAAATGAGTGACATAAAAAATATTGGGAGCAAATCCCATAAAGTTATTATGGAATAAAAGGAAAAAGAAAGTGTAGAAGAACATCATTGACCATGAAAGCTCACTAAGCAAAAAGATGCCCAGAAAACAGGGCAAAACTATAATTGACTATTTCAAAACAAGGTAAAAAGACATTACAACAATGATACACGACATAAAACAGAAACATAAATCTGATTTCCAAAAATTCAGTAATAAAGGGACAAAACTTGAGAAAAAAAATTAGAAAAAAAAAAATTTCAGAAATGAAAGCTAAATTCAAAGACATATAAGAGCAAATAAACACAATACATAATACTTCACAAGAAACAGAAGATAAAGTGGGGATTTCTTTTTTTTTTTTTTTTTGAGACAGAATCTCGCTCTATTGCCCAGACTGGAGTGCAGTGGTATGATCTCAGCTCACTGCAAGCTCCGCCTCCTGGGTTCCAGTGATTCTTCTGCCTCAGCCTCCCAAGTAGCTGGGATTATAGGCGCCCACCAC
>NW_012109030.1:777997-779177 GCF_000951045.1 Mandrillus leucophaeus | reverse complement strand
AATCTAAGTCATGTCAATTATCGCATTAAATGTTATTAACCAAATATATCAATTAAAAGACTATCAGGATGGATTTTTTTTTAGGAAAAAAAAAAACAAGATTGGATCTAACTATATGTTATCTATGAGAAATCCACTTTAAATATAAAATATAGATACAACTAAATTAAAACTAAAGGGATGGAGAAAGATATATGACACTAAACAGTAAGCAAAAAAAGCTGGAGTAGTCATGTTAATTTCAGACAAAGTTGACTTCAAAGCAAAGAAAATTATCAGAAATAAAAAAGGTATTACATAACGATTAAGTGGTAAACTTTCCAAGAAAGATACAGTAATCCTTATTGTGTATGTATCTAACAACAGCATCAAAATACGTAAGACAAAAACTTACAGAAATGCAAAGAGAAACAAACAAATCTGCTGTTATACTTGGAGACTTCAACACTCCATTCTATTAGTAACTGACATATCCAGCAGGGAGAAAATCAGTAAGGACAGAGTTAAAAACACACCACCACCATCAATCAGCTGGATATAACTGACATCTATAGGCTACTCCATCCAACAGAAAAATACGCATTCTTCTGAAGCTTGCACAGAACATTCATCAACATAGACCACATTAGGGGCATTAAAACACCCCTTAAACTTAAGAGAATAGAAATTATACAATATATGCTCTCAGTCCACATTGGAATTAAACTAGAAATCAAACAGAAAGATAGCTGCAAAATCCCAAAACATCTGGACATTAACAACATATGTCTAAATAACATGTCAAAGAAATGTCAAAAAATTTTTAAAACTATTTTAATTAAATGAAAATGAAAATACTACTTATCAGAATTTGGGAACTGCAGCAAAATCAATGCTAAAGGAAACTTATAGCATTAAATGCATGTATTACAAAACGAGAAAGTTCTATTAGGTTGGTGCAAAAGTAATGGCAAAACGGCAATTACCTCTGCACCAACCTACTAAAATCAATAATCTAAACTTCTACCCTAGAAAACAAGAAAAATGGGAATGAACTACAAGTAAACAGAAAAAAAATAATAAAAATTAGGGCAGAAATCTGTGATACTTAAAAGGGGAAATAATAGAGAAAATCTCTGAGTCCAAAAGCTGGTTTTTGGAAAAAAATCAATAAAACTGGTAATCCTCTAGGGAGGCTAAT
>NW_012109030.1:772142-773371 GCF_000951045.1 Mandrillus leucophaeus | reverse complement strand
AGACTCTTGATGAGCATAAAAGATAGAGGTACCTGTAGAACTAAGACTACCTGAGGGCTAAAGGAGAGATGGTATCATAGGAGATGGCTATATGTGCTGAAAATCTAGATATAGTTCAACTTCTAAAAAGCGGGGAGCCGTATTCCACAGTTAAAACCAGATTAGAGATGTATCGGGTTTCTGGTTAGCAAACAGAGAGTCCGAAAGTTATCACTACCATGCTCACAGTGAGAAAAAAGCTGAGCAAACAGAAAACCAACAACTCTTCCACAGATGCATCACAAAATTGAGGTCACAGGGCAATCCACCATACTGAAATCTACAGACAGGCAAACACGGAGAATCACAGCATTCTAGGAAAAGAAACACGTGCTGGAGCCAGCAACCAGTAGGGATGCTTCAAGGATAACTGCCTAATTGCCAGAGACTGAGTGATAGGCTAGTTTGAGAGATTAAAAAAAAACAACAACAACAACAAAAAATAAAAAATAAAAAATAAACCAAAAACAACTCCTAGGGGCCCAGGCTTAAGAGGTCTCCTGTACTTTGCTGAGTTTTACCTCCAAGAGCCCCATCAGGTTCTCAGGGTGAAAAATTAGATAGAAAAAAAAAATACTTTCTCACCAAAGTAAAAACTGAAGAAACATAAAATGTGTTAAAACAAGCTCATCACAGAGAATAAAAATGATACAGCAGAAAATAGGATCTACATAAAGAAAGGAAGAGTTAAAGAATAAATTAATAAAAGTAATATAAAATGGTTTATTGTTCTTATTCTTAATCTAACAGATCACAGATTGTTCAAAATAGTAACAGCAACAATGTGTTGGTTGATTACAGTTTACAGATAAGTGAAATGAATGATAGCAATTCTATAAAGCATAACAGGAAGGAACTGGAAATGTTTGATTTTAAGTTACCTGCAATGGTTCTGAAGTGGCACAGTGTAATTTAAAAGTGAGTTAAGATTAATTGTAAATGTATACTGCAAACTCTAGGGCTATCATTAAGAACTTTTTATTCCTTGCTTTATCCTCCTTCTAAAAAACTAAATTTTTAAATATAAATTTTCCTGAGAGCAGAGAAAATGGAATATGTTGTGAGAAGAGAAAATGAAATCATATAAAGTGCTCAATTAAAGCCACAGAAAGCAGAAAAAGAGTGAAAGACAAAAAAAAAAAAAAAAAACAAAGAGGGGGCAAGAATAGAAAACACTTATTATGCAGGTA
>NW_012109030.1:724321-767677 GCF_000951045.1 Mandrillus leucophaeus | reverse complement strand
AACAAATTACTAACAGAAATGAAAGAAGGGCCATTACTACTGATTTCATGGATGTTAAAGGGATAATAAAGTAACATTATGAACAACTCAATGTCCAAAAATGTTATAACTTAGATAAAATGGACCAATTGCTGGAAAGACATAATCTACCAAAACTCACACAAGAAGAAATAGATCATTTTAGTAGGCCTATGTCTATTAAAGAAATTGAATCATAAATTAATATTAATAATCTTCTAAAACAGAAAGTACCACGCCCAGATCGGTTTACTCATGAATTCTACCAAACATTTAAGGAAGAAATTATACCAATTCTCTACAATACCTTTCAGAAAACAGAAGCAGAGAGAACAATTTCTAACTCATTCTATGAGGCCAGCATTAAGCCAAAGACATTACAAAAAGGAGAAACTACAGACCAATGTCCCTCATGGACATAGATACAAAAATCCTCAACAAAGCATTGGCAAATAAATTCAAAAATGTATTAAGAGTACACACAATGACCAAGTGGAACTTACTCCAGGTATGCAAAGGTGGTTCAAACTCAAAAACAAAAGCAATCCATCACTTCAAACAGGCAAAAGAAGAAAATTCATATGATTATATCTATAGATGCAGAAAAACCACTGGACAAAATTCAACACCCATAAAAACTCTTAGCAAACTAGGAATAGAGGAAAACTTTCTCAACTTAGTAAAAAATATCTACAAAAATCCTACAATTAACATGATACTTAATGTTAAGGAACTAGTTGCTTTCCTACTATGGTTGGGAACAAGGCGAGGATGTCCCCTCACCACTTCTAGCCACAATCACATTGGACGTCCTTGCTAACGCAGTAAGGTAAGGAAAAACAGCAAAATGTATGCAGACTGGGAAAGATGAATTAAAACTGTCTTTGTCCACAGATAATATGATGTCTACGTAGAAAATCCCAAAGAATCAACAAAGAAGAATTGAAAAACAACTACAGCAAGTTTGCAGGATACAAGGTAATATACAAAGGCAATTGCTTTTCTATACAAAAAATTAGAATTTTACATTAAAAACACATCATTTACATTAACGCCAAACAAATGAAATATTTAAATATATAGGTAACAAAATATGTACAAGCACTATATGAGAAAAGCTTCAAAACTAGTATGGAAGAAATCAAAGACCTAAATAAATAGTGAGATATTCCATGTTCATGAATAGGAAGACTCAACATTGTTATAATGTCAGTTCTTCCCAAGTTGATCTACACTCAATTCCAGTCAAAATACTAGCAAGTTTATGGATATCAACAAACTGATCCTAAAATTTACATGGAAAAGCAGAACAGCCAATGCAGTATTGAAGAAAATACAGTTGGAGCAATGACACTGCCCAACTTCACAACTTAATATTGGTTATAGTAACAAGACAGTGTGGTACTGGTGAAACAATAGACAAGTAGGTCACTGGAATAAAATAGAAAGCCCAGAAATAGACCCACACAAATATAATCAGCTAATGTCTGGCAAAAGTGCAAAGGCAATTCAGTGAGAAAAGGAGTCTTTTCAACAAATGGTGCCGAAACAGATGGACAGACATCAACACACACCAAAATCAATCTAGACAAAGACCTAACATCTTTCACAAAAATGAACTCCAAATGAATCACAGACCTAATACAAAACACAAAGCTATAAAAATTTCTAGATATAACAAAGGAGAAAAATCTAGTTGACCTGAGATTTGGCAATGACTTCCGAAATACAATACCAAAGGCACAACTTATGAAGGAAAAACTTGTTAAATGAGACTTCATTATAATTAAAAATTTCTGCTCTGTGAAAGATACCATTAAGGGAATGAAGGACCAATGCAAAAAAGGAGAAAATATTTGCAACCTACATATCTGATAAAGAACTGGTATCCAAAATATAAAAAGGAGACTTAAAACTCAGGAACACCAACCCAATTAAGAAGTACATAAAAAATCTGAATGGACATCTCACCAAAGAAGATAAACATATGGCAAACAAGCATATGAAAAGATGCTCAGCATCACATGTCATTACGGAATTGCAAATGGAATGGAAATAATGAGATGCCACTGCATACTCACTAGAATGGCTAAAATCCAAAACACCAACAATACGAAATGCTGGTGAGGATGTGGAACAACAGGAAATCTCATTCTTTATTGGTAGAATGCAAAATGGTACAGCCACTTGAGAAGAGTTTGACAGTCTCTTATAAAGCTAAATACAGTCTTATCACATGATCCAGTAATCACACTCCTAGGTGTTCACCCAGATGTGTTGAAATCTTCTGTCTATACAAAAATCTGTACAACGTTTACACCAGCTTTATTCATAATTGTCCAAATTTGGAAGTTGCCAAAATATGATCCAATAGGTGAATGGATAAGCAAACTGTGGTACATCCAGACAATGGAATATTATTCACTCTATCAAAAAGAAATGAGCTATCAAACCACAAAAAGACATGGAGGAATCTTAAATGCATGTTGCAAAGCAAAAGTAGCCAATCTGTAGAGGCTATATACCGTACGATTCCAGCTGTATGACATTCTGGAAAGGGTAAAATTATAGAGACAAAGGCAAACTGTAACATTTCAGTGGTTGTCTGAGGTTCTGGAGGTAGATAATGAGGGAGAAGGGACAAAGAGGTAGAGCAGAGAGGATTTTTAGAGCAGTGAAACTGTTCCACACGATACTATAATGGTGAATACATGACATTAATTTGTCAAAACCCATAAAACTATACTATATAGAGTGAACCCTGATGTTAGCTCTAAATGTTAGTTAATAATAATGCATCAATGCTGAAACCCCATCTCTACTAAAAATTTTAAAAAATCAGCCGAGTGTGATGGCGCGTGCCTGTAATCCCCGCTACTCGGGAGGCTGAGGCACGAGAATCCCTTGAACCTGGAAGGCAGAGGTTGCAGTGAGCCGAGATCACACCATTGCACTCCAGCCTGGGTGACAGAGTGAGACTCTGTCTCAAAAACTAATAATAATATTGCATCAATATTGGTTCAGCAATCATAGCAAATGTAACACACCAACGCAAGATGTTAATATGGGAAACTAGGAAAGGGGGATGGAGGAGCGATGTGGATCTGTACTTCCTGCTCTAGTTCTCTATAAATCAAAAACTGCTCTTAAAAAAATAGCCTAGTTTTTTTTTTTTTTTTTAAAGAGGGAGAATGAAGATAGCATATGCGTAAGACAATTGTTTTTAGCAATACTGGCATTAGTCATATTAGTATTGTTAATTGTGTGTCCGGTACCACATCTGAGATTGTGAGATATTCCAATTCTATCATCACCCATATCTGTGAGAGGCACGGTTCTGAGTGGAAGGGAGGAGGTCAAGATGAGGACTAGGAGGAGGAGTTAAGTGTTATTATGTATTTCCATTGGAACTACCAGGATAAGCTCAGGAGGCTGGCAGTCTCATGACTTAAAGGGAGAGTGATTGGGAAGAGCAGGAGCTCCCAACCTACCGATAATGTTTCTTGCTTTGAAAATCTGTCAACTTGTACTATCATATATGCACTTATCGATATGAATATTTCAATAAAGTGTTTTGGAGTAGATTTTTTTAAAACTATGTGTAAGTATTTTGGGAAGATGAAGGTTCCTGTTTCCCTGGTTCAAATGGAATAAACATAGGTAGTGACCCTGAATGTATTCCCTAAATTGATACAGAATCATTAGCCCAGACAGGACAGCTACCACGGCTTCTAGAACATGACCAGGTGGCCACAGGTACTCAGCATGCTTGCTCTATTAGCCATTCATCTTCATCTCCTCCACAGGGTATGCGCATAAGACTGTCAGAGACAAGTAAGGCAAAACAGGATAAGCTGAGAACACTGCTTCTGCTGGCATGGGTTCAAATCTAGGTTTTACCACTTATTGCCTGGATGACTCTGAGCAAGTTAATGATGCTCCCTAAATCTGTTTCCTTACCTATTCACTATATAATGACAATAAACTGTGAGGTTTGAAAGATCCACACAGAGGGCTTAGCACAATGCCTGGTACATGGTAAATCTGTGCGTGTATTGATACACTGCATGCATAGATGGCATGGTATTTCAATCATATTATCTATTATTTTTATCCTAACAAAGGGTGCACAACTTTGCAGAATACAAACATATAATAAATTACATAGGTATCTTTAACACGGCCTAAAGACTTAAGCATTTACAGCTGTTTTATTATTTATTTATTTTGAAAGATTCTCACTCTTGTCGCCCAGGCTGGAGTACAATCGTGTGATGATCTTAGCTCAATGTAGCCTCCACCTCCCAGGTTCAAGCGATTCTCCTGCCTCATCCTCCTAAGCAGCTGGGATTACAGGCATGCACCACCACAGCCAGCTAATTCTTGTATTATTAGTAGAGAGGGTGTTTCACCATGTTGGCCAGGGTGGTCTCAAACTCCTGACCTCGCTCAGGTGATCCACCCACATTGGCCTCCGAAAGTGCTGGGATTGCAGCAGGCATGAGCCACTGCGCCCAGCCTCACTTACAGCTGTTAAGAAAACCAAGTTACACAGACCAGCATTCAAATATCGAGATTGCAAACCACATTACCATTTTCTGGTCTACACTATGTAGAGAAAAACTAAGAGGCGAAACCTCCTTGCAAGTAATTGCTTGTTCTGATGTGTACCTTCATTTGGCCTCACCCTTAAAATTATAAGCTACACAGAGTCGAAAGGAATAATTAATGGATATGCAGAGAAATGGATGAAATAAAAAGGATCTTTAGGAGGTATGGATACTATACCTAAAACTACCGATACTATAACTAAAACTACCATTTAATGTAATTCAGGTTTATTCTGTTAGATGCATGAACCAATACTTCCCCAACACAATCTTTTCCAGCACCATACTTTGCAGTGTTTTAAGGTAATGTTCTAGGTTTGAAGACAGAAGAAAATGAATTAATATACGGTATAAAAAGATCTCACATCTGATCATTCCATTCCGTTGAGATTAATAGTTTTTTAGGAAACCATAAAGAAAGTGGGGAGGGTTCTGCTAATATTGATCAGATGGAGATTAAGTTGCTTCTTACGTTTTTTTCAACAGTTAAAGCTCTGCAGCCATCCGGTAAACCTAAGTTTCCAAGCTGGCAGGGCTAGCCCAATGACACATTTTATTTGCCTAATGCAGTGTTTTAAAGAATTCTGGAAATGAATGCCTTAAGGTAAGGCAGGCCCTAGAAGTCACCTCTCCTTGGCACCCAAGCCTGGCCCTGGTGACTCCTTCAGGACTAGGATACAACATAGCAGAGCATCACAGAGCAAAGCTTTTGGACACACTCAAGAGTGAACTCCAACCGGGTACAGTAGCTTGTGCCTGTAATCCCAACACTTTGGGAGGCCAAGGCAGTTGAATCACCCAAGGCCAGGCGTTCGAGACCAGCCTGGCCAACATGGTGAAACCCATCCCTGTCTCTACTAAAAATACAAAAAATTAGCCAGGTGTTGTGGCAGGTGCCTGTAATCCTAGCTACTTGGGAGGGAGAACAGGAGAACTGCTAGAATCTGGGAGTGGGAGGCTGTAGTGAGTCATGATCATGCCACTGCACTCCAGCCTGGGCAACAAGAGTGAAAGTCCATTTCAAAAAAAAAAAAGTGAACTCCGTTTCAGCCACTGCCTGAGTGACACTGGGGACTTTATAGAACCTCAATAGCGTTCTACCTTCTCATTTATAAAACGCTGACAATAATCAGGAGAACTGAAGAGGGATGTTAGGAGTGTGAGAAGCACTTACCACAGAGTAGGTCCTCAGGTCTGTATCATTTGAGAACCTCCAATCTAGATGTTATGGAATGCACTATGTCTCCCCAAACCTCACATGCTGAAGCCCCAAACCCCAATACCTCAACATGTGACTATATTTGGAGATGGGGCTTTTAAAGAGGCGGTTAGGTTAAAATGAGGTCCTTAAGGTAGACCCCTATCCTAATCTGACTATTGTCCTCATGAGAAGAGGAAACTGAACAGACGGAGGGACACCAGGGATGCAGAGGGAAGGCCACATGAGGACACAGCAAGAAGGCGGCCACTTGCAAGCCCAGGCTAGAAGACCCAGGAGCAGCCAGCCCTGCTGACACTGTGATCTTGAACTTCCAGCCTCTAGGACTGTGGGAAATAAATTTCTGTTGTCAAAATCACCCAGCCTGTGGTATTTTGTTTTGCAGCCCTGGGAAATTAACCAAGTAGGTATTATTAATCCTATTATTGGCCTGGGCTTTGCTAGCACCTCAAACCTGGAATATCATTAAGCATCACATGCTGATGGAATCTGCTCAAAGGGGACACTGCAAATTCCATTTCCTTTGATTGGAAACATACTCTGATCAGCACTTCTCTATTCAGAGGCCACACGCAAGGCAGCTGTGAAACTGATGCTCTGGTTGACTGTAACACACGTGAGATTTCTTTCACTGTGAGCTACACAGATGAAATGCCATTAAGATTCCATCTCTTTACCCAAAGATAGAACCTGGCGAGTGAAGGCAGAAGGAACTGTAGAGGCAGCAAAGGTCCGTTCGGAGATCAGTCGCGCCGTGTCCAACCTCCCAAGGAGCCCAGGAGCAAAACGCAGAGGCTCAACACTGACCCCTGCTGGTCACACACTTGATCTAGGCCAACTGCTCCTGGGCCACATTTTTACATTACCTTTTGGTTTAAAAAATAAAAAAATTAACCCACCTGCACAAACTTGCTATCCAAACAAGCAAGAGGTCTTTATGCTGCTTTTAAAAAAAGAGTCACCTCTAGGCTTTTTTCTGACAATGGATCTCCTGTATATAGGTCGTGTTTTCTTTCAAATAGGTTCGTGTGAATTTATGAACAAATAATACAGGGTATGGTTTTCAATTATTATCCATACCAATTGTAACACTGGTTATAATGGCAAAGCAGTGAGTGTTACGGTTTCTTATGGTGAAAATATAACTACTTCACACGTAATAAACAACTCAGAGTCATCTTAACATAGCAAATAATAATTTATCACTAGATAATTTTAAAATTCAATATAAGGCCAGGCACAGTGGCGCATTGCCTGTAATCCCAGCAATTTGGGAGGCTGAGGGGGGCAGATCACCTGAGGTCAGGAGTTCGAGACCAGCCTGGCCAACATGGCAAAACACCGTCTCTACTAAAAATACAAAAATGAGCCAAGCATGGTGGTGGGTGCCTGTAATCCCAACTACTCGGGAGGCCAAGACAGCAGAATCGCTTGAACCCGGGAGGCAGTGGCTGCAGTGAGCCAAGATCGCACCACTGCACTCCAGCCTGGACAACGGAGTGAGACTGTGTCTCAAAAAATTTAAAAAAAAAAAATAGAAATAAAAAAATCCAATATAAACTCCCAAATGAACTCTGGTTACATAATGCCTATCATTAAAAAAAAAAAAAATTCAATAGTTACTACAGGACATAGAGTATTTTAATTATTAGTGGAAAAATTACCAGTTTTCAAAGCATGTCTGCCATTTGCAACAGAAACTTGGCCACAAGCACATCCCAACAAAAATCCTGCTGCTGTTCCCCCAGCCACCCCCTGGGCTATGCACAGCTCTGAACTCGCCAGGGTGTGGCCATGGCTGTTCCTCCTGACCCCAGCACACTGCACGCAGCCACCCAACTTCTCCTGGGAATTCTGACTCAGGTGAGGAATGAGGCAGTGGGTGCGCAGGTTCGACGAGACCATGGGACAGGTGGGCAAAGACCACTGAGAAGTACCATCACCAAGATTTCCAAGAAATAAAGAGATACTGTTTTTCATTTGTTATACCATCACAGATAAAACAGTTTTTAAAACAGTCATGTACGGCTTAATGATGTTTCACTCAACAATGGACCACCAGAGAAGCCGGGGCAGGCAGATCGCTTGATCTGGAGTTCAAGACCAGCCTGGGAGACATGGTGAAACCCCATCTCTACAAAAATTTGCCAAGAGTGGTGGCATGTGCCTGTAATCTAAGTTACTTGGGAGGCTGAGATGGGAGGATCACTTGAGCCCAGGAAGCCGAGGCTACGATAAGGCGAGATCACGCCACTGTAGTCCAGCCTGGGCAAAAGAGGGAGACCTTGTCTCAAAAAAGCAAACAAACAATGGACCACAAATATGACAGTGGTCCCATGAGATGACAACAATGTACTATATTTTTACTGTATCTTTTCTATAAAGACACAAATACTCACCACTGTGTTACAATTCCCTATGGTATTCCATACAATCACATGCTGTATAGGTTTGTAGCCTAAAAGCTAAAGCCTTAGTCACAAGCACACCATCTAGCCCAGGTGTGTAGTAGGCTACTCCATCTGGGTGTGTATAGGGACACTCAATGATGATCACACAATGACAAAATCTTATTACGCATTTCTCATAACGTATCCCCATCATTAAGTAATGCATGAGTGTACTAATAATAGCAGGCATTAAGACCAGCAGGTACCAGGTGGTACACCAGCCCCCTATAGATATTAACTGACAATGACCCTATCAGGTGCTCTTATTATTCCCATTTTATAGATGAGGCACCTGAGGCACAGAGAGGTTAAGCAACTTGCCCAAGGATACACAGCTAGTAATAAACAAAAAAGATGCTTACAAAAAAGCCACCGTGGCCACTAGGGCCGGAATGTCAGAGGACTGACAAACGGTCAAATGTCATTACTGGTTCAGTCACACCAAAGGGGCTTCAACTCCTCTCTGTTTCAGTGAAACATGTCCAGTTTTAACCCTCTCACACAATCACAAATAGAAGGTGTCAGTTCCATCTTGTTCCTGAGAGCTGGAAAGCGCTTCCCTCTGGAAACTGGGGAGAAGCCTGCAGGAAGGAGACAGAGTGCCTGCTTTCTCTGGAGCTATGCTTTCTCCCTTAGCCAACCTGAATCTCTTAACTAAAAGCAGTAACATTCTTTCTTCAATAAATCTTTCCCAAGCACTACGCCAAGTAGAGACACACTTCAACCAGGTCGGATGGGACGCTGGGTCAGAACTGAGTATACTCGAGGGGCTTCCTGGAGGAGGTGACAGGAAAAGCAGTCATGTAAATAGATAGGTCCTTCCTTCTTTCAACAAGCACTAACTGACAAGGGGGCAAGGGCTAACCGGAGAGAGAAAAAGGAAAAGGGCTCCCTGGGTCAAGATGCGGCATGTTTAAAAACACAAAGGTGGGCACATACACACAACCTAGAGGAGTGAAAACATAAACGATTTTAAGACCAGGCATGGTGGCTCACGCCTGGAATCCCAGAACTTTGGGAGGCCGAGGTGGGCAGATCACTGAGGTCAGAAGTTCGAGACCAGCCTGGCCAACATGGTGAAACCCCATCTCTACTAAAAATACAAAAATTAGCCAGGCATGGTGGCGCACGCCTGTAATCCCAGCTACTCAGGAGGCTGAGGCAGGAGAATCACTTGAACCTAAGAGGTAGAGGCTGCAGTGAACAGAGATCACGCCACTGCACTCCAGCCTGGGCAACAGAGCAAGACTCTGTCTCAAAAACGAAAAAAAAAAATTTAAAAATTTTTAAAAAAGATTTTAATAAGGATTATAGCTAAAATTACAGGTTCTCCCTGGCTCTTTTATCTTTCCCCCAAAGCAGGTCTACATGGATAGCATGTGTTCCAGGTTGAGCAAGACTTTTGAGATAGCTCTTCCAGATAACCCATGCTCATATTTGTTTATTATTTTGCCCGCTCCTTTAGAAAGACCACTCCCTTGAAAGCAGGTTGTTTTCTTTTCGAGGATTTATCTGAAAAATATTTTAGTCTAACTTGGGAAAAAAAAGATAAAGGCGTGACCACCCAGAGAGGGCAATACACTTGAAGAGATTAAAAAATCAGGAAACACTTAAATACGAGAAATGAAAGAAAGTTCCTCTGGCTACAGCTGGGATTCTGTCTCTATGGAAATGGAAGCTGACTACAGGGCTCTTCAAAATCAACTTTATCAACCAAACGAAGACAGCTGCTGCCTGGGAAAGAGTTTCTGCAGTGAAATCTCTTTAATAAAAAGAATAAAATCAGCAGCATTACGATTATGCTTGGAAGTTTTTTTTTTTTTTTTAAGAGACAAGGTCTTGTTCTGTCGCCTAGTAACACGATCATAGCTCACTACAAACTCTAACTCCTGGGCTCAAGCAATCCTCCCACGGCAGCCTCCCTAACAGCTGGGACTGCAGATTCGCACATCACCCTCAGCTCATGTTTTAAGTTTTGCAGAGATGGGGTCTCGCTCTATTGCCCACACTGGTCTTCTTGGAAGCTTTAAGGAGAATATGTGTGCAAATTACACGCCATGTGAAAACAAAATGATGGAAAAGAAATAAATTAGGACAAATTTTAAATTAAGAGCTATCTATATCAATTAGAACCTTAGGCAAAAGGACCAAACACTACAGGTTCTAATAAGCCACACAAAAAATTCCAACACCTGATACAAATGCCTTACCCAGTAGAGTTAACAAAGCGAAATTCTTGGTTCGGGCCATTGACTATGTTGGAACTGGGTACGTCTGAGGCATAGGGCCCGTAGCTGGATATTCATATTAATAGTTAACATTTAATGTACGTTATTGGATCTAACACTAACTAGTTAATAACATTGAATGTGCATTATTGTATTTAACATGAACCATTAAGCCAGTCTTATGAAGTGGTTACTTAGGTTACCATTTGTTAAGGAACTTGAGGATCAGAGAGGTTAAGTAGCTTCTCTAAGGTTATACAGTACTAAGTAGCAGAATTGGAACTCACGTCTATCCAAATCTAAGTTCCCCTCCTATGCTCTGTACTCCTCTGCCTCTCCTAGTAGGAAGTGAGCATTTCTAGAATCTGGCTGGACTACCAGAAAACTGTAGAACCTGTCTGATATCTGTCTCCAGCCTAAGAAGTTTTCCCCATCAGAAAGCTCTTGGTACCTAAACTCTTCAAAACATCTTTCAAAGGTAATTTGCTGTCTCTAAGGAAGTGCTGCGTTAGAAGATACAACTCTCCCAAGAAGAAAGATGGGCATCTCATACGCTTAGCAGTACAAAACCTTACTGTTATCTTCAAAGCTTAATTCTTACCTCTTGAGAAATTAAACAAAGTAAGAATGAAGAGAAAGCCTGAGATGCAAGAAACAGCTATTCTCTGTACATGCAAGTTAACTGTTCCTTGTGTTTAAGCTGGATACTAATATATAAAACTTCCTGGTTCCAGCTAAGATTTTATCAGTAAAGAAACATGTAGGTTGGGTGTGGTGGCTCACATCTGTAATGCCAGCACTTTAGGAGGCCAAGATGGGGGCACTCCTTGAGCCCACAAGCTTGAGGCCAGCCTGGGCAGCATAGCAAGACCCCATCTCTACAAAAAAATAAAAAATAAAACCATTAGCCAGGCATGGTGGTATGTACCTATAGTCCCAGCTACTCAGGAGGCTAAGGTGGGAGGATTGCTTGAGCCTGGGAGGTTGAGGCCACAGTGAGATGTAAATGCACTACTGCATTCCAGCCTGGGTGACAGAGTGACACCCTGTTTTCTGGGGACGGGGGGGAGGGAATTCTTACACTTGTAATTAATGGAGCCATGTGAAGTATTTTGCTACTTGTATATATTAAGCAGTGTGTCACTGTGCGTGCACTGCTGAGAACAGCCCTGGTGGAGGCTCTGAAGAGCATCCTGGAACCCCCTAGGCTCCGAGGAGTCCCAAGGTCAGGGAGTTTGCAGAGAGCAGCCTTGGATCAATGCTACAGAAGCCAGAGGAGGTGGAATCTGGAAATCTCCAAATTCACTTCCACCCAACTTCCCAAAAAGTACTATTATTCATTGTTAGCTACTTCTTTAGGAAAATTTAAGAATGGTCTCGCTTTTCACCACCCAATGTTATACCGGAAATATATTTCAGGAAGCAAGTGGCTATCTTTTCTTCCTTAATAAAAGCCAAAGCTTCAAAGAGATAACAGAGCTGAACCGAAATAGCTAAGCCATTCTCCCCATTTCTAAATATTACATAAAGTCTCCTCTTCAAAAGCCGAAGGGTATAAAGTTCCTGTGCTGAAAGCAGCCTCTCATCTACCCAGTGAGAACGAGCGCTGGAGGGAGGAAAGCCGTGGGGCCAAGAGTCCTGCTGTACAAGGCATCATCTTCCTTATCCCCTTCTCTTTCTCCACTGTACCAACAGTGCCCCAATAATGACCATGGTCATGGCAGAGCCAGGCAGAGGCAATGGTACACTCAGATATCCAACTCCAGAGGCATCTGCTCAGTTGCTGACAGCAAGGACCCTTACAGACTGCAAGAGACCAACACACACCAACGCTGAGACGCTCACTAGTACACAAACTCAGTTTAATGGCACGTATTTCCATAAAGCCTACGGAACACAAATCTACCTTTCCTCCCTTTTCCTTCTACCAAGACATATCAAGAGCATCAACTCCAACCTCTGTCGCAGGCAGGTTTTCAAACCGTGAAAACCATGGATTCACAGTAAACCGACTCTGCCGTTCTCTCCATGCCTAAATGGCTGTCCATCACCTCTCCGGGTGTCCTGAACATCTCCCTTCTTCTCTCGTCACATCCTGGACCTGATATCTCAAACTCACAGGCCTAATCCATCATTCTTTCATTTTCTTCATTCCTCAACTATTTTTGAGCATCTGCTGTGCTCCAGGCACTACTATAAAAGAAAAAAAAAATGCAAGCATGAATATTGCACGGTTTTTGTCTTCCCCAAGTCCCAGCAGAGAAGAGAGACTTCTAGATTTAAAAAAAAAAAAAATAACCGTACAATCCTATGTGACAGGAGTCACAAAGCAACGCACATGTCCAACTTCACAGGAGAGGGAGTGGCTATGTTAGCTTGGTGCAGACGGAGAAGATTTTACACAGGTGGTGATAGTCTAAGCTGACTCTTATAAGTAAAAAGATTTCGGGTGCAAAAGACTGAGAAGGAGGGAAAACAGAATTCGTAAAGGCACAAAGGTCTGAACAAGTAGGCTCTGGTCCAGATAGAGCAATAGGTTCAGAATGGCTGGAATGCCAACTGCATGGAAGGGTAAGGTTGTGTTCAGACTCAGAAAGGCCTTGTACATCACGCCAAGAAACCTGGAGCATTACCGTCGGTAACAGACAACCTGGAGAAGTATGGAGAGGGTTTAAACCAAAGCCACGTCAGCTCGAGGAAGTGCTTTATCTCACTTATCACAGGTTTTTCAAATATTGAAATTACTAGCCAACATCTAAAAATTAGCAAATTTCACATAAAAATATAGAATCTTGACTCCTTTAAGAGAATAATCTGGCACACTGGGCCAACATTCCTATGGCGACATGTGTCAGAGTAGCAGGTGCGGCAGCTGGCCCCTTCAGGTGGGATACCTATCACCTAGTCCATGACCGCCCCTGACCGCCCTCACTTGGAGGCACGTGAATTTGCAATCCCTGATTTTAAGGGAGAGGTTAACACCACAGACGGGGATTACAGGAAAATAACACTGAAAGTGACCCGGTGATTAAACTGAGCAGTGAAACTGAAGGCAAGAGGGCAATTTAGGAGGATTTCATCACAGCCTGAGGAGGTAAGAAAAGCCTGAACCAAGTTCGGAGAATAAATACGCAGAAGAATGTAAAGATTCAAGATATGCTTAAACTGCTCCAGGCACAAGAATGCTTATTAATCATGGAACTTTTGTGTGTCATTTGTTCATGGACACAGACTATTAGGAGACAGGAAGGACTCAAAATTAATTCTCAATTAAAAATAAAGTGGCTATTAAGCAAACTATGTGGAAAATCCACCTCAGTGCCATACAGCAGAGACAACCGATGAGGCACAGCTGTCTGTGATTCTCATCGTGGACTCTCAGGATCGTTTTCCAGGTGGAACAGAACAAATCCTACTGCAAACCCTCTGCGCGAAGCCCCTGACAAGTGATGTTTACAAGCAGGGGCTGGGGTCTAAACCAGTACAATCGCTCACAGCAGGACCAGCAGTGAACTGGCAAACTTAGAAAGCCTTCCGGCTCATCCACGGGAGGGTCCTGCCCGAGAACTCACACAGGCCGTTGACATCCAGCATGTTGGAGATGCCCCGGTCACTCATGTCCACTTCGGGCTGGTTCTTCTCCCGGCTCTCCTCCACCAACTTCTTCAGAGACTTGGACATGGTCTGCACCAAACAACAAAACACGTGGGCGATGGCAGCAAGCGCAGGGACGGAAAGGAAAGAGGTCTTCGCTGCCACTCTGAGGCTTCCCCAGGGTTGGAGAGGGTGGGAGTCCCAGGGGTTGGTCCGGGTGCGGGGAGGGGATGGGGTAGGGCAGGGGAGTGGGAAGGGTCTAGCCCCGCTCCGGCAACGCAGCGAGAAGCAACCCCAAGTGCCACGCCGCACACACTCACCTAGGAAGGTAGCCCCTAAGAGGGTAGGCGTGCAACCACAGGCTTCAGCAGGACGCACTCCGGCTGCGAGAGATGCCCTCGCCCCGCGAAACACCGGCACTGAACCGCGAACACGCCCTGTCTCGGCACCCCGCGCAGGCGCACACAGCTCAGCTGACAGCTCCACGCCCGACCCTACCCATATTAGGAGAACAGCTCGCTAGACGTGGCTTCTGAGCCAGGCTCCGCCCTTAAAAGTATGTGCTAGAGGCTGGCCAATCACGTTCGTTATTCGGCTTCGAGACCCCGCCCCACGCTGAGGTTAGTTTATCCCCGTGGCGTCCACCCCACGGGTTGGAACTCTGATTGGGCCAAAGTTGGCGCGTGCGCACTAGACTTGGCGCATGCTCAGTTGATGGTTGAAGCCCAGAGGGCTGTGGGCGGAAGCGGGGAAGTTTGTGGCGTGACTGCGTCAGGGAGGGTGGTGGCTGAGGGTGGGTGTTGCGAAAGCTGGCAGTAAATTGGCTCCGTATATTTGTCTTCTGTAATAGCGGCTCCACTCGCCAGAAGTTGCTACCCTGCGTCCCGTCTCCACAATGTGCCTCTGAGGGACCTTGTGGGGCACGCAGCTTCCCGTCCTGTTAAGAGCTTCTCCAGGCAGGGATTCCGGCGCTGTCTGCGTTTCCCCAGCGCCCCGCTGGAAATCTTTTTCAATAGGTTTCTAAGGCTGGCTTTTACAAACCCTGACCCTTTTGCTCTTGAGCAGCAGGAACTACCCTCAGTGATAGAAGCTACAAGTAAAACCCTACTATTTCAAAAGTCGTTTGAAAACACCACTAAAGCGATGTGTCTTTCCCAACTATGACTTACATCTGTGAGACATGACGTTCTGGCTTCCAGAAATCTCCCGCTTCCTCTTCCAAAAGCAACCAAATTTTAAGTTCTAGCAAAACTGCTGCCCTCTGCCTCCCTATTTCCTGACCCAGTCGCAGTCACCCAGCAATATCCTATGCCTCTCTCACCAAAAACCCTGTCCTGAGAGACTATTTCATACTATGGAATAAAGATTGGCACCAGGCACTTTTCTCCTATTGTCACCTAAATTGATGATAGATGGATACCACACATACGCATGTATATATTGTAGATTGTAGCAGGGATCAAAGCCTTAAGAAGATGTGGTAAAATCATGTAATTATAGCTCCGAACCAATTGGATAAAAAAAAGGATCTGCACTCTTAAAAGCAAACATTGATTGCGTAAAAAACATTCCAGATGAAAGGGTCATTCCTGCATTAGTCTTCTTTGATCTGGAACCGTTCTTGACTTTTATGTTTATTGAACTAGACATTATCTAAGAGTACAGACCAGGTGTTGTGTGGAATATGCTTTAAAGTGAGTTTGATGTTCCCTTTCGGGTTCTGAATTTTTGGAGAAACACCACTAAAGCGATGTGTCTTTTCCACTGTATGATATCAAGGTACAGATGACATCGGTTACTCCCAGTATAGGTGATGTTCACTTAGGTAAGGTAGTGTCTGCCAGGTTTCTTCACCATAAAGTTACTATTTTTTTCTTTATGATTAAAAACAATGCTGGGGGGAGGTGCTACTTGATGGCGTCCCATTCCTCATCTAATTTTTACCCACTCGTTTTAGCATCCACTGATGATTTTCTAACTTCATAATTTCATCTATACGTATTAGTTGGTAAGGTAATCTCCTAACATATTTATTTCTCGAATCATTAACTCTTTTAAAGGAAAGGTCCTGTTTTGAAAAAATCAGAATTTTTCTTGTTCCAGCAATTTCTAATAGTGAATCTTGACTATGTAGGCTGAAGACATTAGTACCTCGGTTAGTCGGCTAGGGCTGTCGTAACAATATACCACAGCCTGGATGGCTTAAACGACAGAAATTTCTCACAATCCTGGAAGTTCAAGATGAAGGTGCCAGCAGATTTGATTTATCCTGTGGCCTCTCCCCTTGCCTTGTGGATGACTGTCTTCTCTTGGTGTCCCTCCAGGGCATTTTCTCTGTGCAATCACACCCTTGGTGTCTCTTCCTCTTCTAAGGACACCAGTCCTATTGGACTGCCAGTGGCAGTCTTCTCTATAATAACACCCTGCGTTTGTTTCATGAATGTACTCTTTTCTCAAGTATCACTGAGGATAATAGTTTTTAAACCTCTCTTCTGTTCACCCAGTTATGTTTCTTCAGGAGTCCATTCTTATGTGTATTTATCTAGTCTTTCCCTTAGAAAAGAAAGATTCTTCCCCTCTCTGGTGATGGATTCTTGGTTGTCCTTTTGAGTTCAAGTGTGAAGATCTGAATTGGTTTTTCTAGATAGCTGGAGTGGTCTCTTGTTTGTGTGTATTGTTTTCCTCCTAGATCCCTAGACTGACAGTTGAATTCTTTAGAAGTAAGAACCCAGTGTAATGCTTGCAGGTCATCACCTGGCTACCTTTTGGGGGTGGAGGAAAACAGTGGATTGTGAGTGCCAGTTAGGGCAACTTGTGACTTTGGTTTTAGCCCCTCACACTGCACCTGCCAGCCCCATATCCAGATAACACCTGGAACAGAAACAGTCCCAGCCCTCCTGCATTTCTCTCTCGAAGTTATTTTGAGCTGCATGCCTCCATTCACTCCTGTTTCATAGGAATTTGTTTTCACTCCTGTTTGAGACAGGAAAAACCAAACTGTTTCTGCTACTCTCACAGGCTCAACATTTCTGACACCAGAGATTCCCCCACACGTGAAACAATTCTCCAGCAGACACCACCTAGGTGTCTTACAGTTGAACTGAATTCTGATACTGTCTACCTCAACTTACAGTCAAATCCCACAAGTGTTCATTTCCACAACAATTTAGGTTGACTGTCACCTATACTTCTGACTGACCAGCTGTCAATCAGGGTTCCCACACCCAAACTCAGGTTTGATGAATTTGCTAGGATGATTGTTAGTCTGTTCAGGGTCCTGATTGCAAGCAGTGAAACTTCATGGTGACACAATTTGGAATCAGGAAACTTATCCCTTGGCCATTAGATCCGGGAAGCTGGCTCAATGTATGCTTCACCAGATAAGAATATTAAGGTTTTTGCTTCGGGACTGGCTCAGGAAATCAAGCAGATGGAGCTGGGAAGTGTGCTTTGTGAAGTCGGGAGACATCAGCTGATAGTCTTGTATGGCTGTCTTGTTCTCTGCTTTATCCTCAGTGCATTTAGTACATGTCACATAGCTGATGCTCAATAAACATTTGGAAACAAGCGAATTAAATGTAAAGCAGAACCAGAGGATATACGATGGGTCTCACTAATGAGAGTAGAGTCGACTCTTTTCTCCTTCTTCCAGCTGAATTACTCAAACACTGAATTACTCAATAACTACTTCCCTTTGCTATACATGAAAATATCATTCTCCCAAACCTGACCATCCCCTAACCCACTAAAGAATCACTGCTTGTTTCCTAGATGCCTAGCCTGGAAGATTTTGTAAAGCTTCATTTTGTCTCTTTTTTCTGTATTTTTAATTTTAAAATATGCTTTCCTCAATTTCAGGTACACATCTCCCAGATATTCCAATATGCCTCCTAGAAAAGCATGCCCTTCTGAGTGGAAATGATACCGTTACTCTAATGATGCAGTCCATGATCAAAGCATCTTTTTTTTGACAGCGACATCATGTTAATCTTGCTTTCAGAAAAGTACTATGTTATTTCATGTTATTGTTAAACTTTCCCTGGATTCCGTAGCTTTGCAATTCATTTTTTGATAAAAGAGGAAGATCTCATATCTGTCACATTTCATCTGTTACAATTGGCCCATTGTTACTAGCTTATCAAGACCTTTTGGATTTGATGGTGTTATTCATTGCATTCACCATCCTTTCCAATAGAATTGTCACCCATAAAGTTGATATATCTATCCATAATACAAAAAAGGAGCAGGAATTTTTGTTGTTGTTGTTTGTTTTTTTGAGATGGAGTCTCACTCTGTAACCCACACTGGAGTGCAGTGGCACGATGTTGGCTCACTGAAACCTCCGCCTCCCAGGCTCAAGTGCTTCTCCTGCCTCAGCCTCCCAAGTAGCTGAATTTTTAAGGTGAGAGTGTTTTATTTATGTGGCTCCATACTCTGTCCAGAAATAATTTCTCTGGCATTTGAGTATTAGAGTAAGATGAAGTGATATATTCCTCAGCTTCTTTCATTCACTTGGTCTCATGTTCTTAATAACCCTTGATTTTGCATAATTAACATAAAGCAAATCTCCTTTGTAAAGGCTTCTGCTTTTCTAGAGGCAGTGAAAAACTTTATAAAAGCATTTGAATTTTCTTATGAAAAGGAAGCTCATATCTACCTCACCTAGTTACATGTCTGGCAGCATTGGAGATGAGGATGTGCTATTGAACTTCCTACTTCTGGTTAAATGGCAAACCATAATGTTTATTTTCACTTAACATATTGTGTTAAGGAATAGGCAATGGTCGAGCATAAATATATCATAGAGTTTGGGTATTTGTCCTTGTGCAGATCTCATGTTGAGTTGTAACACCCAGTGTTGGAGATGGGCCTGGTGGGAGGTGTTTAGATCATGGGGGTGGATCCCTCATGGATGGCTTGGACCATCCCCTTGGTGATAACTCTCGCTCTGAGTTCACATGAGATCTGGTCACAAAACTGTGTGGCACCTGCCCCCTACTCTCACTGTCTTGCTCCTGCTTTCACCATGTGACATGCCTGTTTCCCCTTCGCCTTCTTCCATGATTATAAGCTTCCCAAAGCCACCCCAGAAGCCAAGTAGATGTCAGCACCATGTTTCCTATAAAGCCTACAGAACTGTGAACCGATTAAACCTCTTTTCTTTATAAATTACCCAGTCTCAGGTATTTCTTTATAGTAATGCAAGAATGAGCTAAAACAGAGAATTAGTACCAGGAGTGGGGTTTTGTTATAAAGATATCTGAAAATGTGGAACTGACTTTGAAACAAGGTAATGGGTAGAGGTTGGAAGAGTTTGGAGGGCTCAGAAGACAGAAAGATGAGGGAAAAATTGGAACTTCTTAGAGACTGGTTAAAAGTTGTGACTAAAATTCTGATAGTGATATGGATAATGATGTCCAGGCTGCCCAGGTCTTGGATGGTAATGAGGAACTTAGTGGGAACTGGAGCAAAGGTGACACATATTATGCCTTAGCAAAGAGCTTGGCTGCATTCTGTCCATGTCCTAGGGATCTATGGAAGTTTGAACTAAAGAGTGGCAACCTGGGGTATCTGGTGGAAAAAATTGCTAAACAGCAAAGTGTTCAAGATTTGGGCTGGCTACTTCTAATATAGCATGTGATCAGATGTGGGAGCAAAGAAATGACTTTAAATTGGAACTTATATTAAAAAGGAAAGCGGAATGTAAAAATTTGGAAGATTTACAGCCTGGCCATATGGCAGAGAAAGAAAAAGCTTTTTCAGGAGAGGAATTCAAGCAGGCTGTGGAGCATCCACTTGCTAGAGATAATTTGCATAACTAAAAGGGAGTCAACTGCTAATATCCAAGATAATGGAGAAAGGGCCCCAAAGGCATTTCGGAAACCTTTGCTGAAACCCCTCCCATCACAGGCCCAGAGGCCTAGGAGAAAGAATGATTTCATGGGCCAGGCCCAGGGCCCTGCTTGCCTGCACAGCCTCAAGACAGGGCTCCCCACACCCTGGTCACTCCAGCTCCAGCTATGGCTCAAAGGGGCCCAGGTAAAGCTTGGGCTGCTGCTTTGGAGAATGAAAGCCACAAGCCTTGGCAGCTTCCACGTGCTGTTAAACCTGCAGGCACACAGAGTACAAGAGTGGTAGATTCCTGGCAGCTTCTGCCTAGATTTCGGAGGTGGTATGGAAAAAGCTGGGTTTTCAGGAAGAAGCCTTCTGCAGGGGTAGAGGCCAAACCTCTTCTAGGGCAGTGTAACAGGGAAAGGCAGGGTTGGATGCACCACACTGAGTTCCTACTGGGGCACCGCCAAGTGGAACTGTGTGAAGAGGGCCACTGTTCTACAGGAGAGTGGAGAATACTCAGAGAAATTAAATAACCGGGAGAGTACAGGGTCCTGGGGATAAATGAAGAAATGTTTCTCAGCATGGCCAGGAGAAACAGAAGTTTGAGGCAAATGGGAGGGAAATAGAGAATTCAGAGGTTATAGCAAATTTCTCTTTAGTTAAGGCAAGGTCTTTGGAGAAGCTCAGATTGACCTAAGGGCATGGCAAAAGGTAAACATAGGTGAGACTTGGGCCTGGCTTTGGAGAGTATGGGAAAAGCAGGTACGTCTGTATGGTAGGGAGATGAGTCTTACTACTACTAATTGACATAGAAGCTAGCATTTACTAATTACCTGATATGCATCAGGTATTGTTCTGAGTCCTTACACATATATACTTAATTATTGCAACCCTGTGAGACAGGTAAAATAATCCCATTATACAAATGAAGAAACTGAGCACAGAGAGATTATGTAAGCACTTAACTAGTACAGTCAAAATTCAAACTCAGGCAGCTTGGCTCCAGAACTGATGCTCTGGAAGATTCATATATATATTGAATTCTTTGCCAAAATATAAAAATTAAACTTGAAAATTTATATATGCCCCATAGTGAAAGACAGAGTTTTAATAAGTCAAAAAATTAATGCAGCATAATTGTGTACAATTCAATAATGTTTATTATGCCTAATTGAACATTCACAAGAAATTTGTGCTTCTATATTATGATTAACTTTTGTTGTTCTTGTTGTCGTTTATGAGATAGGGTCTCAGTCTGTTGCCCAGGCTGGAGTACCATGGTTAATTCACAGGGTTTCACTGCAGCCTTAACCTACTGGGCTCAAGTGATCCTCCTGCTTCAACCTCCTGTGTAGCTGGAACCACAGGAGCATGCCACCATGCCTGGCTAATTTTTTGATTTTTTGTAGAAATAAGGTCTCACTTTGTTGCCCAGGCTGGTCTCAAACTCCTAGGTTCAAGCAATCCTCCCACCATGGCCTCCCAGTGTGCTGGGATTACAGGTATGAGCCACTGCCCCTGGCTATTATTATTAACTTTTAAAAATGTATATCATATATGCCATAATCATTTCCAAGTCTTTCAAAGTTTTTTTAAATTTCAGCTCAAAATATTAGAATGAAATGCACACTCAAGACTAAAGCAGCTATGTTCTATGTTCGAGAAAATGTACAAGTATTGATTCTTTTTTTTTTTTTTTTTTTTTGAGATGGAGTCTCGCTGTGTTGCCCAGGCTGGAGTGCAGTGGTGTGATCTCAGCTCACTGCAAGCTCTGCCTCCTGGGTTCAAGCAATTCTCCTGCCTCAGCCTCTCAAGTGGCTGGGATTACAGGCGCCTGCCACCACGCCTGGCTAATTTTTGTATTTTTAGTAGAGATGGGGTTTCACCGTGTTGGCCAGACTGGTCTTAAACTCCTGACCGCAGGTGATCCACCTGCCTCGGCCTCCCAAAGTGCTGAGAATACAGGGGCGTGAGCCACCGTGCCTGGCCTACAAATATCCATTCTATCCGTGGTTTGGTGAAAACCATAAAAGTTCAGCTTATTCTCTGTGGCATCAGCAGGGGTCGTGTATAAAGATGGCGGAGTCCTGTCCAGCGTGCTGCAGAGGGGAAGTGCTGAGTGAACATGAGTTGTTACCCGCTTAGCTGTGCCAAGTTAATCGGAAAGCGGAGGGATGCCGCGCATACTCAGCATGAAATTTTATGAAGACCTGATTTGAGGAAGCCACGAAGGGGGCTATGCTGGTGTCCTAAAATTGAAAAAACAAAAAGTATCAAATTATATGTTTCACATATTTGAACGTTTTTCTAGAAATGTTAGCCTAGAAACAAAGTACCACATAAAGAAACTTTATAGAATTTACGGTGAACCTGCATATATTTCTTGAAGTAACCTTGCCAAGAATGAATGCAAATACTTTACAAAGGAATATTTCTGGGCGTGGGGAGTTGAGGGAAAATGGGGAAGGACTGCTAATGGGTACAGGGTTTCTTTTGGGGGGTAATGAGTAATGAAAGTGTCCCAAAATTGGCTGTGCTGATAATGGGCACACAGCTCTGTGAATCTACTAAAAACCACTGAATTGTATACTTTAAGGAGATGAACTGGGCCGGGCACGGTGGCTGAAGCCTGTAATCCCAGCACTTTGGGAGGCCGAGACGGGCAGATCACGAGGTCAGGAGATCGAGACCAGCCTGGCTAATACGGTGAAACCCCATCTCTACTGAAAAATACAAAAAACTAGCCGGGTGAGGTGGCGGGCGCCTGTAGTCCCAGCTACTCGGGAGCCTGAGGCAGGAGAATGGCGTGAACCCGGGAGGTGGAGCTTGCAGTGAACTGAGATCCGGCCACTGCACTCTAGCCTGGGCGACAGAGCGAGACTCCGTCTCAAAAAAAAATAAAAAATTAAAAAAAAAAAAAGGAGATGAATTATATGGTATGTAAATTGTATGTATGTAAATGTATGGTCTATAAATTATATCTCAATAAAACTGTTATCAAAACATTTGAACTTCTTATTCAAGTTCTTACTGCAAATTTAATTTTTCTGAAACACATATGAAATTAAAATGATTATATTAAGTAAAACATGCTATTTTCATCCTCAATGTTTGTAGTTTCCTCTTGAGATTTATTTTCATATACTTCTGTGGAACAGTGTGTGTTTGTGTGTGTGTTGGGGGGACAGATGTGTCCCTGTTGTCTCTCACTTTCTAGTCATTCATTTGGCAAATATTGATCAAGGCACTGCCATGCTGCAGGTATTGGTTTTAGTAGTAGGGACATTAAAAAATGAGCAAAACAGGCAAAACGCCCTGCTCTCACGATGCTTACATTCCTGGCTTTTCCTGCCTCAGCCCTACCCCAAGTCACCAAAACACAGACTTATTTCCAAGACACTCACTTACTCAAGTGAGTGTAGATTTTTCTCTGTAAGAGATACATCAAGGAATATACCATATTTTTATTCCTATGCACGTCTACTTTTTACTTCCATTTTAAAATGCTTCCAAATGTCAACAACTTATTTTATATTGACAAACTAGTATGGACAGTCAACAGAAGTTTTAGAATCCCCTTTGATTCTCCTTGTTTTTCCCGTTACTCTTTCATTTGCTAGATGTTCATATTCTGTAGCTGCAAGGGATATAAGATTTCCCTGTGAACAATTGTATTTACCATAATATAAAATATCTCCAAATCATGGTTTGTGTTTATATTAGCAAAATGAGGAGCTACCTCTGTATGTAAATTGTATGTATGTAAATATTGTATGTATGTAAATATTACAAATTTACATTTAACATACATATTTGCATGCATATTTACATATATAAAAAGTTGAATTGTATACCAAAGGAGTATACATACAAAAGTTGTAAACTTTTGTATGTATGTAAATATACATGTAAATATGTATGTAAAATGTAAAAGTTGTATGTATGTAAATATTAGCAAAATATTACACTTACAAAAAGTTGTAAGTATGTAAATATTAGCAAAATAAGAGCTACGTCTGTATGTAAATTGACCTCATGTTTTATACTTATGTTTTACATTTTTTCATTTATGTTTAACATTTATAAAGTGTTAAAGAAATCGGTGGTACCTTTAAGAAAAAAAACAATTACACGTGAAATTATATCCACATTCATAAAAGAAAACGTAAAATTGGGAAAATACTGTGAATACCAACAGTTTAAAAAATTGATATATCTCGCTATATATTTCAACTTAACATGGCATTGGATTAAATGGCTGTCACTTCTCTCAGTGACTCGGTTTATACTTGTTCAGTAAAAACCTGGACTCGGTTTATACAAGACCAGGATATACTTGTTCTTTCCACCTTATGGTATTGTCACTCTGGGGATCAAATGGGGTTGTATGTTTGCAAGCCGCTGAAAACCACGCCCACACACACAAAAAAACCCACCAATATAAAGTCACTGTATTGTTAAAATTGTCTCTTTTCCTCCCTTTTGAAATGTTTGTAAATTTCAATTCAATGTCTAAGAGTTGATTAGCTTCTAAATCTGATGTGTGGCACATTTACTGGGGTCTCTCTCTGTGTGCTTTCTGTGCATCCCCGTAATACAGTGTCTGCTGGTCCTGCGATTACCATTTCTCACCAAGTAATATAACTATATGTATAAAGATATCACTACCAAAAAGTTTATTAAGTGTTGTCTGTAGTTGCAAAAAGTTGAAGAGACCTAAATGTCCACTTAGAGGGGCTTCGTTAAATAAATTAGGCCACACTCATGCAATGGAATACTCTCCAAAACTTAAATATGATGCACCAGTGTTTTTATTGATATAAGATACTAATGATATAGTGGTAAGTGGAAAAAACACACCATCAAACAGTAAAAAATGTGCATGAAAAATATATGCAAATATATTCAAAGAAAGGTGTTAAGAATATATGAGAATGCCCAGGGTTTTAGAAAAATTAGTCTATTTTCTGATACTTCTGAAAACAGCATTTATCAATTTTATAAACAGTAAGTTATTATTTTAAAAACCATCTAGATTTCCAGCTGATACAGTTTTCTGTCTAGTTTGGTTACAAAGCCTAAGATGATTAAACGGCAGAAAAATCAGAAACAGATACCCGCTTGCCAACAGCCAATTTTCCCTTACTTACTCTCTTGTTTTTTGAGATTGAGTCTGGCTCTGTTGCCCAGGTTGGAGTGGAGTGGCGCCATCTCAGCTCACTGCAACTTCTGCCTCCCGGGCTCAAGCAATTCTTTTGCCTCAGCCTCGCTAGTAGTTGGGATTACAGGCGTGTGCCACTATGCCAGCTAACTTTTGTATTTTTAGTAGAGACAGGATTTCCCCATGTTGGCCAGTCTCGTCTCAAACTTCTGACCTCAAGTGATCCACCTGCCTGGGCCTCTCAAAGTGTTGGGATTACAGGTGTGAGCCTTTACTGTCTTTAAATATCTACTTGCACATCAAATAAGAGGATCGTAAGCACAGATGCCTGCAATATTGAATCAACGTCAGATTCTGAGTTGTTGTTTAGGGAAGATACCAGAGCTTTACAAAAACAAACTATCAGTCACCATTTCTTCAAAGAATTACTGCAGTTTTCAGCAAGAAGTAGATAAAATAGAGCCCGGTGTCCACATTTTCTATAATTCTATTTATGCAGAAATAAACATGGGTATTCAACCCTAGGCAGTGCACTGACGTCACAGAAGGAGCTTTTTTTTTAAAAAACAGCATGTTGTGACTCCTCCTTGGGAAATCCCGATTCAGTGGGTTTTGGTGGGAACTGGAAGTCTAATGTAAGTAACTCCACAGGTGATCTGACACAGAGCCGATTTTGGTAACTCTTAATAGCAATTTAACGCAATGTCCACCAGATGGCACTCATGCTCCCAGAATAGAAAGGCAAGTCGGAAAACTGCTCAATTTGTTAAAGGCTGTGCTTCCTACTCTGCAAGTGTCTGCCTTTAGAAGTCTACACTAGGCCGGGAGCAGTGGCTCACCCCTGTAATCCCAGCACTTTCGGAGGCCGAAGCGGGCAGATCACCTGATGTCAGAAGTTCGAGACCAGCCTGGTCAACATGGCGAAACCCCGTCTCTACTAAAAGTACAAAAATTAGCCGGGCGTGGTGGCGTGATGCACAGAAAGCACACAGCTGGCGCCTGTAATCCCAGCTACTCAGGAGGCTGAGGCAGAATTGCTTGAACCTGGGAGGCGAGGTTGCAGTGAGCCGAGATTGCGTGCCACTGCACTCCAGTCTGGGTGACGAGCGAAATTCCGTCTCAAAAAAAAAAAAAAAGTCTACACTAAGTGACTCTCATTGTCTAAAAACAACAAATGGGAATATAAAATGTGTGTTTTACTCACGCCTCCACAGTATGGTCCAGAGGATGGAGAGCTGGCGTTGGGCCCATCGTAGAGTGTGAGATAGTTCTGTACACAGTCTCCTGGATCGTCAATGCTGATAAAGTAGAAGTTGATGGTGACAAGCCTTCCAGCAGGAGCCACTAGGGCCCACTCACAGTGCGTGTTGTTTGGGTACGTGCCTGGATAGCCAGGGCTGGTGAATGAGCCTCTGTCTCCATAAAGAGTTCCACCACATCCTGCAAGGAAAACAGAACAGGAAGTTTGATTCAACAACATATAAGCCGTCCAGTCTGGCTTGTGAGGCAATACGATTTTATTTTCTTAAGGTGCTG
Source organism: Mandrillus leucophaeus (assembly GCF_000951045.1). NCBI lineage: Eukaryota > Metazoa > Chordata > Mammalia > Primates > Cercopithecidae > Mandrillus > Mandrillus leucophaeus. The sequence goes on along the minus strand of NW_012109030.1, from coordinate 741,026 downwards.
AGACTCTCTGCGAGAATAATGGAGGCAGAAACCCCTTTTCCTGTTCCTCTTCTTTGGGCTGCACCCTTTCTCCTCCCTTCCCCGGTCTTCCCATTGCCACCTCCACCTCTTCCATCCTCCACACACGTGCCTTTGCGTGCATTTCACCACCCGGGGACAACTTCCTCCAGGACTGTACTTTAAAACTGGGTGTTGAGAACAGAATGGGAAAAAAAAAAAAAAAAAAAAAAAAAACCTTGATAAACTGCGGAAGAAAATCAAGTTGTTCTCTGTGTGCTTTCGATGGTGTAGAGATGTTTGGGTGCCCTGAGTTGATGCTAATGATGCGAGTGATGTAAAATTAGAAGTAAAATTCAGCACTAAACCAAGAGGGAGTGTGTTATTGTAGGTGGTGGCAGGAATGACTTCATTATAACAGTGACTTTACTGGGCTAATAACTGACATACTTAAGGTCGAATACTTCAAGTTTTGGTATAAATTTGTTCCATTTGCTAATCTGTATACGAAGGCTGTCATGATTTAGACTGCCTGTCTGTGGAGATCCAGGTCATCTCGGGGACAGGAAGAAGCTGGCTGGCACAGTTCCAGAGCAGGTGGCTGGGCCTCTGACCACCACGACCTAATCCCACCTCCATCTCAGTCTAGTGGAGCATTTTGGGCAACTCATTAATCTTGGTGGGTTCTGTTTTTGTTTTTGTTTTTTGAGATGGAGTCTTGCTCTGTCGCCCAGGCTGGAGTGCAGTGGCACGATCTTGGCTCACTTCAAGCTCTGCCTCCCGGGTACATGGTGTTTTTTTGTTTTGTTTTGTTTTTTGAGACGGAGTCTTGCTCTGTCACCCAGGCTGGAGTGCAGTGGTGTGATCTCGGCTCACTACAGCCTCCATCTCCTAAGTTGAAGTGATTCTCCAGTCTCAGCCTCCCCAGTAGCTGGGATCTACACCCAGTTAATTTCTGTATTTTTAGTGGAGACGGGGTTTCACCATGTGGACCACGCTGGTCTAGAACTCCTGACCTCAGGTGATCCACCCGCCTTGGTCTCCCAGGGATTATAGGCGTGAGCCACAGCACCTAGCTTAATCTTGGTGTTTTATTTGCTCGTCGATAAAATTTGAGCATTGGAGGTTATCTTTAAGCTTCCTTTGGGTGCCAAGATTCCGTTACCACAGTTGTCTTAATAGAACCCTTTTCTTAAGATATTTAAAATGAGTTCTGTTTATCTTTCTTATTTTGAAGGTATTTTGGTATTTCAGGACATTTCATAAAGGTATTTCTCTCTCTTGCATTAAATGTATTGACATGACTTAAATTTTCTTTAGTTGTTTGATAAACAGCCAACCAAAAATGCGAGAAGATACTTACTACCCTACAAAAGCAATTTCTCTCCAGCACCGCCAGGAAATGTCAGGGCCTGTGAGAAGCACAACCACTTCTATATATGCCAGAATGTGTTCATAAGTTGGATTTTTGGTAAAAGTTTTTCTTTAAATTCTCAAATAACTTCCTTAGTCAAAAAGTCTAACAAAATTTAATTTACCAAGGAATCTTTAAATCTTCATACCTTACCTTATATATGCTTCATATATCAATATATATTCTTTTATAAACAGAAATAATGAATAAATGTAGAATTTAAAGTAATCTGGCCAGGCGCGGTGGCTCATGCCTGTAATCCCAGCACTTTGCGAGGCTGACACGGGTGGATCACCTGAGGTCAGGAGTTTGAGACCAGCCTGGCCAATATGGAGAAACCCTGTCTCTACTAAAAATACAAACATTAGCTGGGCATGGTGGCATATGCCTGTAATCTCAGCTACTTGGGAGACTGAGGTAGGAGAATCACTTGAACCCAGCAGGTGGAGGTTGCAGTGAGCCAAGATCACACCACTGCACTCCAGCCTGGGTGACAGAGTGAGACTCCATTTCAAAAAAAAAAAAAAAGTAATCTGTACTTTCATGGTTAAAAATCTCTATTCTTAACATAAACTAATCAGGTACACAGGTAGCTAAAAATATAAGGTTACTTTGCCTTTTTCTATGAGACACCTCATGGTTTTCTCACACTGCTTTCCCGTACAAAGTGCAAATGTCTTACCAGAGGGTGATGAAGTCCAGATGATTTCATATCCGCGATCAGAAGTTACACTGTCACTCTTAAATCGTAGGTATAGTGCATTATTTTGAGAGAAGATAGGGTTTGGTAGCAGAGTTCCACAGTACTTGCCCAGTAATGGTGAATTGCTGTTACTTCCATTTCTCACCTTTAGGAAGGAGTCATTCATTATTAACCTTACACTTTCTTCTCTAAGGTACATACATTAAAATGGGAGACAATTGGAATGATGACACTGTTTGGAAAAGCTTTGTCTTTTCTATAGTTAAGAATGAAGGGTTTTCTGAAAATACATGCAAAGGGCACCTTCACCTGCAAAGGGGAAAAATGTTCCACGTGAAGATCAAAAAACATTTGCATTTTGATTCAGAAATATCTGTTAACCTATAGTAATTGAAACACCAGGCAGCTTTTTTATGCCATAGTCTGTGCTGTGACCCTGCAGCCTTTGCTTATGGGGAAACATTTTGAAGAATGTAGGTAAAGTGAATTTTTAAAAGGTGGGGATGGGTGCGGGCAATGTTGCCTGCTCTGTTTCCAGTCAACTATTACACCTTTTTCAGTGTGTGTGTGTGCACGTGTTTCTAATTAAAAATTACTTGGCTATAAAAGGGCTATGAGAAAATACAATGCAAAGTATAATGAAGTTCAGAACGAAAGGAATTTCTATATGGGCAAAGGACAGAGTTATAAATCTATACAATGTCTGTTGTTAAATGTGTTTTACAAACACATTCCGAGGCCTCGTTGCTTTTTTGTTTCGACTTATTTTTGAGTAGACACATATAAAAACAGGAGATGAGTTGGTGTTTTATGGGGAGACAGAACCACACTGTGAACTGAACCACTTTCTGTCCCCCAGCCTGGCTCCTACCCTGCATTCACAACCAGCCCTTCTTCCAGGGGGGCTCTTGATGCTTCTTACAGAAACGTTACACAGGCAATGTATGTTGGAACCAGACTGGCATGTGGAAATGCTGATTTTACTGATCTATGTATTCAAAATACTGGAAGTTCCTCTGTTCCCTTTATAATTCCATGGTTTAAACTTTGGTTAATTGGTTAATTGCTGGTATCTTAAGTCACAGAGTTAAGACAGCTTGCTGGGCTGTGTTGATCAGGTGAGATTCCTTTTAGGTCTACGTAGTAGCCCATGGGAGAGAATAATGCCTTTTTAGTGCTTTGGGGATTATTCTGCTACGGGTTTAAACAAAGTAGCCTTGCCATGACAGAGTAGCCAGTCATCCGCTAGAAGATGGGAGGGCTGCCATATATAAGACCTGCCAGCACCATGCTCTTGAGTTTGGGTGTTTTTCCCTTGGGGTCCTCTTTTAGAATGCCGTTGCTCTGAGAGGAGCAGCGAGATACAAATTTCCACTGACATTGCTGATAACTTGTCTTATTCACCGTCCTCTCCTAGGAGGAATGGGACCACCGAGAGCAGCAGGCATCTCTGGGACATCAGAGGATCCTGAAAGGGGAGGTGAAGGCAGGAAAACACTAGCAGATTCCAAGCATGGTCTAGAGCTCAGCCCTCGCTTGGGAGTAACACAGTAAGAATCCTCAGTCAGACATTTCCGTTCCCACTGCAGTTCACAAGAACGGAATGCTGAGGCTTCCTGGTACAACTGACGAGAAACTATGCCTACAGTCTTCCCACTGAGAGCCAGATGGAGCCACATTTTAGAGGCCTAAGTGGTGGTTTCCTTTCTTTGCTTATGGGACAGGAAGTTTCAGATCCATTCTGTGGAGTGATGAAGGACAGCTAGGAGGAGGAGTTCTCACTCTCCATGGCTGGAAAGCAAGGCTTTGCTTCCCAGCATCTATCAGGCAAATGGCAAATGCTGACTCTGATCAATAATGGTCCATTCAAGCTGGAATGAGTTAAGAGTTACTTGCACTGTGACTCCAACCTAACGAGATTATTCCATCTTTCTTCCAGATCCCACTGCCCTCATTCTTTCTGCTTTACACTTCATATAAATATTTGGATCTCCATGGTGGGGGAGGTACATAGGTCCAAGCTGAATAACCTGACCAGCACAAAGAATAACTGTATTTGTCTCTTCATTTCCTTCTTGCTACATACATCTTTTGGTTTCCTGTCATGGCGAGTATTCCTTTAGAAAAGGCATGAGCTTCCTCTGAGTGTTATTTATAGCGCTATATGTTAAGGCTATTGATTAATAAAGGATTTAGATGAATTCCAAAGGGGAGAGTTTTCCAGGATGATAAAACTCTGCATCAGGAATCATGTTGAAGCTAAACCCATATGCAAAGACCATGTGCCGGGACACCCTTCCTGGCCAGGCTGGGCAGAAGGTGACAGCAGCCCTAGAAGCCAAATCAGATGAGGGGGCTGCAGGGGAGGAAAGAAGGAAGAAAGAAAAGAAAGAAGGCCCTTGGTGCTAAGAAGCTGAAGATGTTTTGTTGAGCAAAAAGGCTGAAGCTACCAAGAAACTAGCAGCTGAACAGAAGCCCGCTGGAAAGAATCCTCCCACAGAAGGAAAGGAGCCTGCTGCATACACTGGTACATTTGTTTATGCTACAAAGATCAAATCATCTTGGGCAGCTTATTTTGAATGAAGTCCTGATCAAAGAGGCAGTGAGAAAAAAAATAAAATAAAAAATACAACTCCAGATCAGGTGTAGACGAACAAGCACACTTTTTGGAAACTTTACTGAAGACTCTTGTGTGGTGAAACAAAGCCAATTGAGAGACGGTCAGGATGAGGTTTAGATTTAAACTCCACTCATAGAAGAATTCAGCATCCTTATGCTCTTGGCTCTTAGGTTCCACCTAAGTACATTTCCTAAGGATGAATGCATTTTCAACAGAGCTTGCAAAGCCTACAACCCCGTGAGCTCTGGGGTTTTCTGGCAAAACACAGGTGCTGAGTTCTACACACTGGGTCCACATCAGATGAGGCTTATTCAGACTGTCTCCTGCCTATGAGCAATGATGTTCATGTCCCATCTCACATGCCCAATGCAGGCGATGGCGCAGAAAGAGCACAGAGGGAGTTCATCGGGGGCACTGGAGGACCCCAAAGGTTCAAGCCCAACAGGCGCATGGCTCTGCCTGCTCCAGGTGCAAGGGGGACTTCTCTCTGTGTGTCCTGGGGTGGGAGTGGAGGGTGGGTGGGTGGAGGATGGGCAAACAGCAAAGTCACTTCTGTGCCCAAATTCAAGCTCTGGAGTTGTGGAGAAAGGACAGAGCACACCTCCTGTGACCAGGGAGCACTTATTCAAGGAAACACTTGTCTTTAGAGGATGTTGACAATGCCCCAAACTTACTGTAGCTGCCAGGGAAATGACGTGAGCTATTTGGTATCATTCAGTTTCATGTGAAGAATCAGCATGTTGTCCTTAGACTTCCCTCTGATCCTTTTATGTCTCAACTTACATCTTGCTCTCTTAAGCCTTCTAATTCCCAGACTGAGTTAGGGACTCCTAACCATGCTGGACCCAGTTAGTCCTTTACACATTGTACTGTAATTGGCTATACCCCATCTGTCCTTCCCACCAGACTAGGAGTCTCCTGAGGGCCCTGAGGTTCCCAATTTCTGCTGTTTGGACTGGTGCTCTGTAAAGGTTTAGGGAATAAAAGGGTAATGAATAAATTAATGAAACAAATAAGAATCGTATAGTATTAGCAGCACTAGAGAAAAGATGTAAAATCTTAAGTGATCCATCATCTTTTAAATAATTCATTCAAATGATATTCAAATGCATGTTACCTCCAAGAAATCGTTTCTGCATCCAACTGAGTTCTCGATGCCAAATGAATGAAAAAAGAGAGAAATGGTGTGGTTCTGGGGGGCCGTGACAGTAATGGTGCAATCCATGCCATTGTTATAGTTATCCGGCCATCCAGGGCTCCTCAGGTTGCCAAATGCCTTGTGATAGTCTCTGTTGCAATCTTAGAGGGAAAATATGCATAATTAATGTATGCATTCCAGTATGTAGTGCTCTTTCAACTTCACAGGAATCATTCAAAAAGATCATTACATTTAAACACACTTTAGAAAAAAGTAATCCAGCTTCTTTGTTTATCATTGAGATAATTGAGACCCTGAGCAGTGAAGTGAATGGCAAGCGGCACACACAGGTGCAATGCAGCAGCTCGTTCACAAAAAACCCCTACGGGAAGCACGACACAGGAAGCTTCTCCTTTAAAGACGAATACTCGAGCATCCTTTGAACTTTTCTGATCACACGGAGGTGGAAGTGGCTAGCATTCAGACTCTCTTTTCAGCAAGGACGCTACCTCCAAGACCGAGTTTTGCACAAGGATTTTAAATCCATTGGTGAGTTATTTGTGGCACATCATTCTCTACCTTTTTTATGTTTGTTTTTGGTAAAAAAAAATACCAAAAGTACTTTTGTTTGTTTTAACCAAAGGCAGCTTTCATTTGAATCAGTTCAAAATAAGTACTAAATAAAGTGTTCTGTGAAAATAAACTTCTCAGTGATAGTAATCAGGTAGCCCTTTCAAGGATTTTTTATTTTTACAAAATAATTTTCTAAGATTTTCAATTTTGTGATTTTCAATTTTGTGAAAATACTAAAAACCTTTGAAATATAAACTTTAAATGAGTAAATTGTATGATATGAGAATTATATTTTGATAAAGCTTTTGTAAATAAATATATATATTTCTTGTAAATAAAAATGTATATTCAATGTGGTTAAGTGGATAATTAAAAAGACAACTGGTATATTTTTAAAATCAACTATATACTTCGAAGAAAATGCTAGCATTCTAACCATCTTGGTTAGTATTATATTCTCTTTATCTCTTTAGAAACCAACTTTAGTAATTTGCGAAATTGGGCCTGGGTTCTAGTTAAGAGATGGGTGTGGTTTTTGTTAACAAATCCTAATTTACTCACAGGAGTCAGTTCTAGAAATAATTGTAATTATTCTAGGAATAATTGTAATGATCATGGCAGCTTTTCTGAATAAAAGATGAAGTTCCAGGGCTCACCTGCTATCTGATAGGTGAAACTCATTCTAGAGTTTCTGTTTACAACTCCAGATTTGAAAATGACAATTGCAGTACTCATAGAAGAGTAAAACACTGGCACAGCTGAAGCATTTCTGCTACAGAACTGAATTCTTGAATTTCCGTGACCCTGAAGTGAAATGGGAGCCAAATCATGTTAGATTTAGTTTTAGAAGAGAACAGGCCATAACAGAAATTAGACTGCATATAAAAGTCCGGCTTATTTAACCATGAAAACTAGCTCTGTTGTTGGAAGGGCTCTGCAAGAAGACTCACATTGGGCTTGGAACAGACACAAGTTGTACCTTCCCAGAGGGGCGGGAGGAGGGGAGGCAAAATTTTTGCTGAAACCACAGACACTACCCTGCTGAAAACAAGACCCCTCGCCTCTCATGCGACTTCCTAGCTGAGGCCTGTGCCATTGGTCTGAGGATCGCCGGGCTGTTTGAGAGCTCACTGGATCTCTCCTCCTGGGGCTTTTGCCATTGTCCTGAGCTCCATGGTACTAACCACCACCATTGCCCTGATCCAGCCCTGCCGCCCCTTAGCAAATCTAGTCAGAGCCTTTGGTTCCACTGCACATCCCCCAAGCCAGCCAGGGCCTGTCATGAGGTCCCGGTTCCCCTTTGTAACACTAGGGCAACCCTCCTCACCTCTCAAAAGCCTGGAGTGAATGCAGTCAAATGCCCATCAGTTCTTGGGTAAAAACAAGTTGTACCAAAGTCAGGGTATTTGCAGCCTCCCTGTCACAGAAATGTCTCTAATATCTGCAGTCCTTAGGAACTTACTGAAAGACTTCACCTGTCTCTGCTTGCAAAACTCCTGTAACTGCTCGGGGCTTCCACCCCTCCTCCCCACTGTCTCCTGCTCTTGGTCCTTGTCTAACTTTGCTGTATCCTGTGAACTTTAAACACACTGTCAGTCATTCTCTGTATACATCCCCCGCCTTTCCACTTTGTGTCCTTAGCAAAACCTGGTTCTCCAGCAGCCTCCTGGTAGAGGCTGTTCTTTCCCATGCTCCACAGTTCATTGAGTAGGAAGGGTGGGGGGCCAGCCTCAGGGGAAGGGAGGGATGCTCCATATTCCCCACCGCAGCTTCCATCCTCGTCTCAAAGCTGGTTTTCCTTCGAGGGTCTCTACCTCTGGCCAAAGATATTCTCACCATTCTCATCACTCTCATTTACTTTTCTCCCAGTTACCTCCCTTCATTTATGAAAGACTTGAGGTGTCTCAGCTCACAGTAATCTCCTGCCCCAATTTCCCTTCTGAACCCTTTAATGGCTTGTCTGGTGTTTTTACAGACAAGCCATTAAACACCTTCACTTTGTATTTCTTAATCCCAGTGACTTCCATCTCTGCATCTCTGTTCATCTCCAATGCCAGCTAACCACCGTACCTCCTCTGTAACCACCCTACACATCATTCCTTCATGATCTGCCAATTGGGGCAGCTCTGTCTACTCTTGGATACCCCGAGAATCCTAGTTTCTCGGGGCTCATCCGTCATTGTTTGTCTTTCCTCCCTACCTACCCAGTCTGAAACCCTTTATTGTTTCCTGTATTCATTCAGTGGAAAACATTATTCAGTCATGACAAACACTGGGTCTTACTCGAGGCTGCTCCAGCTGCTGTTATGTTCCAGCTGGTGCCTCGTGCCCTGAAAGTGCCATTCTGTGCCCCACTTAGTGGTCCACCCTGATCCCCATTGTCTTAGCTTCATGAAGCCGGGGAAATTGAAAGAGCTTTCACCCAAAGGGCCTTGTTCCGCTTGACTCTAAGTCCTCTAGGGTACCACTGGGTAATAGGGATTTTGTCCTGAAAACAATTACCAACAGAACAACGATAATCTAGCATCTTGTCTACCTTGGGAGCTCATCTCAGTGTCTATGCTTTGCACAAAACTCAGCAAGTCCAGGGCCTATTCAGCCGTCAGCACATCTCACACCTCTCCACACTGGAGTCAGACAAACTGGACTTTTCTCTCCCCAGCAAGACCACGTGAGAAGCAGGGGACCCCAGATTTATAATGAAGAGGACCTTGAAAACTCAGAAGACGACAGATGGGACTCTACTAGTCCAGCATACAGGGCTTTGACCATGACATTTTACTGGAATGAACTGGGGAGGGTTAGTTGCTCCCCAAACTGCAGAAAGACAATCCAGGTATTCTCAGATGTTCTCCCAGTATCCATCCTCAGTTCATGGCCACTCCCTTTATATATTTTCCCAGATAATCTCATTCTTCTCATTATTTCAATTACCTATCATGATAATGATGATTCACAAAAATCTTTGGGCCTTTGGTCAACATCCCACTTTGTGTCCAACTGTATCCTCAACATCTTATTCCAGAGGAAATACAGACTCAGCATTTTTTAAATTTCAAAGTGGCTTTTTGTTGTTGAGACGAAGTCTCGCTCTGTCGCCCAGGCTGGAGAGCAGTGGCACGATCTTGGCTCACCACAACGTCCGCCTCCCAGGTTCCAGGTTCAAGCGATTCTTCTGCTTCAGTTTCCCAAGTAACTGGGATTATAGGCGCATACCACTGTACCTGGCTAATTGTTTGTATTTTTAGTAGAGACAGGGTTTCACCACGTTGGCCAGGCTGGTCTAGAACTCCTGACCTCAGGTAATCCACCAGCCTCAGCCTCCCAAAGTGCTGGGATTACAAGCGTGAGCCATCATGCCCAGCCTTTTATGACCTGTGAGACTACTGCCAAACAGCCTCTTTACTGATTCTCTTGTGTTCTGTATTGACCCTTTCAATTCAACGTATACGTAAATCCCACTAACTATAAGTATTTCTCCAAGCATGGTCTCTGGAGCTCTGGTATTGGCACCAAAACACCAGATGTGTTTGTCAAAAATTCAGATAAATGGGGATTCAGTCTCTGAGGGTGGGCCAGGGAGGACGCACTTTTAAGATGCATCTTAATGCATTCTTAGGCACATGAAGCTTTGAGAGCTCTGGACCTACGTGACCAAGTTCAAGTTTCTCGAAACCTGATTGGAGGGCTTTGTGTACAGATGAAAAACACATTAAGCTGGAACTAACTTAGAAAATTATTTAATCATGGCTTCATTACTTCAAGTGTTTTGCAAATACTGGTGAAAAGGTCACTAGATGCGACAGTCATTCATCCTACAATTGTTACCTGTGGTGAGTCCTGAAGCTCTAAGTAATTCTGCGTGCAGTCTTGTGAGGTCAGCTGTAACGCCCACACAGTTATCTTGACCTGCTGATGTGGAGGGGCGTCAATGACCCAAGTACAGGTGGAAAATGGGACATCTGGGTCTGATGAATTGGGTGATGAAATATTTTTTGGGGTCCAAGTTGCATTGTATGCTCCACCACAAGGCACTGGGGAGGGAAGAAAAAGCAACACAGGAGACATTTTATTCATGTCGCATCTCAGGCAATCTTTTTTTTTTTTTTTTTTTTTTTGAGACGGAGTCTTGCTCTGTAGCCCAGGCTGGAGTGCAGTGGCCGGATCTCAGCTCACTGCAAGCTCCGCCTCCCGGGTTCACGCCATTCTCCTGCCTCAGCCTCCCGAGTAGCTGGGACTACAGGCGCCCGCCACCTCGCCCGGCTAGTTTTTTTGTATTTCTTAGTAGAGATGGGGTTTCACCATGTTAGCCAGGATGGTCTCGATCTCCTGACCTCGTGATCCACCCGTCTCGGCCTCCCAAAGTGCTGGGATTACAGGCTTGAGCCACCGCGCCCGGCCTCAGGCAATCTTTAAAATTCTGTCTTCCCTGCCTCCCACCCCAGAGGAGCTATATTTTCATCACTCTATTAAGAATTCAAGGTTTATATCCTTGACTAAAGATTGTATCAAATTTGTACCACAGATTAAACATAGAGTAATTAACATGGTGTTTAGCAATTGACATTGAGTTTAGATAGTAATTGACATTGAGTTTAGTAATTAACATTGAAATTTAGATATAATAAGCGGGGCATTCTTTTCAGTGCATAAATACATGTGTATTTCATAACTTATAAAAATGCTTCTATTTACTCACTGTCCGTGATGGTGTATGTAGCATTAAATCCTTCCCTTTCTAATACCAAATCACTGACGAATTGAACCGTAAGGAAGTTACCAGAAGAGATAAAAGGAGCAGGCACGGTGGAACCACAAAACGTTCCAGCCAAGTTCGCATTTTCACTATCCCCATCGTATAACTGAGAAGAAAAACAATTCATTACTTCTTCATTATTTACAAAAAAGTTGCATATTTCACACTACATTGGACGTGAAGTCACGGTAGGTCACGATTAAACATTTTACATTGATGTTCTTAGAGGTGGTTGTAACTTAGGAACAGAATTATAATTGGATTGATTATATTATGACTTTCAGTAAAAACCTGGTATGATGTCTAACATTTTTTTCCTCTTTGGGAAAGTAATATATGATTTTAAAAAGAATGTTATGAGAGTCCGCTCACCCACTGCTAACTTAATCTCCACACTTAGTAAGACTCTGGCCCCAGCTGCTCTGATCTCTTGCCTAGATGATCACTGGAGCCTCCCAGGAAGCCTCTCATTCTGCTCTTGTTCCTCTTTCGTCTGTTCTCAAAATGTCAGCCAGAGGATACTGTTAAAATGTAAGTCAGACCAGGTCACTGCTCTGCTGAAACCCTCCTATCTGCTTCCCATCCACTCAACAGAACAGCCAAAGCCATCACAATGGCCTTCTCTCCTCTCCCACCCCTCACCTTTCTGATCTAATTTCTTATTGTCTCCACTTTGTTCATTCCACGTCTCAAGCCAAACGAGGCATGCTTTTACTTCTTGGGTATGGTATTTGCTGTTCGCTTTGCCTGGAATGCTCTTCCCTGTATATCCACATAGTTTGTCCTCGTACGTTCCTTCAGGTATTTACCCACATATCCCCAACTCGGCCAGGCGTGGTGGTACACGCCTGTAATCCCAGCTACTCGGGAGGCTGAGGCAGGAGAATCGCTTGAATCTAGGAGGTGGAGGTTACAGTGAGCTGAGATGATGCCACTGCACTCCAGCCTGGGTGACAGTGCAATACTGTCTCAAAAAAAAAAAAAAAAAAAAAGATATCCCCAACTCAATAAGGCCTTCCTGATGCAGACTCTCCCAACATTCCCATTTCCTTTCCCGCTTGATTTTTCTCCACACAAGTGTTATCTTCTTCTATATACTACATATTTAGCTTTTTTTTTTTTTTTTTTTTTTTTTTTTTTGATACAAGGTCTCACTCTGTTGCCCAGGCTGGAATGCAGTGCTGCAATCACAGCTCACTGCAACCTTGAACGCCTGGGTTCAAGTGATCCTCCCACCTCAGCCTCCCAAGTACCTAGGACTACAGGTGCACATCACCATGCCTAGCTAATTAAAAAAATTTTAGAGATGGGGTCTTGTTATGTTGTCCAGGCTAAACTTGCTTATTTCATTGTCTTTCCCTCTGAAGAGAATACAAGTTCCATGAATGCACAGATTTCTTTTCTGCTCACTGCCATGTTCCCAGTTTTTAGAAAAGTGTCTGCACATGAGAGGAACTCAATAAAAATCTAATAAATAAGCAAGTGCTTTGATTCCTCTCTCCCACTAGCCCTCCCAAAACTGTTCTCCCTGAGCCATCTTTACCTCAATGTTTCAAGCCTACAACTTTAGTCATCTCTGATTCCGCTCTCTCTCTCTTCACTCCACAACCACTCCATTCTACCTTCAAAATATATCCCAGAGGGCTCCATCTCCAGGTGACCACCATCGTCCTTCACCTGTTCCCACTGAAACATCTTAATAGACCTAATTCTGGAGCAGCCATAGTGTTCTCCACTGAACTGCCTGCATGTCTGCAAACTCCAATGAGATGATGCTCCTGCTCTGTCTAAAATGCTCCGGCAGATCCCCGTTGCACCTAAAGTAAAATTCCAGCTCCTTCCCACGGTCTGCAAGCCCCGGCTGCTCTGGCCTGTGCCTCCTTCCTAGGCCACCCGCACCTCACGGCTGGCTGCGCTACCTTCATCCCAGGAGGAGGACTGCCCACAGCCCTACTTCTGCGGCTCTTCCTTCTTCAGCTGAAGCTGAGTCCGCACAGCTAACGACTCCCTGTTATGGGCCCTCACCTCACATGTCACCTCCTCAGAGAAGCCAATGCTATTGAATGTTGCCCTTCCCCAGTGTCATCCTGTTTTATTTTCCTATTATAATCAAAACTGATCTTATTTATTGTTTATTTGCTTTGTCCGGTCTCTTTCCCAACAAGGATGTAAGTCCCACGGGTGGGGAGATGGAGACTCTGTCTGACGACTTCATTGCAGTGTCGCCAGCACCCAGGACAATTTCGAGCCATGGCATCCTTCTAGAAACATCCATTGAAAGAGTGGGTGCTTGGATTTCTCTCAAACACATAATTAGAAAACATTTTCTTCTAAGTAATCTTCATTGTATTTCTAAAATGAGTATCTGTGTGTATCTAACTCCAAATATTAAATTCATAACAGAGCTATGATGTGTTCAAGGCCTGAGAACAGCCAAGACCATGACCACTGACATTATTCTAAAGCGCTAGGATTATATAAGACAGGAATGACAAAAAGCCGTCATTGCAAAAGAAAAAGAAATGCACCACTAGATGGCACTGTCTTTTCAACTTAAACATGATTTTAATTACTTCAGAATCAGATGAAACTCGAGTTTCCTAATCTTCACCCCTTTGTTTCATGGAAGAACACATTTGCCAAGTTTTAGGTTATGCACTTTTTCTGGTAAACAAGTTAAAATTTCATAATAATCATTGCTGTCTTTATGATCACATTTATTTTAGCAAGCTTTTTTATTCTGGGACCTGTGTGCCAGGCCTCTGTGCTAGATCCTATGCGTACGAGGATGTATAAAGCCCTTTCTAGACCTTCAAGACATAAGACTCTCTCATGAACAAAGGAGAGTAAAGGTCTACAAATTAAATACACAAATACATATATTTGTGTATATATGCACATATACTATATATATACACATAAATATGTGTGTACATAAATTATATACAAAATAGAGAAAAATAAGTGCTACAATAAAAGAATGGGAGTGTATCATGAGAACCCACTTGATGGAGACAGACATTTGGGTTGGCCCTTAAATGTAAGTACAGACCTTCCAGACCTGCCGTGCACAGTGGCTCATGCCTGTAATCCCACCACTTTGGGAGGCCGAGGCAGGTGGGTGACCTGAGGTCGGGAGTTAGAGACCAGTCTGACCAACATGGAGAAACCCCGTCTCTATTAAAAATACAAAATTAGCCAGACATGGTGGCACATGCCTGTAATCCCAGCTACTAGGGAGGCTGAGGCAGGAGAATTGCTTGAACCTGGGAGGCAAAGTGAGCCGAGATTGCACCACTACACTCCAGCCTGGGCAAGAAGAGCGAAACTCTGTCTCAAAAAAAACAAAACAAAAAAAACCTTCCAGACCTACCAAACAGAAAGGGTATCCCAGCCAGGCAGACATGAATGCCAGGCCACGGAAGTGTGAAATGCATGGCATGTGTCAACAGCTTCTGACCCCCTTCACTGGGACTGGAGGCTAGGGTGAGAGAACAGGAGAAATGACGAAGTCCAACAAACAAAGCTGTGAAGTTCATACATTTCATCCAAGGAGTCTGGATCTGATCCTACATGATGTAAGATCGGATTTGGGTTTTACATGGATAACTGGTAAATGTGAAGGAAGGTAGGAGGCAGAAGCCAGGGCTGGATGGAAGGAAATGACATATATGCCTGGCCCCAAGCTGGTCTTGTGTTAGTTCATTCATTGCCACAGTAAGATTTCTCCTAAGTGAGTTGAAATAGCTTGTGGCCTCGGGATAACTGACATAGGAGGCTCTAAACTCCTGTGCGTCAAGCCCAAGATCTCTATCTGCTCTCTTGTTCTCTGATAACACTAAATCTCCGCTACAGACTTTTGCCAGGTTGCCCTACCGTGCGTTGCGGGGTCGCCTATCCAATGATGAAGAGGGGGAATCATACATAAACTGGGATATAAATGGTGCCTTTAGGATCCACACCATGATAAGCAGCTACGGGCGGCATTCTGGGAGCATACATTTCCTGGTACAACTGCGATGGACCTGGAGCTTGAATTACGTTCTAAGTCTTGTGGATGTGGGTAAGTGCTGAGAAGAATGTTATATTTTCTCGACTTTTAGAACTCTGATAGTTTTAGAATCTGCTAAAGATCCTGAAGGCATTGTACAAATAATTTAGTGGCAGGCAGGCTCTGCTATGACCATGGCAAAATCCCACACTTCACCCAGCTATTGAGTTAAGCAGTTACAAAAACTGGAAAAGAAAATTTTCGGATTTTAATTTCTATGAACTTTTAATGCACAAGCACAATAGACTTTGATACTGGACTATAATTCTTTTCAAATGTAATAATTTCATACATTAATATCCTTAGGACTTTATCTTTGAATCTTTCCCTGGGAATTTGATCACAAGAGGATTTTGATATTCTTCCTGGGAGCAGAATCTTGAGTGTCTTCATGAATTCTTTGATCTTATGGCAGAACCTCTGCGGGGGTCTGCTGGGCAACACTCCAGGGCATAATTTAATATGGGAAGAAGAATAGAGCGTGACTTTTCGGGTTTGGGGCTAAACTCTGACCCATTTCAGAATCTTCTGGAGAAAAAAAAAGTTACACTAGTTCCAGATGTCTGGGAAAAAGCCACAAAGCAGCAATGATTAGAATCAGCTCTACAAGAGAAGGAGTTTTCCTAGTATTGTTTTCTAAAATCTCAACGTTCTTTTCTAGTTCTTGGAGCAATGTCTAGAATAGAGTAGGTATGCTAACTAACACCGATTGAATGAAAGAATGAATGAGTAGTAGGCATGACCTCATGTGGACAGGAACGTGATGCCTTCCATAGACTGCTGATCCTCTCCCCAGAGATGGACAGCCCCTCCTCGGCTCCAGTGTCTGACACAGACTGAATGGTTAAGCCCGGTGCATTAAGTTAGACCTTCTCCATGAGGTCAGTACCACCCCGGAGGGAGTGCTTTGCACAAGTGTAGTGGTTTTGGGGTCATCACTATAATTTGGGGCTATAACGGACACTTAGTAATTCACGGGACAGTTTTGCAAAGTGAAAACTTATGTCCCACATAACTTTTGAATGTCCTGTCAGACATTTGTGTAAAAAAAACCCAAAAACTTGTTTATAATTATTTGATCCCAGAACCTAAATCCATTTTATATATAAACACAAAAATATTTTTGCATAGTTTTGATATGCACCAAATTTCCAGAAAAGCAATTATTGTGTAAGCTGAGGGAAGACTATACTTTGGTTTAGAAATGTTTGTTTTGAGTTTTTCCACCATTTTGGAAACTCACGTTGCAGATGGTGATGCTGCTATTGGCATGTGGGCTGAAAATACAACTCACCCGTATTTGTCTAAATTTATACTTTTTATTCACCACCATTCTATATTTACATATGTGAAGACACACTATTTTATATACTTTCCTTTTATTTCTCCTTTTCATTGCCTTTAGCATAGGATAGTGAATTTTTTTTTTTTTGAGATGGAGTCTTGCTCTGTC
>NW_012109030.1:721245-722074 GCF_000951045.1 Mandrillus leucophaeus | reverse complement strand
AGCTCTCAACAGTTCTGAATTCAGCTTTAGGACTGCTCTAGTCATTTTGGTCTCTCCCAGTCTTTTTTTTTTTTTTTTTTTTCCCGAAAGTATCTTACTCTGTTGCCCAGGCTGGAGTGCAGTGATGTAATTACGACTTACTGCAGCTTCTACCTCCTGGGTCCAGGGGATCCTTCCACCTCAGTCTCCTGAGAAGCTGGTACCATAGGTGCACACCACCACACCCAGATAATTTTTTTTTGTATTTTTTGTAGAGACAGAGTCTCACTGTGTTGCCAGGGCTTGTCTCAAACTTCTGAGCTCGAGCAATCTGCCGACCTCTGCCTCCCAACGTGCTGAGATTACAGATGTTGAGTCACCGCACCCAGCCAGCCAGGTCTCATTTTAGGAAAGGAGAATTCAACCGGAATTGACATCCCTTGCTATCTTTAGTCTTTCATGAACTCCTCTGATCCAGCTTCTGTGCCAACACTTTATTAAAATGGTTGTCATCCAGAGCAATGAGGCTGGTCTTCATCTTTTCCTTTCTTGGCCTCTACTTTACAATTTAATTGTATTGACCCTCCATGCCTTGTAAAAGAATCCCCCTGCCCCTTGACTTCAGGGATACTACACTCTTCTTGGTCTTGACATTTATTTTTTCATGCCACATCTGTTTCTTTTCCTGCCCCTTTTGCCTTCTCCAACTGCCTCCCTGGATACCTTTCCTGGAGCTGAGAGCCTGACTCTGGAATCCATGCAGACTCCCTCTAAGAAAGCATCCTTTCTCCTGGTGGAACGAAGGCTCTTTGCTGCATCCTCTCTATTCATGGAGCTGTCTTCTCACTGG
>NW_012109030.1:716517-718805 GCF_000951045.1 Mandrillus leucophaeus | reverse complement strand
AGACGGAGTCTCACTCTGTTGCCCAGGCTGGAGTGCAGTGGTGTGATCTGGGTCACTGCAAGCTCCGCCTCCTGGGTTCACGCCATTCTCCTGCCTCAGCCTCCCCAGTAGCTGGGACTACAGGTGCCCACCACCACACCCAGCTAACTTTTGTATTTTTAGTAGAGATGGGGTTTCACCATATTGGTCAGGCTGGTCTCGAACTCCTGACCTCAGGTGATCTGCCTGCCTCAGCCTCCCAAAGTGCTGGGATTACAGGCGTGAGCCACTGCACCCAGCAGTATAGTAATTTTTTGAAATTACATTATGGGTAGGTTATACCATAGATGACATTCATTTCAGGTGGGAAAGGAAGCATTACAGAATATTGGCTATGAAAAGGGGCAGTGACACCTGTAATTCCAGCACTTTGGGAAGCCAAGGTAGGTGGATCGCCTGAGGTCAGGAGTTTGAGACCAGCCTGGCCAACATGGTGAAACCCCGTCTCTAATAAAAATACAAAAATTAGCTGGGCATGGTGGTGCATGTCTGTGATCCCAGCAAGTTGGGAGGCTGAGGCAGGGGAAGCACTTGAACTCAGGAGGCAGAGGTTGCAGTGAGCCAATATCGCACCGTTGCACTTGAGCCTGGGTGACAAGAGAGAAATTTCATCTCAATAAAAAAAGAAAAAGAGAAAGAAAAGGGACACTGGTGGGGTTGAGGAAAAACCGGGCAATGTTAGGATGAGGACATCTCTCTGCTGGTTCCATACTTCCTGGCAGAAAAGTCAGCTAGGTTCATACACCTCTCAGTTTTGTAATGGATAACAAAAAGGAGTGAGTTTCTCTTCATTCTGTAAATCCCAGCTCAGCCATCCCCCTCTAGAAAGCCTCTTCTGAACCCCAAAACACAGCCAATCAGAGCCTCTTCTGCTCTGCCCTTTCATGTTGTTTCTGTTTATGATCTTGGTCATGTTATACAACATGTTATACAACGTGACAAAAATGTCCATTATTTAAATGTATTTTATTTGTACTTTAAATGTAATTGTTTAAATGTATATTATTTGCTTACATGTCAGTCTCCTACACTTTACCAGTAGCTCCTCAAGGAGCTTGAACTCTTCAAGATATGTCTTTAACTGTCTACATCTCCAGTGATGCTGGTACAGGGTCTGGCACATACCCTTGCCAACTAACTCCTTCTGCAATGGATATGATGTGGATTTCGACAGAGACCGCTCAGTGCCATGCACAATTCACTAGGTGATTCAGTTACTGTAATTACTCTCCAAGTCAACCCTTTCACAAACAATCATGATAGAATTATGAATGAATAATGGAATTGGTATGATTTTACTTGTATAGCTAACACAGAGTTCAGTTAAATGAGTTTTTCTAATAAGTGATTTGATTATAATCTCTAAAACAAATCTAAAAGGAATCAAATGTCCCATTTATCACAGAAAAATCTCTTTAATAAAGAAAGCTCCACGCTCCACATTCCAAGGGCTATTCTTTGATGTGCCAGTTAACTGGTAGTTGGAAATGTTGCCAATTGAAGGAAATTGCTTTTCCAAGAGGGAAAACAAGAATAGTTCTGAACAGAATTTATTTGAAAAAAATGATATTTTATTTTGAAGCAAGAAAATAACTCCTTGTTTTTGATATTGCAGTTTCTGACCTGAATGAATTGCAGAAATTCAGAAAATGACAAGCTGTTTTGATGACATTATCAAATCACACTCCATATAAATGGATCTTGAGAGTAAATCCAATCAACTCTTCTAGCAGGGCAATACTCAAAACATTCCATAAGAATTTAAAATTGTAATTTTATATGCAAATCCATTATTTTTAGTTTTTAAGAAAAAGAAATTCCATAGTGCCCATGCCTATTTGAAATTACTCCAAGGGGGGAAAAAAGGGAGGTAATTTTGTTTACAATTTATGTCAGGTACAGTGCTAAATGCTCTAGTACACGTAATTTTAATCCTCAAAACTGCCTTTCACGTTAGGTACTATTATGTGATTTAAAGAAAAACAGATGAAATGATGAGGAATCAGGAAGATTAGGAAATTTGTCTGACAGCAAAATTGGGTTACAGTTCTCATACCGTCTGTCTCTAAACCTTCTTACCTTTCTGTAAAACCAGGGGAGCTCTCAACAGTTCTGAATTCAGCTTTAGGACTGCTCTAGTCATTTTGGTCTCTCCCAGTCTTTTTTTTTTTTTTTTTTTTTCCCGAAAGTATCTTACTCTGTTGCCCAGGCTGGAGTGCAGTGATGTAATTACGACTTACTGCAGCTTC
>NW_012109030.1:703795-715702 GCF_000951045.1 Mandrillus leucophaeus | reverse complement strand
TGCTCTCACCAAAACCACACTGTTATTTTTCTGGTCTCTCAACCTTAGCCCTTTTCAGAGTAAAAACATAAGCATATAATTAAGTGCTCAAATGGGTATTCCCTCCACACATTTTCCTTCCTTTTCTTTTAAAATAATTTTCTTTAAAGTTTATTGCAATGCTAGAACTTGAGTTTATCTTGCACCCTTCTTGCCATTGCCGCCATGGCTGCACCCCCCGATCCACCTCCTCACCTAGGAGGGACCTCTACCTCTCTCTGGAGCCCTCCCAGCTTCCTCGCCTTCCAGTTCCCACAGCTACTGATTTCAGATTAGTCTTCCCTAGCTACTGCTCTTATCACATCACTCATTGGAAAACCTTCAACCACTCCTTATTTTCAGCCACAAAAAGTCTAAAGTCATTAGTTTGACTTTCAGGATCCTTTGTAATCTTGGTATTTCTTTACATAGGCCATCTTATTTCTTGCTACTCTTTAGCACTATTCTGCTTCAATACAGCCAGCCTCTTTACTCTTTCGAGAACATACACATATCAAGTTCTACGACTTTTTGAAAATGTTCACCTTGCCTGAATTCTCTCCTGTCTTAAGTTTTCCCTCGCTCTATCAAGTCTTCCTTGATCATGACAGAACTTCATGAACTTTCTTTCCTTTTAAGCTTGCACATTGCTTCAAGCCTGCGTCAAATGCATTCATTAGCGCTTAAATGCTGACTCTCCTGAACTGTGCATTCTTAATTTGCATGTGTCATCCCATAATTTTCTAATCAGACTTAAGCTTCTCATAAATAGAAATCTTGCCATACTTTTTATTTTTCCCCTGAGAGTGCAGTAGTAAACATTGATTGATGCTACTTAACACTTGTAATCTGAACCCATATAACCTGATAGGTATAATAATTTAATATTAAAGAGTCATTAAAAATTGAAGAGAGGTTTCTTGATTTACTTTCTTATTTTATTTATTTATTTTTTTTGAGATGGAATCTTGCTGTGTCACCCAGGCTGGAGTGCAGTGGCGAGATCTCAGCTCACTGCAACCTCCAACTCCCAGGTTCAAATGATTCTCCTGGCTCAGCCTCCCGAGTAGCTGGGATTACAGGCACCTGCCACCATGCTCAGCTAACTTTTTGTATTTTTAGTAGAGACAGGGTTTCACCATGTTGGCTAGGCTGGTCTCAAATTCCTGGCCTCAAGTGATCTGCCCGCCTTGGCCTCCCAAAGTGCTGGAATTACAGGCGTGAGCCACTGTGCCCAGCCTTGATTGACTTTTAATGGGATTTCAGAACCATTTTAATATCTAAACATAATGTGATAAGCAAATCTATAAGCCTAAGAAATAGACAAATTAAGAGGTGATTATTTGTGTCATTGACATTGTTTATTTCAGGATTTGCCAAAGATCCTTTGAGTATCTCTCTCCAAAAAACCAACCTTCCCATAGATCGTCTCTTGCAAGACACTGATGAACAGGAGATTTAAATGCTAATGTTAGAAGCCAGTCACACAAAATATCTGAGTCACCCATATTAAAGATTAATTTGATATGAAGATAGAGCATCTATAATATTAAATGTTGCATCACTGAAGTATAAGTCATTTTAAAAAGCAGTAGTACCTGTACTCACAAGTTTCAGGACTTCCTGTAATGATATAAACTGGAATACACTATATTAGAGTCTGGGATGAGTAGACTCTGTTAAAAACATAAAACAGGCTTACCTTTACATAATCATAAAGGCATCTTTGCCCAGTACTTGCTGCCTCCAGAGCAAATGTATTGAAGGTGAGGTGAATTACTTTGTTTACAGGTGCAATTATGATCCATACACAGTTTAAATTCTTGTCATATAGTCCATTCGAATCAGAATCAGGAGAGGCAAAGGTATTATTCAAGGCTGTCAGATAACCACCACATCCTTGCTGAGGCCCTGCATTAAAACAAAGACACATCACTATGCAGACCGAACAGAACGAACCTTACATTGTACACGGAGCGTTTTTAAGAAGAACATAGTTTCCATTTTCTGTCATACTCTGAGAACATGGTCAGATCATTCCCTCCTGGGCTCCCTCCTTTCTTCCCTCCCTCCTTTCTTTTCTTCCTTCCTTCTCCCCACCCCACCCCACCCCATCCCTTCCTCTCCCCTCCCTCCCCCCATCTTTCCCTCCCTCGCTCTTTGCTTCCATAGCAGAGCCTTCAGGTGTCTCCTTCTTACTCAGAGTTGCTGAAAGAAGTGGGAAAACACGTGGGGTTCTATATACGTTTTGGGGATTGCTGATGTGATTTATTGAAGATTTTCGTAGCCTTGAAAAATTCAATTTTATACAAAATCAAGTATTTTGCATAATAAAACTGGTAGAAAATGTGCATATGTTTTACTTTTATGTTCCACTTTTATGAACACTGTCAGACTGAAAACTGAATTTATGAAGAATTTACCCAACACACCAAGAAAATTGCTGCCAAGAAATCTTGTATTTACACAGTGTGATAGAAAGAGGCTGAGAGGCATTTAACACTGCAGTCCAGTTTATATTCAGCCACACTCTATATTTAACTTTTTCTTTTCCAAAACATGAGAAGCTAAAGGAAAAAATCTTTATAGAATAAAAAGGCCTTCTTTGAGATAAAAATTTTATAATTCAGAATAAAACTACAAAGGAGAGATAAAGAATAATCTCAAGATGATTAAACGGTCTACCATAAAAGAATACAAAAAAAAAAAAAAATCCTCAGAACATAAGATTTAGTTTTGTCTACTCCATGGCCTAAGCAGATAGCTCAGAAATGATTTAAGAAGAGCATAAAGGGATGAACAATTTATTGACAATTTTGAAAGCAATGGTGAGGACGAAATAAGCTCAGAATAGCCCTAGTAGGAATAGGAATTAAATTGGTGCTGAAAGTCGTGTCTGTAAAGCTTGCATTCTACACAAACATAGGTCATGGCTAGTTCCAGAGTTAAACTTCACTGGGATTGGCCTTCAGTCTATTTTTCTCATTCCATTTTCTGCTCACAGCGAAAGGACTGCTTTCAACATTAGGGGGCACTAAGATTTTGTACTTGGACCTTGGCAGGAAACATGAACAATGGAGGCTCTCCTCAACTCTGTCTGTAAATCCAATGGATGGCAAACGTGCAGGGTGATTTTTGTTACAGGTATATTACTTAGTAGGTCAGGCTTGGCCTGTCCATAGCTTCTAAGTCAGGTGAAACCATAGAGTATTTGCACAGTCAGACATTTCCTGAAGTTGAAATGCTTCCAAAGGCCCAGTTCCTGATATATTCACAGAGGGCATCTAAGACAAAATTATTCTGAAACGTAAGCAATACGCAGTGCTTCACCACACATGACTAATGATTCTGCTCATCTGAACGGGGCCTGCAAACTAAAGAGAGAGTTGGAGTTTGTGGAGTTTGAGCAGCTTTGATTACAGTGTGAACTGACTCTTACTTAAGGAAACCACTTAAGCTTATTGGCATGCATAGTACAGAAGAACAATGACTGAGGGTGTGAATGGATTGGTACATTTATTTACTACATATTGTTTAATATTCAAGAAACTGTATTTAGTATTTAAGTAGAAAAAGATAAATGATAGTCCATTAGTAGTGCTAAGACATAGATAAATAATGATGACACAATTTAGAAAATGATAGGTTCAGTAAAAGAGGCAGAAAAGTCTTACATCTTGCAAAAAGATGAAGATTACTTTGGGCTACAAGGATCTCGACTGTTCCAAGGAGGAGGTGACTTGGATCTGGGTCTTGAAGCATAAATAGAATAAAACCATGTAGAAATGGAATTGGCATTGGCAATTCCAGTCTGAAAGAATCTTATGATCCAAGGCTAAATGGACAAGAATTTACATTATATGCATGGGCAAGCATAACTCTGAGAAAACAACAGGGCACATGAAGGAGAATAATGAGAACCAGGATTTGGGAAAACACGATGGGGTCTTCTATAGAGGGCCTCCAATGCTGGATTATACAGAGTTTGACTATCAGACTGTGTTCTGTGGTTAATGGGATCTATTTGAATGATTTTTAATCAAACAAGTGGTAGAATCAGGATGTACTTGCTAATCAAGTCTTATCTAAAAATTGATCCAGAACCAGCATTTCACAAGTAAGGGAACGGGACTGAAGGAGATGAGACCAGGTGAAAGGACATTGCTGTAGTGAGGGCTGCAGGTAGGAGTGCTGAAGAGTTGGAGGTAGGTAGACAGGAAAATGCTGTTGCTGGGCATTATTCTATTAATACATCAGCTTCAAAAACTAAATGTTATTTATAAACATTCAAGCTATATATTTTATCACTACTTGTTTATTAATTGTTACTAATAAGTTCATAAGGGCAAGATGGCAATTGCACTTGGGCACAGTGAATGCCATTACACACACTTATTATGTAGTACTACTGCTATGACTAATGCCATACGGCAGCACATCCGCATTCCAGGGAACCTGAAACAAGTATCCTTAAATCACTGATGTGTTTGCCATGGATTGAGTGGTAGATAGGCTGATCCTTCCTTCCTTCCTTTCTTCCTTCCTTCCTTCCTTCCTTCCTTCCTTCCTTCCTTCCTTCCTTCCTTCGTTCCTACCTCCCTCCCTTCCTCCCTTCCTCCCTCACTCCTTCTTTTTTCTTCCTTTCCTTTCCCTCTCTCTCTCTCTTTCTCTCCCTCTTTCTTTCTTCTTTCTTTCTATCTCTCCCCTCCCTCCCTCCCTCCCTCCCTTCCCTCCCCTTCCTTCCTTCCTCCCTCCCTTCCTTCCTTCCTCCCTTCCTCCCTTCCTCTCTTCCTTCCTTCCTTCCTTCTAGATGAGGACTTGCTATGATGCCCAGGCTGGTCTTGTATTCTTGGGGTCAAACAATCCTTCCACCTCAGCCTCTTGAATAGCTGGGATTACAGATGCATGCCACCATGCCCAGCTTATTTGACTGATTTTTAATTCTTCAGTCCCTCTGTCTTCAGTCTCTCTCTTTGCACTGCACTAAAATGCAGAGTATATTTTTCTGTGCACTTGATGTTAAGCTTGGCCCTACGACTTGCTTTAGAATGAGTATTAGTGGTCATGAAGCAGTCAGAGGCCTTGAACGTGCTTATGTTCTGTTCTTGTCTTTATTGTTGTCTAGGACTTTGTGCTCCTGTGATCCACTAAGATATCATGTGTTGAGTAACTGCTGGTTCAAAGAAAAAGTGGATTCATGTGGAGCAGACTTGTACTCAGACTCAATTTTACAGCCAACTACAGCCAACCCGCAGCCTGGAACAGAGGCAGGCAAGCTAGTCCGTGGACCCGTAAATGATAAAAACGAATGCTTTCATTATAGGACACTGAATTGTGGATGGTTTGTTATGCAGCACTGTCATGGTAATAGCAGACTAATACACACACTAATATTAACAGTTTGTTTGAGCTATCAAACTATAATAGAGCTCATTGCTCAATTCATAAAATATACACACAGAATAAAGAAAATGGAGAAGAATTATCATCAGATAATCCTGGCCAAAATAGTCAAATAATCTAAGTGAATATCATATTACATGAGTGAACAGGTATTTGTGTAGTGCAGGAAATAGCAATTGCTCTAATTCCCCCACTTTAGTGCTTAAATATAGCAAAACTGCTCTATGCAAAATGAAATGCAAGTGTATATGTCTTTGAGAAAATGTAATGATCAATATTAACAAAAGAAGGGTTCTTTCCCAAAAGGAGCTATTGCCACATTACTCTTTCTGTGTTTCAGTGGTAGAGGAATATCAACAAGGGCGACCTCTGTGACTATGAAATAGAGTCCCATGCATCAGAAAGTCATATATATTTACTATACTGATATTTTGAAATTGTGTTTTTTTTTTTAATGTATAAGCCATCTTAACCTTGATATGTTTAGCATCACCAATCCATCATTTCCTCATTGCTACACATTTTTGGACCACCCAGACAGCTCTCATCCATCAGCACTGGCCTCATCAATCAGGTGTGTCAGTCACTCTCTAATGACACACCCTGTGTCCAAGAACAAATGTCACTCTAACTTTCTTCCCTGAATTGGAAATATCTCTCTCACACAAAAGAGCCATTTCTTCAGAGAAAATACATGTTTTGGCTAAAGGAATATGGGAAACACAACCCCATAATAAGGAGTGAGATCCAGGTCTACTTAATTAAAAGTCAGTAACCGAATCCCGAATTATTGCCTTCCAATGACTAAACCTCAGAGTGAAGCTTAAGCCAAGATCCATCTGATAAGGGAAAAAATAGTTACATTCTCTAAGATAAAATATCTCGAAGGCTTCAGTGGAGTTAGATACATTTTTTAATCGTTATTTGGAGAACTGACATTCTATATGGCTGACATTTTCTTGAGGTTGTTTGGATAGTATCTCTCCCTGTCTCTGGTTGACCACTGCTGAGAAGGTGCACAGCGTGCTGTACCAGCAGATACAGAGTGGCTTGACTTCAGGCACTTTCCTGTTTCCAGCAAGCCATCTGTGGCTTTAGGCTGCAGCTGAAGGAAGCTTTACCGGAAACTACAGGAAGCAGAATACAAAGCCATTGAAAGCTGGTGCCTTAGGGAAATGCGAGCACACCTAGACAGCTTCTTTTCTACCACACAGGGATGCAGAGCTAGAAATGCATTTTCTGTGCATTTATACTGTGATTTATAAGGCTCCAGACACACAATTGCCCCAAAGCAGTGTATTCATGTAACAACATTCAACTACATTTCAGATAAACTGGTTTTGTCTTTTTCTCTAAAAGTAAACAGTGTTTATTATTTTACTTCCTAAACTCCGATGTGTACAATACTTCAGGTATAATATTTATGTTATACAAGAAAAAAGTTAGTAGTTTTTGTAATGAGGTTTTTTATTGTTTTGTTTGTTTTTAGTAGCTTCACTCAATTTGACTCACTTTAGTTATTCTAATTTGAAACCCAGCTTAATCTAAATTAAAATGTGTATTTAGTATGGTAATATTTAGGAATCATAAAACTAAAAGAATGGTAATTTACTAAAAGAAAGGTAATTTCAGCAAGCTAATCAGTAGCTATAGTTAATAGAAAAAAAGCAATACTTGCATAAAGAACTTAGGAGAAGGAAAATTTTATCATCTTTTAATTTATCTTGTATTATTTAGACATCACTGAAAATGCTTTATGTATATATCGTTAGTCCCAGGGCATTTTATGAGAATCATTCTTTCCAACTTGGAAATTAAAAAAATAATTTACTAAGAACAATAATTTACTAAGAAATTAAAAAATAATTTACTAAAAAAAATTTACTAAGAAAAAAATACTGGAAAAAATTATTTCCAACTTAGAAATTAAAAAAATAATTTACTAAGATCGTGTTAGTTGATGCTGAAAAAGCACTTGACAAAATCCAACACACATTCATGATAAAAACTCTTGGCAAACTAGAAAGAGAAGAGAAATTTCTTGACTTGATAAAAACCATCTGCAAAAACCTACCGCTAACAGCATACTTAATGGTGAAATACTAAATGCTTTCTCCCTAAGATCAGGAACAAGCCAATGATATTTATTTCACACCCCTCTAACTCAGCATAGTATTAGAATTCTTGCCAGAATAAAGCAAGGAAAAATATAGAGAGAGACTGGAAAGGAAGAAATAAAATTGCCACTCTTGCAAGTAACTATTATCTGCAGAAAATCCCAAATAATATAGAAAAATATTCTTAGAACTAATATGTGAGTTCAACGAGAACTCAGGATAAAGGAACAATACACAAAAATCTATCAAATTTTAATATACTAACCATTAACATGTAGAGACCAAAATTAAAAAAAATGCCATTTATAATCATTCCAAAAAAATGAAATATTTAGGTATATACTTAATGAAGCATATACAAGATTATGTGATGAAAATTACCAAATAATGAAATAAATAAAAGAAGGCCTAAATAAGTCTAGATACATATATGTTCATGGATTGGAAAACTCAACATAGTAAAGACATCCATTTTCCCCAAATTGATGCATAGATTTAACACAATTCCTATAAAAATCTCAGCAAGGTTTTTCTGCAAACATCTAAAAGCTTAACTTATTTTTATTTTTATTTATTTATGTTTTTTAGGATAGAGTCTTCCTCTGTCACCTAGGCTGGAGTGCAGTGGTGTGATCACAGCTCACTGCAATTTTGAACTCCTGGGCTCAAGGGATTTTCCTGCCTCCGCCTCCCAGTTAGCTAGGACCACAGGCAAGTGCCACCATGCCTGGCTAATTTTGTTATCTTTGGTGAAGACAGGATCATGCTATATTGACTGGTCTAGTCTTGAACTCCTGGCTTCAAGGGATCCTCCCACCTTGGTCTCCCAAAGCTCCAGGATTACAGGCATGAGACACTGCACCCAGCCTTCATTTTAAAATTTATATGGAAAGGCACAGGCCTTCAAATTGCTTAAACAATCTTCACAAAGAAAAATGAAGGGGGAGGAATCACTCCACCTGATAGTAAGGCTTACCATGTAGCTATAATAGTCAAGATAGTGTGATATTGGTGAGGAGTTAGGCACATAATCAACAGAATAGAACAGAAAACTCAGAAACAGACCCATACAAGTATGCCTAACTGATTTTTTTCAAATGTGCCAATGCAATTCAATGAAGGAAGGACAGCCTTTTCAACCAATGGTGCTAGAAAAATTGGACATCCGGAGGCAAAACATTGACTTCCACCTAAATCTCCTATCTAAACCAAAAAGAGCTCAAAATGGATCATAGACACAAATGAAAAATGTAAAATCATATAACTTTTAGAAAAAACAGCAGAAAAATCTCTGGGACTTTGGGGTAGGCAAAGAATTCTTAGACTTGGTACCAAAAACATGATCTATAAAAGAAAAAGTCGAAAAACTGAACTTCAACATTAAAAACTTTTGTTCAGTGAAAGGCCAATATAATGCAAGAAAATTAAAAGGCAAGATATAGACTTGGAATTAACATTTGCAAACCACAAACCACATACTGACAAAGGATCATTGATTGAGAATAGATAAAAAGCTCTCAAAATCCAACAGCAGAAAAATAAATAATTCAATTAGAAAATGGGCAAAAGATATAAATAGATATTTCACCAGGGAATAGATATATAGATGACAAAAAAGCACACGAAAATTACTCACCATTAGGGAAATGCAAATTAATACCACATGAGATATTAATACACACCTAACAGAATGGCTAAAATAAAATTAAATAACAACAACAGCAACAATAACAGTACTCTACAATGAGATGACCAGGGAGGGATGCGGGTCCCAGTTATAGAAAGCCATGACTTACTAATCAAAATAATACAAGCCAGAGCACGATGGAATAGTATCGTAAAGTCCTGAATGAAAATAAATGGCAAACTAGAACTCTATATTCAGAGAAAGAATCCCACGAAATTTAAGAAAATCAAGTCATTTTCATAAAACAAAAACAATGAACATTTTTTACCAGAAGATCTCCAATAAAAGAAACACAAAAGAGAGGTCTTCCAGAAGAAATACATTAATCCCATATGGAAGCATAGAATTTCAGGAAGAAAAGAAAAATAATAGCAATGGTAATTTTACATTATTAATAATTGTGTAAAACAATAAAAATATTTTGTGTACCTATTATGAATGTAGAATTAAAATACTTGGCATATATAGCACAAAAGACAGGAAGTAGGTAAATGGGTTTAAAATGTTCCAAGGTCCTTGGATTGATTATTGATTATAACATGGTAAAAGTATCAATTTTAAATTAGATTCTAACATATTAAGGTTGAATACTGTAATCTCTAAGGTAACTACTGAAACAAGAGTAACAGGATGTATAAATAATAATTTTAAAAGGGGAGTAATAAAAAAGTGATTAATTTTAAAAAGAAAAGATGGTTAAAGGAAAATAAGAAGAGGTGGGACAAACAAAACACAAATAGTACAAAGGTCTATTTAAAACTAATAATGTTAGTAATTTTATCAGATATAAACACATTAAATTCTCCAATAGAAAGACATTGCCAAACAAAAGTCAAATATATTCTTCAGGATAGAGAAAAGTTGAAAATAAAAGGGCTTAAAAATATATCATGCAAATATGAACCACAAGAAAGCTATTGGAAGTTATACTAAATCAGAACAAGTAGAAATTAAGGCAAAAAGTATTTAAAAATGTTATTACATAATGATATGAGTCAATCCACCAGAAAGATACAATAATTATAAATATATACGTGCCACATTACATGGCTTCAAAATAAAAAAGAGCAAAACTCTAGCCAAGATGTTTCTACTGAGCTTCTAACTCTCTTATCTGACTACTTACTGAACACTAGCTGGATATCCTAAAGGTCCCAAATTCTGCAGATAAAACCCAAAATTTTTATTATTTTATTCTGCAAAGCACTATCCTCTCCTAGTAATTTTCTATTTGAATAGTGGTGTCACAAGATATTGTCCAGAAACCTTAGGAGCACTATTATTTCTTTTTCCCAAGCGGCTTCTCTCAAATGGAACACTGTGTTATTGATTCAATATTTTGAGGATTTCTCCTTTCAATCTCCTTTATTTTCATGGTACCACTGCTCTTATCATCCCATGCCTAAACTATTGCAATACTCTCCTAACTTTTTCCCTGGAATGCTGCTTCAAAACATCACCCCCACAGGTGCTAGGATGTGCTTTCTAAAATAAATCTGACTAGATCATAGCACTTTCCAGCTCAAAACAATTAATGGCTCCTCCTTGTACATGATACAGGGCCCTTCATGTCTGGTCTTTGCGTATCTCTCCTGTCTCAGCACCTCTTGTTCTCTGCCTTATGCCCCAAAGCATTACCAATGTTCAGGTTAGTGGGCATCCATTGAAATGGGATGCACCTGTAACTTTGTACATGTGTTTATTTTTCTCCATAGATTGTCGATTTTCCCAATGAATGCCTCTTTCTTTTTTTTTTTTTTTTTTGAGATAGAATTTCACTCTGTCACCCAGGCTGGAGTGCAGTGGTGTGATCTTGACTCACTTCAACCTCTGCCTCCCAGGTTCAAGCGATTCTCCTGCTTCAGCTGCCCGAGTAACTGGGACTACAGGTGTGTGCCACCATGCCCAGCTAATTTTTGTATTTTTTGGTAGAGATGAGGTTTCACCATGTTGGCCAGGCTTCAAACTCCTGACCTCAGGTGATCAGCCCACCTTGGCCTCCCAAGTGCTGGGATTACAGGCGTGAGCCAGCATGCCTGGTAAATGAATGCCTTCTTATCCTCCCAAAGTAATACTATTTATAGCTAAAAATTCTCGCATGTGAAATGAGTGACAAGTATTTTCTAATTTAATCACTGAACCCTATAAGGTCATTATTATTAGTGTACTGTTTTCACAGATAAAAAAAAAAAAAAGACACAGAGTGGATAAATAAATTGTCCAAGATCAACCTCATTGAGATGTACAAACCGAGTTTGTATCTGGGATGTGATGCTCCATGTTTACCATCTTACTCACTGCACCATAATTCAGGACTCACATTCTCTGAGGTGCATCCTCTAACAATCCTGTGTCCTTTCTTCCACCGAACATCCAAGTACCATAGATCCTTTCTTACGTGCTTCCAGTGCCCTTTTGCATACACTTCTGTTAAAAAATTTCCCTGGGGGCTGGGCACAGTGGCTCACGCCTGTAATCCCAGCACTTTGGGAGGTCAAGGCAGGTGGATCAGGAGGTCAGGAGTTCAAGACCAGCCTGACATGGTGAAACCCCATCTCTACTAAAAATACAAAAATTAGCCAGGTGTGGTTGCATGCGCCTGTAATCCCAACTACTCAGGAGGCTGAGGCAGGAGAATCACTTGAACCTGGGAGGTGGAGGTTGCAGTGAGCTGAGATTGTG
>NW_012109030.1:696684-698242 GCF_000951045.1 Mandrillus leucophaeus | reverse complement strand
TTTTTTTTTTTTTTTTTTGAGATGGAGTTTTGCTCTTGTTGTCCAGGCTGGAGTGCAATGGTACGATCTCAGGTCACTGCAACCTCTGCCTCTCGGGTTCAAGCAATTCTCCTGCCTCAGCCTCCCAAGTAGCTGAGTTTACAAGCTTGCACCACCATGCCCGGCTAATTTTTTGTATTTTTAGTACAGACAGAGTTTCACCATTTTGACCAGGCTGGTCTTGAACTCCCGACCTCAAGTGATCTGCCCAAAGTGCCAGCACTACAGGCATAAGCCACCATGCCCAGCCTACCTGACCATATTTCTACATTTGTTGGACTGTAATTCATTCTGTCCTTGTTACATATGTGCTTGGGTATTTTTGCCTTGGTCTCTTAGCAAAGGTCTCTGAGTCTGACCTTAATGTAACCTGACTCATTCTCCATGTGACAAATACCCCAGGTGGAGGAAGGCAGACAGTGGCCCTTGTCGTCAGCATGTGTGATCTGGGTAACAGGGGCTGGCTGGGAGCTTTGAGTCTAGGTGAGAGGTGAAGCCAGCTGAACTTCCAGGGTCAAGTGGAGACTCAGAGAACTTCTCTGTCTTACAAAAGGATTGTAAAATACACCAATCAGCACTCTGTAAAAACATACCAATCAGTACTCTGTAGCTAGCAAGAGGATTGTAAAATGCACCAATCAGTGCTCTGTAAAATGCACTAATCAGCAGGATCCTAAAAGTAGCCAATCGCAGGGAGGATTGAAAAAAGGGCACTCTGATAGGACAAAAATGGAACATGGGAGGGGGTAACAAGGGAATAAAAGCTGGCCACCCCAGCCAGCAGCAGCAACCCACTCGAGTCCCTTTCCACACTGTAGAAGCTTTGTTCTATCGCTCTTTACAATAAACCCTGCTGCCACTCACTCTTTGGGTCCATGCCATCTTTAAGAGCTGTAACACTCACCACGAAGGTCTGTGGCTTCATTCTTGAAGGAAGGAACCAACTCCAGACACACAGGCACTGCCACCGCTTGTCCCTGAGGGTGTGTCTTCCCCATCTGTCTTCCTGTGCTGTCCCCCTGCTGTCTTGCAGGGGACACCCCTCAGTCTCTCCTTGGTAACTCACTAATTGAAATGCCTGCAGACCTCCCAACTAATAGAGCCAAGTTCCATTTTTTACACTGAAGTTTTGCTGCAGTGTTATAGAATACATCATTTTAGAAAAAAAATGAAACAACGATGGTACTGCACAGTAAATAAATAAGTTTACTGAAAGCCCCTGCTCTAACCCTATGTGTAGAAGTTTGGTGTGTAGTGTGACGTGCATATTGTGAATAGACCAAGCAACTCTCTGGTATGAGACCCCCTCAGGAAGAAGAACTGGAGACTCTGATGGTTAAAAATCCATTTGCAAGTGTGAAGTGCTTTGTGCAGGACACACATAAGCAGAGTCAAGGCTGGAGCCACCTTACTGGTAAAGGAAGAGGCAGTAACTAAACCAGCAGAAGTTAACAGAACAGAAGGTGCTTAAAAGCATCCGTTCTGCCTACAGGCCATGCCCACTTAGCCAAATCCACAG
>NW_012109030.1:692394-695258 GCF_000951045.1 Mandrillus leucophaeus | reverse complement strand
TCATGCCACTGCACTCCAATCTGGGCTACAGAGTAAGACTCCATCTCAAAAAAAAAAAAAAAAATCATCCCTGGGTATTTTTATCAATTGCCACAGAGGCAATGAAGGCTTATTAAGAAAATCATGAGTTTGGGGACAGTCAAACCTAGTTCAAAGCTTGGCTTTACCTCTTACAAACCCTTTGACCACAGACAAATTACTTAATCTCTGAAATTCTTCTTTCTTTCTTTGCGAAATGGGCTAATTCCTGTCTTATGAGGTAGTTCTGAGGATTAGACGAAGTAATATATGTCAAGCAGCTCATGCTACCTCTGGTAGGGCACAGACTCAGGGACAGGCAGTTATTTTCATGATACCCTGGAATTTCCTGACAAGTCTTTACTTGTGAGCGAGCAAAATGTACAGCTACCAAGTAACATTAACAGACTTTTCACATATTAGAATGAAGAGAAGAACGCAGTCCCACTATTATATTTCTTAATTTATTTATAACAAAAGAACGCTTTAAAATTTTTTTGCTGACTGCCTATATTTTGTTTTTATGTTCCTGGGAATACTATATCAAATCCAGGCTGATCTGAGTAAGGATGATGATGATTATAGGGAATTTATGGGTACAAATAATTTAACCCCAAATAACCAGTTACCTGAGACAAAACTAGGTTGCGTCTTGTGTTTTAGATTATACAGAATAAGTGCTTCTTCCCAGCACCTGTTCCCTTCAGTGTTTTTCAAAATGTTATCCTATAATTTACCATTAACTCCACTGTATCACTTAGTTTGGTCTCCACAGTACCATCTGGTTTTATTTTCACAAGGACAACCCCACCCTTCAAGACCAGGAGTGGCAATCTAGTCATCGGTGGGGGCACAGACTCCGGTGTTGAAATATATTTATTAAGAACCATTCCTTTCTTCTTGCTGATTTGGTATTTAACTGCTGTCTACTTGCTTTTGTAAAGTTTTGGTGAACCAAGCATTTGTTGGTTTCTTTATCCCGTTCCCACATTCTCAGCTCAGCAAAAATCCTTTCCCCATAAAACCCACAAAGAATAACCTGAAGATAACCTTGTCTTTAGTATCATTCCCCAAGGAAAGTCTAATCACCAGTAAAAGGTACAGGGCTGAAAAAGGACGGAAATCAGCTTAGTTGGGTTTTTCTTTAAATGGGTTTACAGTTTCAGCTCATCTCATTCTCAGACTTCATCACAGGGAGCAAATGACATTAGGAAACCAGAAAAATGACATTCCTTGGTTGCTTTTGAGCAATACCCTCATTATTGCTAAACTGAGGGTTATTTGATCAGTGATTTATCAAATTATTCAAGTTACAATTCAACTTCCTTATTGCATTTATACTTCTAACAGTAACGTGAGCTGCCAACTTCAATCAGGCTGCCAAGAGGTAACCAGAGACACATACATATATTTTTTATGCCATTGAATTTTTAAGTTTATTCTTGTATTGTTGTATTGTATATGTGCCTCATAAAGTTTAAATTTAACACCAAAACTGGGAAACTCATACTAGAAGGAGAAGTCTGAATTGGACACGTTAGATTTTTTTTCCATTTGTTGTGACCATGTTCTCCATCTTTGTGGCCCTAGACCCTCTTCAGCTTTCTCTGCCTCCTTCTTTCTTTCTTTCTTCTCTTCTTCCTTCTCTTTTATCCCCTTCAACTTCCTCCTGCCACTCCCATTGTCTTCCTTTAGCGTGTTTGAGAGACATTTTCCAGATGTTAAGGTAACAGGCGAAAACCCATAGGCGACAAACACAGATGACCTTGAGTGTGATCCGGGATTCCTAATTCTCTGAGGATAAAAGTGATTCAATTTACCTCTCTGTGTACAGCTTACCCAACAGTTATATAAACCAGGATTGAATTTTGAGAATGAACTGAATCTAGATAAAATCTAATGTGTTCTATATGGTATATTATTATATCTCATTATAAAATATGATTTTGAAGTAGGCACAATTTATCCATTTATTCTGTAAATCACTCATATGGACAATATTGATGGAGCAACAATTGTGCACCAGGCCTCTGCAAGGCCTGAGGATTTAATCAGAATGTAGCTTTTGATTTCAGATTTAGATTATAAAATGTACTTTAGGATTTGACGGTTAGGTGTCAGTGCAAAGTGGGTAGGAAAAAACAAGAAATCATTGTAGCATGATGTGGTCCTGTTGAGAATGTTGATCCCTGCCCACCCCACCCTCAGCCATCCCCCAACCTTGGAAATAGGGTCGCGGGGGGGCTTGAAAATTTGGGATGTCAATATTACTTTCTAATACATGGAGTCTTTCACTCTGACAGCTAAGGTGCTTTCCAGAAATTATCTGCTTTATCCCCATCACATTCTTAAAAGATAAACAGTTGTAATATTTCAAATTGATCAGTTTTTTAGTAGATAAAAATTGAGTTCCAAAACGTTATAGGGCTTTTCTAAAGCCATACCAGCTGGCAATGATATCATGCATCAATCAGCTCTTTCCATCTAGACATATTTCTTTTTTTTTTAGATGTAGTTTTTTGCTCTTGTTGCCCAAGCTGGGCACAATCTCAGCTCACCACAACCTCCAACTCCCAGGTCCAAGCGATTCTCCTGCCTCAGCCTCCTGAGTAGCTGGGATTACAGGCATGTGCCACCGTGCCTGACTAATTCTGTATTTTTAGTAGAGACAGGGTTTCTCCATGTTGGTCAGGCTGGCCTCGAACTCCTGACCTCAGGTAATTCACCCACCTCGGCCTCCCAAGGTGCTGGGATTACAGGTGTGAGCCACCATGCCCAGCTTCTTTTTTTTTTTTTTTTCCTTTTTGTAGACATGGTGTTCTCACTACATTGTACAGGCTAGTCTC
>NW_012109030.1:664809-690837 GCF_000951045.1 Mandrillus leucophaeus | reverse complement strand
GATTTGCAGATTATTTCAGTTTCACAGATTGCTGCAGCCCAGTGTAATCATTTTGCTGGTTGCCAGCCATTCAGGATCAATTATTCATATAGCGTTGGAGCACATGGGGGAAACAAGCAGTTACATGTCCATTGCAGTTAGAGATCAGCTCCTGCTTGCCAAATGTGCTTTTTCCTTACCTCACATCCCACGCACACGGGCCTCCAGCAGCAGAAGTTGCGAGGAAAAAGGAGACCCAATTTCACTACATGTTTAGTAATTAGCAACTACGGATAGTTCCCCCAAATTTGCTGTGACTCACTAGCAATACAAATATAACAAATGCACAAGACGAAATTAACCTAATGGTCACATAATTATATAAGCCAGTCTCTTCATCGACTCTTGAAAAATTGAAGCAGATGTACATAAAACATTGCCAAGTGTATAATCTAAATAGCAAATCTGCAAAACCCTACTTAGTGTTTTAGTTAAGATCGAAACAGAAATGTCATAGACTAAAATGGTCTCCTCTCCACATCAATTATTTACTAAGTGAAGATATTGTTTTCCAGGCTGAACAAACAGTCTTGTAAATGAAAATCTACTATCTGGCCCACAAAGTTATTTTCCTCTCTTTAGGAGAAAGACAGGGTTGTTTTACGTAAATGAGTTGGAGGTAAAAGGGGCATTCTATTAGCCAAGTTTGTTTTCATCCAGAGCTATAACTAAAAGACTCTATAAACCTTACAATCAAAGCAATTCTTATTGTTCCTTCCCCCTCTCCTCACTACAAACAACAAAAACCACAATGAAACAAAATTTAAAAGTTATGCAGAATGATCAATAAACTTGTCAGTGTGGTTTTGAAAGCTTTGTAAGACCACTGCAATGCAAAATCATAATACTTAGGTTTTCAGTTAAATATTACCATCGAAGAGTAATTACAATGACTTTTTAAGTATTTCCAAGTGGCTGATGGCATTTATGCAGATGAAAAAGAGGTAAAAATCATCTTCATGAAATACAGGAGTAACAGGATGCTGGCAAGGAATTCCGTTTCTACATTCTCCACTTAAACCTTTTCTCTAACTGTCGCCAGCGGAAAACAGTAAGTGACTGTAATTGTTCAATGACTCACGCATAGACAATGCTTCTGACACTGTAAGACTTTTCCTTCTGTTAAATCACAATAGGTCTAAAAATGTCTTCTTTGTGGCTTGGAAAGACATAGTAATTTAATGAGGCTAGGGAACCCTGGCTCACTTGAGAAGCTTCAGGCAGATAACAGCAGTGAGGGGAGTGTTAACACAACAATTACCATTTTCTTGTGAGAATATATTAGGAAAAAGAAAAACAGCTTGAAAGGTAGCAAAGCAAATGCATATGACATTTGGTCTAAAGTCTATGCTAAAGGCAAGAATATATCCTTTTTCTGTGCAAAAAAAAAATAATAATAACTCCAAAGGAAAATTAATTTTTCTTTCAAAAAGCCTTCTGTCTTTTGTATGCTACTTTACTTACACGATTCTATTAGGGCAATGCTCTCTGACTGGCCATGAGACTTGCTTTCAAGTTACTGTTGGAACAGCTAAGTAGGGGAGGTGGCAAAGGGATTTTCTGATACAATTTGTCTTGAGGTGTGTGGTTTACCGGGAAGCCTTCAAAACACAATGTCTAATTGCTTTCCTCAAATAATGCATGAAAAAATTCGCATGCCCAATACCAAGAAGTTGAAGGTAAACCCTGTTTTGCATCAGAGAAACAAAGTTTATCCACACTATGGGAGAAAGAGAAAGTTTGAAAAGTGAATCAGGGTTATTATTACAGAAAACTGCCTGGATTTTTCTGAGTCGTCACAGAGTATGAGATTTGTTTGGAGAGCTGTGCATTTTTAGAACATTAATCACAACGATATTCAAATGGAAAAGGATCAAAACACTTTCCAGAGTCGAATATTAATGATCTTAGACTGTGTCACTGATGCTGTTAGAATAGCCAAACAGGTAATTGATTAATTACCTTTTATTTTAAATTATTCAAAGTTCTAAGTTAATTGGATCTGGGTGATTATTTCTCACAGGCAGTGTTTGATGTGGATAATTTATTTCTCACATGCAGTGGGAGTAACCTGGGGCATATTTGCAGTTTATCCTCTCACCTAACTTTACCTGCTCCCCTATATCACCCTCTCCAGTCCAAATTCTTTCTCAAACATCAGCT
Organism: Mandrillus leucophaeus; assembly: GCF_000951045.1. Taxonomy (NCBI): domain Eukaryota; kingdom Metazoa; phylum Chordata; class Mammalia; order Primates; family Cercopithecidae; genus Mandrillus; species Mandrillus leucophaeus. The sequence goes on along the minus strand of NW_012109030.1, from coordinate 688,635 downwards.
TCCAATTAGACAGCTCCATTTAGACAGGTCTTCCAACTTAAAATACCCCAAATTACATATAACATTTCTCCCTTACATCTTAGTCTCCTAAGGCACCACCATCCAACAAATTACCTATAGAAAGTCATCCTCAATTCACGTCCTCATTAAAATATCATCAGAGTCCAAACACTGCGCTTCCAATATATTCTGCCTTCCATCTCTCAGATTTCTGCCCTTCCCCTTATCTCTTTCCCCTCTGGGTTCATCCAAGGCTTTGACACTTCCCATCCAGATTTCTATCATAAGTTTCTTCCTTCCCATGTTGTAGATTCTTCTAGCCTTCCTCCACTGTGCTACCGAAGTGATTTTTTGTTTGTTTGTTTGGTTTGTTTTTTGAGACAGAGTCTCATTCTGTCACTCAGGCTAGAGTGCAATGGTGTGATTTTGGCTCACTGCAACCTCCATCTCCTGGGTTCAAGCAATTCTCCCACCTCAGCCTCCCAAGTAGCTGGGATTACAGGCACACACCACCATGCCCAGCTAATTTTTGTATTTTTGTAAAGATGGGGTTTCACCACAATAGCCAGGCTGGTCTTGAACTCCTGACCTCAGGTGATCCACCCCCCTCGGTCTCCCAAAGTGCTGGGTACATTTGTTGAGTGATTTTTTTACAACATTAAAATATGTCATACATTTTTAAAACCAAGCCCTTACGTGGCATATTCTTCTAAGCTTCAAGGAAAAGCAACCATAGTCAGTTGGGGAAAAAATTAAATAAAGCAGAAAGGTAACAGTCCTGAAAACTGGATTTACAAGCCCAGAATTCTTACCCAATGTCTGCCGGAAAGATATCTTCCAGCCTCTTGCTGTCTGAAATGAGTCTGTATTGAATACCAGGAGCATACTATTATTCCTGCTTTTCACGTTTGGTGGGCGCTTGGAACCACAGAATTTGCCAAGAAGGGGATCGCTGGTATTGGCACCATCGTAAATTGCCAGGTAGTCATGCGAGCAGGAGGTGGAGGGAACCACATCAAAATCACTGAACCTGTGAAATGTACCTTGTTAATGCTGATGTTTCCATCTGGACTTCTATTAAATTGCAGCTTTAGCTGTTGCAAAAAATGACAAGGAAAAAACTACCAGTAGAGCATTCAAGACTCACTTGATAGGAAATATTAGAAATCAAACAGTACTTTACTGATCAGTTCAAAAGTTTAGCCAAATTTGTTTTTAGTAATTACAATATGCCAAAAACTGTGATAGTAGCTGGGGATGTCAAGGTGAGTAAGATACAGTCTTACCTTTCAAGGAATTCAGGGCATATTAAAGTCCATCTGAGATCAAATTTTGACAAGTTGAACAGATATTTATTATCCCAGCAATACTTTAGTTTTTTAGGTCTCATTAAAAATACCGTATTTACTCTTCCCTTGTTATTTTATGAGTGAAGTAGAACTTATGGGAAGCATGCTAATGTAACAGAAGATATGCTGGTTTTAGAATCATAGCTCCATTCTCCTTCTCACAGTCTTATTTTCCTCTTCTAAAATGAAGTTTATATTAAGGTCAGGTGAAGAACAGGAAATTCACATTTAAGATCTCTGTGGTGGTCACTGACACTTCTGCACATGGTCCCAGCTCTCTGCCTCCCCAGCACAGGTAGAATTGCCCTAGGCGTACACTATGAGGTTTGACATGGCTGCTAGGAGTTGGTTTGACATGGCTGCTAGGAGTTGCTTTGACCACAGAAATGTAAGCAGAAGGGATACATATTACTTTATGGAAGAAGTTTTACAAATGACTACTTGCTTTGCCACATTGCCTTCCCACTGCAGTGACGATCATGGAAGCAAATGTAAAAATGAAGCTTCCATCAGCCTGGGTTGTTGGATGACCATGATGAGTAGAGCTTCCATGCCAGCCCACACTGAACATGCTCATTCGAACGAGAAATAAACTTGTTGAGTTAAGCTGCTGTGCCGTGGAGTTGTTACCATATGCATAACCTATCCTGACACATGCATCCCTAAACTTTTCTCTGTCTTATACTGTGTTTAATTTGGGCCTTATTCTTTGTCATTTTAAATAATGATTTCCAGAGTTCCTGAACAAGCAAGGCTTCCTACATGGTTTTACTTTCAAGTTTTATGGTGGGTTTTTATAGCTTATTTTTAAAACTTGTTTAAAAAAATAATAGTTGATATCCTGTCCTCATTTTTGTAGGTTCTTCTGCTTTTTCTTTTTTTTTTTTTGAGACAGAGTCTCACTCTGTTGCCTAGGCTGGAGTGCAGTGGTGCGATCTCGGCTCACTGCAACCTCTGCCTCCCTGGTTCAAGTGATTCTCTTGCCTCAGCCTCCCGAGTAGCTGGGATTACAGGTGTCCACCACCATGCCTGGTTTTTTTTTTATTATATATATATATTTTTAGTAGAGATGAGGTTTCTGCCATGTTGGCCAACCTGGTCTTGAACTCCTGACCTCAGGTGACCCACCTACCTCGGCCTCCCTGGGCTGGGATTACAGGCATGGGACACCATGCCCAGCCTGCATTTTCAATTTATTTTGGCAGTAGCTCTAACAGATAACTCACAATATGGAATAATTTTGAAAATATATAATAAACGCTTCCTTTTAACAGCCTTGAGGAAAAAAAACTGTTAATTTTTTTTTCTAAAAGGTTTTGGTTGGTTGAAGGTTTTCAGATTGATGATGAGAAACAAGATGAAAAATGTATTGATTTTCTTTTACCACATATAACATCTAATGTTATTGTAAAAGATCAGGGAAGAACAACAGCTAGATAATTTTCAACAACACTGCATTCATTTTCATTCTCTACAGACAACACATTTATTTTTCACAATAAGAATCCACAAAGAAAGATAAAATCTGAGTTTCTAAGAGGACTTAAATCTGCTTTGGCTTTTTATTTTACATCATTTTCCCAGGAGAGCACAGAAGAGATCTGAACAAGCCCATTAACAGAAAAACTTGTGTAGCCAGAATCTTTTGAGAGCCTTGGTAGAAGGATTTATGTTGTATTAAGGTCTATATCTTCTACCACATCTAGAATCTTATCTGTTTCATAGAATGTAGGCTTTTAGTGCACAATAAGTAATTTTCTAAACCTGCAGATGTAGACTGGGTACGGCGGCTCACACCTGTAATCCCAGCACTTTGGCAGGCTGAGGCAGGTGGATCACTTGAGGTCAGGAATTCAAGACCAGCTTGGCCAACATGGCAAAACTTCATCTGTACCAAATAAAAAAATATATACATATGCAAAAAAAAAAAATTACCCAGGCTGGTGGCACACACCTGTAGTCCCAGCTACTCGGGAGGCTAAGGTGGGAGAAATGCTTGAACCCAGGAGGTGGAGGTTGCAGTGAGGTGAGATCATGCCAGTGCACTCCAGCCTGGGTGACAGAGTGAGAGCTTGTCTCAAATAAACAAATAAGTAAAATAATAAAAATAAAATAAAATAAAATAAACATGCAGATGTAAATTTGATTATGGTGAGCTCCAGGATCCAGACTGAAAACTGAAAAAAAATTTAGATTATATATGTGTGTGTATATATATAAAAATATATATATGTATATATATAAATATATATGTGTATATACATAAAAACATATATGTGTGTATATCTATGTGTGTGTATATATATATAAAAATATATATATATGGAGAAAGAGAATATATAACATACCTCTATGAGGTGGTGTGTATACCATGGTCGGAATGCTTGTGTTCCCCTAAATTCATATGTTCCCTAAGCTAATGGTATTAGGAGGTGGGGCCTATGGGAGGCGATTAGGTCACGGGGGAGGACCCCTCACAAATGGGATTAGTGTTTTATAAAAGAGGCCCTTCCAGCTCATGAAGATACAGCAAGAAGGTGCCTTCTATGAGCCAGAAAACAGGAGCTCACCAGACAACAAATCTGCCTTGATCTTGGACTTTTGCAGACTTTGGTTGTTTATAAGCCACCCAGTTTATGGTACTTTGTTAAAGCCACCTGAACAGAACAAGGCAATAATCCTACACATATAAAAAACAAATAGTGAGTCACAGTAGCGAATGGCTCCCCCTCACACTTCCACGCCTGGGCAGGCGTACTTCACAGGCCTCCTGCTCCTGGCCATCTGACAGTTTCTGTTCTTTTGTCCCCAGGACCTAAAGGACACTCTGTTTTCCTACAAATAGTCCAGGTAAGAGCTGCAGTTTTCTTCGAGGCCCAGCCTATAGCACAGTTACTGCCTGATACAGGGACCAAATCAGGCTTGATGAGAGAGATCTTTCAGTTTGAGAGCCAACTGATACACGAGGCCTCTGGAAGTAAACTGCAGGGAGTACAGGATCTTTAGGGTGGAAAGTGATCACAGACAAATAGAGGGGAGGTAGGTAGGTAGGTAGGTGTGGCCTTAGCCCATCAGGCTTCTATATGGAAAGTCCTATATGACCATAAACTATATTACCATTCAGTTTCCCACCACACGCCGTACATATATCACTGAGATAGGCTGTCAGGTGAAAATAGTCTTGAACTTTGTCATTCCGGAGAATGGGAGGTTTCATCGCCCTCATCAGTCTTGTTGGGAATAGGTAAGACTGGGGAGAAAAGTGATCAATGACACAAGCCATCTCTCAGAGCATCAGTTTTGAGATGTTCTGACACAGAAATAAAAATAGATTTCTTAAGTAGTTAGAAAATGTATCCTTTGAGGCCAGGTGCGGTGGCTCACGCCTATAATCCCAGCACTTTGGGAGGCCAAGGCGGGTGTATCACTTGAGGTCAGAAGTTCGAGACCAGCCTGACCAACATGGTGAAACCTGTCACTACCAGAAATACAAAAATGAGCAGGGCATGGTGGCGCCTGCCTGTAATCCCAGCTACTGGGGAGACTGAGGTAGGAGAATCTCTTGAACCTGGGAGGCAGAGGTTGCAGTGAGCTGAGATTGCACCACTGCACTCCAGCCTGGGTGAGAAAGTGAGACCCTGTCTCAGAAAAAAAATTAAAAAAGAAAAGAAAAGAAAATGTATCCTTTGAGAGACAGTATTGGGAAACACTGAGGACATGGTGTTTGGAGGAAGACTGGCATGAATACACATTTTGACTCTTTATGTGTGTGTTGCTTGTGGAAAGCGATTTGATCCTTCTGAGCCTCAGTTTCCTCATCAGTGAAATGGGAATAATCTATACAATTCCCCACAAGTATACATACGTAACAAACCTGCACGTTATGCACATGTACCCTAGAACTTAAAGTATAATTTAAAAAAAAATCTATACAATTCCCAATCTAGAATCTATATATACCTCATATGACTGTTTTAAGAATACAATGAGACAATTATGGCAAGTGCAAATCAAAGTTCCTTGTGTATAATAAATACCCAGCAATGGCAACAGCTTTCTCTTGCCCTTCCTCTCTCCTTTGATTTCAAGATGGGCATATTATACCTTGACAATCCATTTTATGACGCTCCTTCACAAGTGTTGGGAAACTACCACAGCTGTTTTAACTGGCAAGTGCTTGTTTTTTGCCCTTAGTTACTACTGGCTTGTGTGGAGAAGGGGATTGTCATTTGCCAGGTTGAACTATCATCTAGGAACCTCACTCCTCTGTGTAGATTTCCCTTCAGACTGCCGATGAGAATCAGTGCTCTCCATCAATAAAGGAATGGCTCTTCTACAAATAATGCTGAAAGGATTTTCTTAAGAAACTCAATTTGTCTTACGTACTTGAGCTCGATCACTTTGTCGTCACTAACGGTGATGGTATACAGACAGTGCATATCGTTTAGGTAGTCTGTGTACGAATAGGAAGGACTCGTGATGATTCCAGAAGAGAAATTGAACACACCACCACAGGCTGCAACAGAAGACAAGGGAATATAAAGAGAACAATGATTAGTCCCAGCATGGAAAAATGATTTTAAGAGATTCTATACTATTGTACATTTTTCTGTAAGAGAGGTAATAATTATTTTTCTTAAAGTGACTGATATCTCCCTTCATTGTGTTTGCACATATTTCTGATTTTTCCACTAGGAAGGAAAATGAAAGACAGCAAGAGGGTGGAAACAGGGAAGAATATTTAAAGGCACTTCTTGGAAAGGAATCAGTCTGAGTCACATTAATGGCCAGAGTGAAAATGACGAGAAGGAACATTTCACCTGTTGGAGTGTCACCATCCCTTCCCTGTATTTCAATGACAGGTTGAGAGAGGGATGACAGCAGTAACAAAGTATGGAAAAGGCAACCAGAATGATGTTCTAGGCATATAGATCTAGGAAAGATTGTGATCTGGAAATCTGAAATTGTAGAGATCCATGTCTCTTCTGTCAGGGATAGAATATTATAAGGTAAAGTACTGGAAATCTTTTTGGAACTTTCCAGTTTAGTTCCTTCTGTGGGCTCAAGTGCATAGCTCTCCAGTCTGGTGTATTTGCAGTCAGTTCTGAGACTGGTAAGGACTAAACTTGCCCCAGTTTGTATTAATATCACTGATCCTCAATCCTTAACAAGCAGGAGGAGGCCAGGCCCATTCCTCTCCAGGATTCCAGCAATTAACAGCTCAGAGCCTTCAGCTAGACCCATTAGTCAATAAAACAACAGACATAAAAATGTAATAAAGCCCTCTTATCTACAATATAAAATGATTATTTTTGCTTGGGTTTACATATGAGGATCAGATTGTATCTCCTGATGATCAATCTCACTGCAGTGGAAAGACCTATCTATATATATCTTGTTTTATGATTCTAAAATTATAATGGGGTTAACGCATTGTGAAGTATTTCCATGGTTTCTACACTATCAATGGACACGTTCCACTTTACATCCTCAGAAATAAGGAACAAAGTGTGGCTGCCATGTCAGGCTCTTTATTTCTTTACTGCTTTTGCCTCAGCTGAGCCCACCTTGCAGGGAGCAGTCTTCTCTATGTGCCTGTAAGTACTTGCGTGTTTCAACCCCCAGGCCCATCTGTAAGTGAATTACATGTCAGATATGGGTAGCAATCACTCCTTTTCACTTTATACACAATTATGTGGTCTCTGGAAGTTTATCAAGGCCTAAATAACTCCCATCTTTGCACAATATCAGCAATTGAAGTCTTAACATGAACGACACTCTTTAAGTGGGACTCTTATACTAGAATATGTTGAATCTTGACTACTTCCTCGTAGGAAAATGAGGGATTAAAGAGAAGAAGAAAATAAAGCAGGAGTTTACCTCTCCAAAGCAGCACTTGTGCCAAAAGAATAAAACAAATCAATCCTTCTCTTTATTCAACAAGACGACGGGAGAGGAAATGTTAATTGCGCGGTTCTATTCTGCTTGAGCCAACAGAGCTACACGGCCATATGTAATCATACTTTACAGACTGTGGGAGTCAGGATGCAGATAGCAGCTAATGTGAGCAAATTATGGAGGCCCTTTTCAGAAGTAAATACATGTTTTTAGTCTTCTCTGTGGATGGGAACGGTAATTTATTCCAAGGGAAACTATTTAGCTTTCTACCTTTAGCAGTGGGTTTGGTGGAGCAAAGATGAAACAGACCCAAGAAAGATGTTACAAGATTTATGTGCCAGTTTGACTGCAGCTGAGATGTCCATTAGATAGTATAAAAATATTGTCAGCAAACTAACCAGGCAGGAGGGGAAAAGACTATTTAAGATCGGGAAATGCAACCTTAGAATGTTCTGGGTAGCAACAAATGCCTCTTTCCAGTCCGTTGCTCCTCTTTTCTCTTTGCCTTTGATACAGAGAAGTTGTAAATTATAGCATAGTTTAATATGTCAATCTTTTCCTTTAGGGCTTGTGCTTTTTGCATAGTGTTTTAAAATATTCTTTCCTATCAGATTGTAAAGACATTCTCTTATATTTCTTCTAAATATATAAAACATTAATTATTGTATTAGCAAAATGACTTGGGGAAATAAAACAGGCATCTGGATAATTTGACTAACAGGCAATTTTGTATAAGGGATGAAAAACAAAAAAAAAGCAGTAGTATTTATTTAACTTAAATTACAAAACAAAGGTCAATTCTTCATTTGATTTTCAGAGTAGTTCTAGCCAAAGTTCATAAAAAAGGTCCTCTTCTTTTTAAGAAAAAACGTGTATTTTTTTTTTTTTTACCATGAACCTCATTGACAATTTTTTTCTCTTAAATTCTCTGAATCTTCAAGTTGGTGCTGTATGAATCATTGTGAAAACTCATTGTATAAATTACTCAGGAAAGAAGAAAATTCCAAACTCTGTCATTATGGCTACTCACAGATTATCCTATAGGAAAACTTGAATCCAAAGTCTGTGATTTGCTCGTTGGAGTAGAAGTTAAGCAGAACCGGCCCGGCGATGGTGAGGGGAGCTGGCATCTCATTCCCACACACAGTAGCAAATGGGGTGGACGTGAGGCTGTAACCTCTGATAATGTGCACGCCATCATTGACGCAGCTTCCTGTCACAGCAGAACGAGCTGGACAAGGCATGAAACAACCACATTATGATCAGAACCAACACAAACAATTAATGCCGTAAACGTAAAAACAAAAATGTGATGATGATTCATGCAATTGCTATAAAAATTAAAATGAGAAACAAGAGATATTTAACTTAGTTTCCTGTTGAAACGATGTTTACTCTAACTACGAAACAAGCACAGGTATGAGAAAACAGGTAGAACTTCACAATAGACACATTCCACTTTGAAACAATTCAGAATTTCCTTTCTTTAAATACGGTTCCTTTAATTCAGTGACTGTAAACTGGGGACCGTGTTGCCTCCCCAAGAACACCTGGCACTATCTGAAGGCATTTTTGCTGTCACACTGTAGATTGGAGGAGAGACCAGGGATGCTCCTGAAGGTGCTGCTATACACGGGGCAGCCCCTACACCCGGGACCCTCTGGGACCTACAAAAAACTACCTAGCCCAACATGTCAATAGCGCTGCTACTGAGGAAACTTGCTCCAAGCTTATGTCCAGATAAGGGACTCCTACCATGGAGTTATCATTAGAAACTCCTTACTGTTTATTGAACAACCGTTTTAGATGTTCACACAAACACTATTAGCAAAAGAGTTTAAGGACTATAAAATACATATTATTGTTTTGTTTGCTAATTATAATGCGAATATATGCTCCAGCCTACCATCCACCAAAGAAAAATATAAAAGAAAATAAACAAGAAATTAAAGAGACATTTGTCCACTACAACATATCCAGTGATTTTTGTAGGTGAACACATACTGTTAAAATATTAACTGGATCATACCTAATTTGTATTAATATGAAATGACACCCATATTGTAGCCTAATTTGTATCAATATGAAATTACATCCATCATGCATTTGTTTGTGATTAAATATTCTTCTAAAACATTATATTAGGGCCAGGCATGGTGGCTCACACCTGTAATCCCAGCACTTTGGGAGGCCGAGGCAGGCGGATCACCTGAGGTCAGGAATTCGAGGCCAGCCTGGGCAACATGGCAAAACCCTGTCTCTACTAAAAATACAAAAGTTAGTCAGCTGTGGTGGTGCACGCCTGTAGTCCCAGCTACTCAGGAGGCTGAGGGCAGAAGAAACACTTGAACTTGGGAGGCAGAGGTTACAGTGAGCTGAGATCGCGTCACTTAACTCCAGCCTGGGTGACAGAGCAAGACTCCATCTCAAATAAAATAAAATAAAACATTATATTATTATGAAAGGAATGGAAAAAAACTGCAATAACTTTTGTGCCAACATATTAATGCCTATATCAAATTCGAACATATAGATGTGCCATCCCACGTTCCATCAATCCCCTATTGCTTGAAATTCTATATTCTCCACATTTCTGTAAATAAAGATATAGTTGAAAAAAACATTCCTGTACATAAATATTTGAGGAAGTCTTTCATTATTTCATCAGAGTAAGTTTTTAGAAGTTAGATACTGGCACTAAGGTAAGATTCTTTTTCAGGTTATCGAATGATCCCTACATTGGTGTTGCCGGCTTACTCTCCCACAGCATTTTTGGCATCTGACATTCTTCCCAATTCTACGTTTTCATTGCCCATAGGAAAATGTTATGCCCATTATCAATCACTCCAGTATCATCCTTCCTGTATATGGTCTCCCGCCCTAGGCAATTACTAAACTACTTTCTGCCTCTATGGATTTGTCTATTCTGGACATTTCACATGAATAAAATCATGCAATATGTGACCTGTTGCGGCTGGCTTCTTTTACTCAATGTAATGTTTTTGAGGTCCATCCATGTTGTAGCATGTGTCAGTACGTCATTCCTCTTTATGGCTGAATATATTCCTTTTTATAGCGATACCACATTTTGTTTATCTATTCATCAGTTGACAGACATTTGGTTTGTTTCCACCTTTTGGCTATGATGGATAATGCTGCTATGAACATTCATGTGTGAGATTTTGTGTGGGCACGTGGTGTTTTCAGTTCTTTTGGGTATATAACTTGGAGTGAAATTATTAGCCCCCAAATTAGGTATGTATTTAATTTTATAAGAAACTGCCAAACTATATCTCATAGTAGTTACATCAGTATACATTCTCGCCAGGGATGTGTAGGACTTCCAGTGCTCTGCAGGGATGCCAACATTTGACATTGTCAGTCTTTTTAATTTTAGCCATTCTAGTGCATGTGAAACGAAACTTCATTGTGATATTTAATTTTAATTGCTCTGATGATTAACGATGTGAAATATTTTCCCATTTTCATTTACAAACCACAAGAACAAAATAATTTTATTTCACGGAGATGCTAACTTGAACATATGTTTAATGATCCACATCACCCCAACACAGAAATTTTACAAATTCCCCATTGGGAATGACCAAAACTACATTATTTTATGTAAACACATACTATGGCACAGTGGACTCTGAAATCAGACATCCTGTTTGCTGTTTGCTGTTAGAATACTCTTCCTATAAGAGCACGCTGACAAAATCATTATGAACACTTACTTTATAATTTCAAGTCCCCTGGCCATAGACCTTGGTTCAAAGGTGGACGTGTGGCCTAATCCAATTCAACAAAGGTGAATTTCGACAGCCTTGTTTGACATTTGGAATTTGGAATACAGGCAGTAGTATGCTGGTAAATATAACAACCAACTCTCCGAGAGATTTGTGGCATTTGCCAATTTCCATCGTATAAACACTCCCATGATAGCCAATTTCAAGCTATTAACAACAAGTCATTAAACGCAGAATAGGAATAGATGAGCAAAATTGACTCTTGCAAGGTGGTGCACGCCAACTCTAGCATACCACGGGATAGAAGCCATCTCTCTTTCTGATGTGAGTGAGGAGTACCCACTGTGAGAGCAGCAACCCTACAGCAATGAGAGGAGCCAGCCTCAGGGTGAGGCTCACACTGAAGCAGCACAAAGTAAAAACAGAAACAGTCAAATATTTGATGACATAATTAAAATGCTGAATTAAGAGATTTGCAGCACACCCAACTTTGAAACCTTCCAGAATTAAAAACCAATGAATTGCTCCTTTGTGTTTAAACCAGGTTGAATCGAGTTTCCTGTTAATTGTGACATAAAACCTCCTAATGGATATGGTAGATATTTTTGTGATTAGAGTCACTGTTGCTATTGTTTACACAACTCCACCATCCTGACCATGGTTGACTGATTGATTGATAATTCCAGTCAATGAATGGCAAGGCATGGCATGAGACCCAATACAGGCCAATCAGATGTGTTCAAACTGCAACAGAATAAGAGTCTATGGTAGGAGCCAAAGATACTAAACTTAAAAAATGTCTGCAGCCATGTTTCCTGACACATTAAGGAAGCCAGGCTGCCATAAGGGAAAAAGAAGTTATTGTGCAGAAAGCAGCAAAAAGAGTGGGGAAGAGAGAGCATGCTGACAGATTCTTGTCCCTGGTTTCCTTTGTTCTAGAAGCCCTTCCTTTGATGAAATGAAAACACCCAGTATCTTTCTTATAAACCCTACTTTGTATCTAAGCTAACTTGAAGATAATTTGCCACTCAAAGAATCTTGATAAATACTTTTTAAAAGTATATCTGTGCATTAAAGAGTTACCACACATTCTTAAATCATTTTAAGAATACATTCAGCTCCTTAGCTAAGTTTCTATTCAGTCTGCAGAAATCTTGAGGTATCAATTCAAGATATACATTTTTAAATTAACCTCAAAGAATTCCCTTATTTTGAAAACGCTGGAATAGAAATATTTCTAATTGGGTATAAATCTACAAGTTGAAAGCATGAAAGACTGAATTTCAATGGCCTTTTCATGTAATTAGAAGCAATATGATGTTGGAAAAAGAGGACAAAAAAGAAATAAATTAAACTCAGATTCATGGCTTGAATATTGCCAAATTATATACCTTAGTTATAACCTCAGTATTTGTCTTTAAGACATCAAAAGCTCCACTGGAACTAAAAAAAATTTAAAGTAGATGAGTTTGAGAATAAAACAATTGTGCATTAGTTACAGAAACGTCTTTAGCAACAATATATCAAGTTATAAAACCAAAATCACAGAATGTAGGTAAAAACTGCTGATGCTGGATTGAAATCTTGGTCCCACATTTGATCAAATAGGCTGCTATGCATGTGTTCTTTAAGTATTAAAGAGTTAGTTGTTCAGTTGTTGGGCTAATGATATAGTTGATCACAGTGGCAGTTGTCTTAGAAAACAGTGAAAAGGCTGTGAAACATAAAGTAAAGTGTCACTTATACTTGATTATGTTGACAAATAGTTGATTAAAGGAACTAGTTGAAATACAGAAAGTTCATTCATGAAATCGCAGTTACATAATCAAACTCGAGATTATGTCAACGAGTTTATCAACGAGATACAATTAAAACTCATTAACAATTTATTAAATGCCTATATTGAACAATAAGGAAGTTTGTTGGGGAAATGCAGAGGAAGTTGAGAAGGGATTTTAGATTTTTTGTAGATGGCAATAGAATATCAACTAACTAAACCAATTATTTAAGACAGTCTGCTCCTTCTCAAAGCCTGATTCAGTAAAATATAAAAGTTATAATATCTGGCAGCTTATTTCATGGATTAAAACATTCTTGTATCCTTTCTAGTAGTTATTTATTTAAGGTAGGATGTTATGCCGTTTCAAATTTTGTCCAAAAGAAATCAAACATGTACATAATATTAGAAGTTGGTAAAATTAGTTAAAGTCTAAGAAAATATCAAAAATTAACATGAACAAAGTAATATGCAAGAAAATGAGATATGTGTGTCACTAGGCATTAAGTACTTTACACACATACATCAAATTCTAAAGTTCTATATATCCCATCACTGCATTAGGTCAAAAATATCAGCACGATTCTTCAGTGAGAAGGTGCTTGGTAACAGACTAAAGGCATCAGAAAATAATTACATTAAACACTTTCTCATCATTATTGGAAGAGCCAATTGCATGTATAATCAAAATATACACAAAACTCTCATAATTGGGGTGATTGTCTTCTAGGGAGAGAAGGAAACTTAGTTGAGGTTTGGCAAAAGTTCTTCAAGGAGCAAGATGGATATCAAAGTTGAGTTTATGACCAAGAGGCGGCATTCGATCAGACATATGCGAACTTGTGAGGAAGAGAAGCACCCTGAAATTGAACAATACTTTCTCCGTGGACTAGAGTCCACGTCATGGGACCAGGAAGTCCAGTAATTCTTAACTCTATCTTCAACAAGTGACTTGATAGACATTTACTACTGAAATCTCTAAGCTGTAAAACGATTCCCTATAATTTGTTTTATGACTATTTTCCATCCTTCCTAAAAACTTTAAAATATATTCATTGTTTGAAATGGGCAAGGCTCTATGCCATGTAGTAAAATTTAATTTTTTGTTCTATTTTGCTGGGATTTATTACTGAGCAACGTCTAATTCCAAACTTCATCATAGTTCTAAGAACTATGAGAGAATTGAAGGAAAACTAAGGATGAGTAATTCCACAAATAGAATAAATTTGCTGGATTTAGAGTCGGACCACAATTTTTCTCCAAAGTCGGGGAAGGGGGTGGGCAGAGATACCAAAGAAGACTAGAGATGAGGGAAAGCCCTTTGTTTGGAATATTTTCATGTTGTAGATAACATCAAGTATTTTCAGAAAATAGAAATGGGTTCTAGGGGCCAGGTACAGTGGCTCACGCCTGTAATCCCAACACTTTGGGAGGCTGAGGCAGGCAGATTACTTGAGGTCAGGAGTTTGAGACCAGCCTCAATTAGCCTAAAATACAACAATTAGCCAGGCATGGTGGCTGGTGCCTATAATCTCAGCTACTCAGGAGGCTGAGCCATGAGACTTGCTTGAACCCAGGAAGTGGAGGTTGCAGTGAGCTGAGATTGTATCACTGTAGTCCAGCGTGGGCAATAGAGCAAGCCTCTGGGAAGGAAGGAAGGAAGGAAAGAAGGAGGGAGGGAGGGAGGGAGGGAGGGAGGGAGGCAGGGAGGAAGGGAGGAAAGGAAGGAGGGAAAGAAACGGGTTCTAGGCAGAGGCACATGAATTCCCGGGCAGCAGTGACTGAGATCTGTCATCTGTCTAGTTAACTCTACCCTGAGTAGCTGGCAGACTGGTCTCCTCTACGGAGGCATGATTCAGAGGAGGGGGAAGCAGGTACTAGCATACAGCTAAGTTCCATTGTGCACAAAGGTCAAACAAAGTAAAGCAAATTCGAGCGTAACACAGGCAAACAAGCGATTTCACAGAAACGACACCATCCGCTCTAGTGCTCTGCCAATTGAATAAAATATCAATAGGAAACATTTCAAAAGGACCATCGCCCAATTTTTTCTAAAATAATGTGAAATGCGACCACATTCTGAATTCTTTAGAAATAACTGAGAAAGCAAAGAGAAAAAACAGTAGTTGAGCAATACTAGTTTTTAAAACATTTTAAAGAAAACTGGCAAAACTCATTTATTGTGCTTCTTGATGGGGAAAAAAGTCAAAAAGAAAAATCTAAAACTTTTTTTTTTTTTAACTTTTTTTCTTTAAGCTTTCTATTAGGTATAACCCATAAATTGGGACTTAAGTTAACCAAAGAGAATTTAGGCAAATATTAGGTGTGAATCTGGGCACACTCCTCTTGGGGCTTTGAAGCCATCTCTAGAGGACAATGAGTAAAGGCATTTGTCCCTTTGGTGCTTCCATCTCATGTGCTAAGTTCTGCTGCACCCTCTAATACTTGTCAAGAATTACTGGATCTGAGAAAAACTGAGTTTACAGTTTACTGCATGTAGAATTTTTAAATTGAGAATTTCTAAATTCCTCATGATCACCAAGGTGAATTAATGCTACTATCTAATTTTTTTTTTTTTTTTTTTTTGACATGGAGTCTCGCTCTGTCCCCCAGGCTGGAGTGCAGTGGTGCAATCTTGGCTCACTGCAAGCTCCACCTCCTGGGTTCACACCATTCTCCTGCCTCAGCCTCCTGAGTAGCTGGGACTACAGGCGCCCACCACCACGCCCGGCAAATTTTTTGTATTTTGTTTAGTAGAGACGGGGTTTCACCGTGTTAGCCAAGACGGTCTCCATCTCCTGACCTCATGAGCCTCCCACCTTGGCCTCCCAAAGTGCTGGGATTACAGGCGTGAGCCACTGTGCCCGGCCTACTATCTAATTTTAATGAAAGAATGATCAGGTTTAGAAGGCACTGGCTTGCTTCAGTTTGCCTCAGAAGTGCTTTATCTGTGAAGAAAACTGGATCTATAATTTTTTTTTTTTTAGCAGATTGAGGGCATCTAGTTGGCTAAATGAATAACGAGAACATAAAAGTTTATTTTTGGACTGTTTAATATTTGGGAAAATAAAATAAGCATTTATTTAATAATACCAGACTCCAAAATAAGGACAAACATCAATACTCTGTAGTTCATGGAATGTCTAGTATTGGAAATGTAATGAGAAAGTTAGAGAAATTCAGACCAACATTAAACTTGGAGCAACTTACTTTGTGGTAAGCGGAAAGTAGGTCACTGAGCCTTTGTAACCTAAGAGTAGCGTGTGGTTCAACAATCTGTATTTTTCCCTTCATAATAAAACCTTCCCTAAGCAGTTGTCAATGTTTAGTAGATGCCGTACAGGGACAAGTGTGTTTCCTCACAGTATTCTGTAGCCTGGGATATCACATCTTTTCCTTGCCAATTCCACCTTTTGTGCTAATGGTCCACCAAGATGACAGATCTAGAACCTTCATCACCACCTAAGTCAACACTGGCTCTGCTGGGATCCTGGGCTCAGAAATGCTTAGCCATTTGAATAGAGTCTCTCAGAAACAGTTTCAAGCGCCTATAGCAGCTAGAAAGGCCAAGGCTCCTTCGATAAAGCTATGACCTTCCCTGAGAGCAATTCTCAGTTTCATCACAATATATTGCACATGAATCCCTCAGGCTCACTTTAGAAGGGCTGGGGAAAGGTTACTTTTACTGTAGCTAGCGAATCTCTAGCTTGGTGATGGTATTCATTAAATGTCAGCATTGGTATGGTTAAGGATAAGAACCTAATTATAAAATAAATTTGATTAATGCCACCCTTTTGGGGAATCATCGTAATTCGATGAATCTATAGCCAGAAATTGCTCAGGCAGCAGTTTGAAAATGCTGAACACTTAAACACTGGAAATGTCACAAGGCATTGTCGTAAGGATATCATCTTAGAAAAGAATCAGTCTTCAACTGGGTGAGGATTGGCAAATCCACTAGTGGAAGCAGAAATCAATCTAACATTATCTGATTTTCAGAACTACCATTATACATATATACATATATACATATACATATATATATATATTAGACACACACATATATATAGCAAAGTGCTCTATATATATAAGTAAGTATCAGAAATGAAGCTGAAGTAATTTGCACAAAGCCACTTGAATAGCAGTAAGTGGCTGACTTGTCATTAAGATCCATCCTAAATGCTGTGCTCACTTTCCCTGTACTACAGTGAAATATTCCAGGGTTGCTCCCCTTTATCTCACCTGATCAACTGAGCTCAGGGAGCTGCCTCAGGTCACTATAGAGTCTCTTATAATAATACATATATCACTGGTATCAGCAGTGCTTTCTGTGGCTTTATAGTATAATTACTAGAGTCTCCTTTCTTAGTCTGAATGATATGGTCTTGTGAGATGCACTGTTTATTTAACTTAACGAGCACAAACACAAAATCCAAGCCACATGTTGTTCCCCTGCTATTAAAATAATTGTCCTCAATTATAAAAATAACATAAAAGCTATAAAGAATAAGCATCTCGAATAAATCTGTCACACAGTGGTGACAACTCTCGATGTACTGGTTTAATAGCCTTATAGATTTTATTCACACACATGTTATTTTAAAAAGAAAAGTGGATCATCCTATACAAACTATTTTACCCTCCCTCAAGCCTTCATATATCATGGGCATCTTTTTATGGTACTGGGATTTTGTGCTAGCAAATGCTGAAAAGATGCCATTTTACTTTATATTCTGTTTTTACAGTGACATACATTGATTTATACTTGGCATTGTTTTAAGCAAACACATGTGCCAAAAATTACAACTGCAGAGATATAGGAAAAGGCAGTGAGGTCATAGGAAAAAGGATTAAGTGAAAAAGGTTTTGTTAAATTTATCCATTTATGAGTTCTGACATGTCATTTTTATAAACCATAGATTTTCCAGATGTTGAATGCTATAGAACATTTTGCAAAGTGTAACTTTTCACTGCCATGAGAGACTGGCCCAAGAGTAAGAAATTTCGAATATACCAAGGTAGCTTGACAAATTTGCAGATAAATTGTGGTTTAGAAATAGAAAGTTGATATGTAAAAAAAAATTAATATGGTTATGAGTGGTTGAAATTACCCGTCTATTTGAAGGGATTTCCTTTCCACTGTGTCAAAGCCTCCATTAAACACCAAGTTGTGTCTATTGTCAGTCAAAGCCCAACCCAAATCAGCATCTCCACTGTTCCCTCTGCCAACAGCCCATTCCCTAGAATGGGAGAATGAACACAGAGGGGCGCTAGCGGTC
The DNA here is from genome assembly GCF_000951045.1 of Mandrillus leucophaeus. Classification (NCBI taxonomy): domain Eukaryota; kingdom Metazoa; phylum Chordata; class Mammalia; order Primates; family Cercopithecidae; genus Mandrillus; species Mandrillus leucophaeus. Next base: position 670,583 of record NW_012109030.1, on the reverse strand, counting down.
GGGAGCTCAGGCACTGAGGAGTGAGGACTGAGAAGATGAAGATGACCGAGATGAAGCAGAAGAAAGAACACCCCATGGTAATATTTAATAAAAGCAGGGCACATATATTAATTTTTTTTTTGAGACAGAGGTTTGCTCTTGTTGCCCAGGCTGGAATGCAATGGCACGATCTTGGCTCACCACAACCTCTGCCTCCCGGGTTCAAGCAATTCTCCTGCCTCAGCCTCCTGAGTAGCTGGGATCACAGGCATGTGCCACCACGCCCGGCTAATTTTATATTTTTAATAGAGACAGGTTTTCTCCACGTTGGTCAGGCTGGTCTTGAACTCCTGACCTCAGGTGATCCGCCCACCTCAGCCTCCCAAAGTGCTGGGATTACAGACGTGAGCCACCGCACCCAGCCTATATTAATTTTATTAATTCACTCACCCATTCAATATTTGTTGAACACCTATGTTGACTCAACAAGACAGTTTCTCTCACTGGTTTGGTTAATAGTGTGTGCACGAATGTGGGTGCGTGTGTGCACATGTATGTGTATAAACTTTAAACACAAATGAATAAATTAAAAGCTATGTTAACATGAAACATTTCAGACTTATTTTCTTTAAGCAATTTATGCAATACTTGTGTTCCTAAAGTCCTTTCATTATATATTTTTTTACTTCTGGATGGAATACGTAAAATAATACTTGTGTTTTAAAAATTGGATGAAATTTTAATCATGTTTACATGAAATCTACCCTAACATATTTTCAATACTTTCTTTAAATGGTGAGTTTTAGACTTCTGCCTCTACTTACTCCTCACTCATTTTTGAAGAATCAGTTAGAGTTTACTTAAGAATAAACTTATCTTCCATGGCTATTATCAAAAGACAAGAGATAAGTTTTGGCAAGGATGTGGAGAAAAGGGAACTTTTCCTTATACACTCTTGATAGGAATGTAAATTAGTGCAGCCATTATGGAAATATGCATGGCAGTTTTCCAAAACGTTAAAAATAGAACTACCATATGATCTGGCAAGTTCACTTCTGGGCACAGATCCAAAGGAAATCAAATCAGTGTGTCAAAGAGATTATCTGTACTGTCGTGTTCATTGCAGCATGATTCATAATGGCCAAGAAATGGAATCGACCTGAGTGTCCATCAATGAATGAATGGATAAAGAAAATGTAGTAGATATGCACAATGGAATACTCTTTGGCCTTAAAAAAGAAAGAAATCTTGTCATTTTTGACAACATGGATGAACCTGGAGGACATTATGCTAAGTGAAACAAGCTACACATAGAAAGGCAAATATTACATGATCTCACTAGCATGAGGAATCTAAAAATGTAGAACTCATAGAAGCAGAGAGTAGAATGATGGTTACCAGAGGTTGGGAAGGTATGTGGGAGTGGAGATTTAGGATATGCTGGTCACAGGATACAAACTTTCAGCCAGGAGGAATAAGTTCAGGAGATCTACTGTACAACATGGTGCCCATAGCTAATAACAAGGTTGAACACCTGAAATACTTAAGTACTTGCCGAATACTTAAAAACTGCTAAGAGAGATTTTAAATGCTCTCACCACAAAAAGTGGTAAATCAGTGAGTAGACATGCTCATTAACTGGATTTAGCCACTCCACAACATGTACATATGTCAAAACATGTTGTACGCCATAAATATAAAATTTTTGTTTGTCAATGAAACATAATTTTTTTTAAAAGAATAAACTTACCTTCTAAGTGGAAAGACACAAAAGTCAAGAGGACCACTGACGGAGGATTAGCCTCTATGACATAGATGCAATTCATGTTGTTGTCATATTGTTTTGGGTAATTTGGAGAAATGATGTAACCTGAAAGGCCAGTGAAATTACTTCCGCATCCTATGTGGGAACAAAACGTCATCATCAGACCATTTTTTTTTTCATGTATCTATTTTGTCAGTGAAGGAAAGATGCATGTTCCTAAATTCTCTAGAGACATCGTTCCCTGAGATATTCCAAATAGAAGAAGCAAGAACGAAGAGAATAAAGCTCTGATTTAAAAACATACATATGTGCATAACAAGAACATTATATATTTTTAGAAAAAGCTGCAGAGTTTTATGGGCTGAGTCTTAGAAATAGTATCACAAATCTACTGCAACCGCCTTAATATCAAGGTATTAAGAAAGGATAAATGAGCAAAGATCGAATATGGTTCATGTAGATAAAGAAATAAAACTGATAAAAAATGATTTGCACTTGATTAGTACTTTACACAATTAATGTTTTTAAAATGTCTTATTATTAGAAAACTGCTCTTTTCATTACCATTGTAATCTAGCCAAAACAATGGTTGCTTTTTAAAACTAGCTGGATTTATTAATCTCAACTCTTATCAAATTCTTACATGCATCCCTGGTTTTTGAAACAAAAAGAAATATCTTTTCAGCACTAAAATGATTTGTTTTCATATAACCATTGACTAGTTAATCCACTTCACTCTCTGATCTATCAAGCATGAAAATATCTGTATTCTTTTAAATTGACATTAAAACACATACAAGTACACACATGTACACTTACACAGTGAACCACCTGCAGACCTAAGATTTAGTCTGGGGTTGTCTTTCAGTACTTCCTTTCCAGCACTCTCTGATTCAGTCTGAAACACCTGTCTATTGTATTATTTCCTCCAATTCCTTTCCTCAAACTTTTCCCCAAACAGTGGTTTGCTACGAGTCAGCTACTCTTGATTTAACTCAGCCAACAGACACACACCCTTGCTTCTCTGATTTGAAAACTGCTACATTTCCCACAAATCTAATAGTGTACAGTAGCTAGAAAAGTAGATCCATCCTTCCCAACCAAAATTAGGAAGGAACAGTCCCAAAGAAACTGGCTCCCATAGTTGACTGAGCATGAAAACCCTATGGACTAGAGTTAAAACATGCAAGACCGGCCGGGAACGGTGGCTCACGCCAGCTTTGGGAGGCCGAGGAGGGCAGTTCACGAGGTCTAGAAATCGAGACCATCCTGGCCAACATGGTGAAACCCCGTTTCTACTAAAAATACAAAAAAAAAAAAAAAAAAAAATTAGCTGGGCATGGTGGTGCGAGCCTGTAGTCCCAGCTACTAGGGAGGCTAAGGCAGGAGAGTTGCTTGAACCCAGGAGGTAGAGGTTGCGGTGAGCCGAGATTGCACCACTGCACTGCAGCCTGGTGACAGAGTGAGACTCCGTCTCAAAAAAAAAAAAAAAAAAAACACACAAGACATTGCTTATGGAAATTCTGAATTCAGACAGGCCTGGGGTGAGGCTCAGGAATCTGCATGTGTTTCAAGCCCCCCAGGGGATTTTGCAGTCAAGGTGTCACAGGCCAGCCACACTTGGTTGTTTGCTAACTAACTAGCCACCTGTGCTTCTGCCCAATATCAGCCCACTCTGGGTGCCAGGCTTATTTCTAGACGTTGGCTAGTGCCTCTCATGGCTTTTATATCACTTCTCAATTCGGTTCTGTTCTCGTTGATATTTGGAAGAGAGGTGTCTTCTCAGGATTCGGTGACTCATCCTCCCCGTAGACCCCCACGTTCATCCCCTAGACCCCCAGGTTTAGCTAACCCTGCCGGCCTGCGACAACCACACCCCCGCAAAGACCTCTGGGTTTGGTTCTTAGGGTTACTTACGGCTAACAAAGGACGCAGAGAAGCCCTGAGCTGGCGTCTCCTGAGACTGGAAGATGGCAGTGAATGTGTTACTTGGTGTGATGATGGGACCCGGAGCCACGTTCCCACAGCCGGTGGCTAGCAGGGCTTTGTCGACCTCCTCAGGGCCTGCCCACACCTAGCAGGGACGTACACAGAACTTTAATGCTCGAGGGTTTCCCATCAATATTTTAATGTACTTAGGTTTCAAAATAATGGCACTCACACGTATACAGAATTAAGCATAACAGTAAACAAAACACGGACAAATCTGCAGTATTTTCTTTTGAGAATAATTTTTTTTAAGTTGCTTTTAAAATAGCATGTCCCGTTCTTGACTTCTGTAAGGCGATGGCGTTCCTTTTTGCATAGCTGGGTGGTGATTTTTTAAAAATCCAGCTTCCTGGATCACTGTTTGGTTTCCTCCTAACTTCTAATTGCCTTGACCTAGCTGAGCTTCCCGGGTGCTGAGGGAGACGGAGCGGCCAGGTGGAACTCAGTACTGCTCCTGGGAAGATAGCAAATTGTAGTCGCAGCTGGACAATGTCACCAAGCAAGAGGCATATTGTGGTGCATGAAGAAAGTGGGCATGAATTCCAAGTACACGTATAATCAGCATGAACTGGAATAAATCGGAGCACTTCTTGGCTGTGTGGAATTGTAAGGTCCATTTCGATGAAAGGCTGACATCCACTCAGTGTGTGCTATTCACCAAAGATTGGGTTGGCAACTCCCAAGTAGACCTGGGCTGTCACTTAATTGGTCTGGCCGCCTCGAATGACTGAATGTGTATACTCATGCAAAAAAACAGTTGCTGGGAAATACATGGTGAGCACCAAAATTCCAAATCAAACCAATTCCCATCAGTCCAGGGAAAAACAGAGACATTAACCACAGAACCATAAATTTACATGCAAAATTCCAGCTATAAACAAGGCATTATGGTGAAGCTGTTGAGCATATCCAATTGGTGGCTTTACCTAACTAGGGGAGGTGAGCCTGCCCCGAGGGAACCCCGATGTCAGGAAGGGCCACGGCTAGTTCAGAGAACAGAGAGAAAACCAAGGGGGAAGCGGTGAGGAAGGCTGCAGAAGGGGCTGCAGGGCACGTTAGAGACTTGGGCCACTGTTCTGAATACAGCAAGGAGCCACCAGGAAGCGTGGTTTTTTGAAAACATTACAATTCGGAAAACAGGAGTCAGAAAGGATGCCGGAAAACAATCAGGTAGGTTTTGCCCTAGTTCAGGTGGGCGATCATGGTATCTACAATATTGAGTCACATGAATATACATAACTTGGGGGAAAGAAACATTAATCATATTAACCAGAGAAGCTCGTCCTAGTTCAGAGGTCTCAACTAGGACCGATTTTGGGACCTCTGCAAGGTTTGAAGGCATTTTTCTATGGTGTGGTGGGTAGAATCTAGTGGGCGGAGCCAGGACTATTGCTAAGCATCCTATAGTGCACAGGACAACCTCTCTCCCAACAGAGAATTATCTCAATCAAGGATGTAATTGAATGTGTATTAATCTTACTTGATTATTCAACATTTTCTTCGATTGGAATGATACAGAATTACTCATTCCAAATACATCTTTTTTCAAGGATATGCCTCACCCAGAGCTATTGCTTTATTAAACATCAAGTCATTAAAAACATTTCTACTGGGAAATCAGTCCATAGGAAGAGATGTGAAATAGCACTGATTCATAGCATTGGTTTAATAATTCTTAGCTCCTTAAAGCCATACCATTTCAATTGATTTTTAAGCACTGGGTATCCAGCTGTTAGTCATCCTACTGAAGACAAATTATATTAGCCATTTATTAGATAAGGGAGGTGCCTGGCGCTGGACCTACTGAGAACAAAAGTGCACATATTCTGCCAAATGCCTAAGATCAATAAAAATGTCAGGAAAAAAATGCACATCCTCAATTTTGCTTAATGACCTCTAATTAGATTTCCCCCTAATCAACTATCCAAGGAAACAGTATATGGCAGTTTTTTATCCACATTTCATAAAATTATAAACATAATTTTTAAGAGATAATCTGTATATATATATATATATATATATATATTTTTTTTTCCTCAGA
>NW_012109030.1:647425-664618 GCF_000951045.1 Mandrillus leucophaeus | reverse complement strand
AGTGATCTGCCTGCCTTGGTCTCCCAAAGTGCTGGGGTTACAGGCATAAGCCACCATGCCTGGGCCATATACTATATTTTTACAAACATTACTAAACAGGCAAAGTAAGAAGGGCTGAAACTTAATAAAGAACCTCAAGTTCTTTAATGAAGGAATCCAAGAATGCTTAAGTGCTTATACTTTTCTGAAGTCATTAATTATAGATCTGACATCTCTACCTTTTGGCCCAGGAACGTAAGTTTAATAATAATGATGATAATGTTGACAATGATGGTAAAGAGTTATTCAACATTCATTTCTGCCTTGCCTATCAAGAACTCATTTCATTGGCTATATGACAGAGGACTTATCAAAACTATATTGAACCTACAAAATGTTACTTAATTGTCATCACGTCAAAAACTTCCTGATTTTTCTTAGTGTTTTATACAATTCAGTCAGGTTGTAGGTTATATTTTATCATTCAAGTATTTTTTAAACAAATGTTTACTGACATAATTGCAGATTCACATACATTTGTAAGATATAATACACAGAAATTCCTTGTACACATTTCTGAGCTCCCCAAACACTGACATCTTGCAAAACTGTAGTATACTATCACAACTAGGTTACTGGCATTGATAAAACTCACCAATCTTACTCAATTTCCTAGTTTTACTTGAACTCGTGTGTGTGTATTAAGTTATATACAAGTTGCACACAACTGCATTCAAGATACTGAAATTCCAACACCACAAGAACCCTTAAGTTGCTCTTGTTATTTATAACCACACACAATTTACTCCTACATTTTCTTCCCTCTAACCTCTGCCTCTGTGTTTTCCATTTCTAAAATACTATCATTTCAAAATATTATATAAACGGAACAGCAGAGTATGTAACCTTTGGAGATTGCCTTTTTTCACTTTCCATAATCCCCCGGTGATTTGTCCAAATTGTAAATCTATGAATAGTTTGTTTTTATTCAGGAATTACATTCCATGGTAAGCAAGTACCATAATTTGTGTAACCATTCACCTGTTGAAAGCCTTAGTGCTGGTTTCAACTATTACAAATAAAGGTGCTATTTATACAGACTCATACACAAGTTTTTGTGTAAACATAGTTTTCATTTCTCTGGGATAAATGCCCAGAGTGCAATTGGTAAACATTATGCAATTGGTAAATATTGATCTTCCAATAGGTGTGCAGTGATAGTTCAATGTGGTTTTAATTCATACTTCTCCAGAAGTTAATGATGTTGAATATCTTTTCTGGTATTTATCATCTGTATAATCTCTTTGGTGGAATATCTGTCCATGTCTTTTGCCCATATTCTAATAGGATTGTTTGTATTTTACTCTTGAGTTTGAGAGTTCTTTATATATTCTACATAGTAGTACATTGCCTATATGAAGAAAATGAACAGACCGGCTACAGACTGGATGAAAATATTTCACATGGCATAATTTAAATGAGGTAAAATTCATCATTTTCTTTTCTCTTATGAATCATTCTTTTGCTGTTTCATCTAAGACCTCTTTACCTATCTCCAGGTCCTGAAGACATCTACTATTTTTTTTCTCTGAAACTTTTATATTTTACTTTTCAGTCTATCATCTATTTTGAGTGAGGTTTTCTACAAAATGTGAGGTTTAAGTTGAGATTCATATTTTTTGCCTGTGGATGCTCAATTACTGTAGTACCATTTGTTGAAAAGACTATTCTCCCTACATTGGAATGTTTTTGCACCTGTCAAAAATCAGTTGAGCATGTTTGTGTGAGTGTATTTCTAGGTTCTCTATTTTCATCTGGGTTTTCAGCCAATACCATATTGTCTTGATTACTGTAACTAAGATAAGTAAGCCTAGGTAAATAGTAAGGTAGAGTTCTTCCTCCCATTTTATTCTTCTTTTCCACGATTCTTTTAGCCATTGAAGGGTCTGTGCCTTCCATATAAGTTGTGGAAAAAGTTGTCTATGTCTACAAAAGACTTTGGAGAAATTTTGATAGGAATTGCATTAAACCTATCCATCATTTTGAGGAGAAGGGACGTCTTTACTATGTTGAGTCTTCCAATTCATAACTATAATTGTCTCTTTCATTTAGGTCTATGCCAGCATTTCATTATTTTTAGCATCCAGATCCTGCACACATTTGTTTGGGGCTTACTTGGCAATGAGACCATTACATCTACACTGATCCACCTGACCCTTACCAGGCATTCCCATGGGAAAGAATGGACGATTAAGGGAGACAGAGCTTTCTCCTGTTTGGCCTCTTATACCACAGCAGAAAATGATGAAAGACATGACTGTTACTTACATTTTGGCCTGTTGTTTTAATTAGCTACTCCAGCACTTGGCAGTTCACTTCTCTCCAGCTCAGCTCAGTGCTTAACAAGATATTCTTTCTGTTACTGTTTTTTTTTTTAGTTCAGTTTTAATATAGTCAAAGAACACACTCTGTATTTCAATTCCTTGACTTGGTTGAGGTTTTTTGATGTCTCAGGATATGATCTACCTTGGAATGTTATAAGAGTTCCTAAAAAATTGTGTATTCTGATGTTGCTGTGTGGTGTATTTTATACACACACACACACACACATACACACATACGTCAATCAGATCCTATCGATTGATGGTTTTGTAGAGTTCTTCTATATCCTTGTCAATTATTTGTCTAGTTGTTTATCAGTTACTCAGAGGAGAGTGTTGAAGTCCTCAGCTATAACTGAAGATTTGTCTACTTCCCTTCTTAGCTCTATCGGTTATTGCTTTATGTATTTTGTGCCTCTGTTGTTTGGTGCATACACATTTAGGATCATTATGTCTTCCTGGTGGATTGATCCTTTTATCATTATGTAAGATTCCTCCTTTTCTGTTGTAATTTTCTATACTCTAAAGTCTACTTCATCAGATATAAATATATCCACTCCTGCTTTTTTTGGTTAACCTTTGCATGGCATCCTTTTCCATCCTTTTACTTTTCATGTACCTATGTGGTTGAATTTGAAATCAGTTTATTATCACTTAGATCATGTTTTGGATTGGTAACCTGTATTGTGATTGGTCTAACTAAACTATTTACAATTAAAATGCTGATATATATATATAAATTCTATGTCTACATTTTATTATATGTTTTTTATTTACTTTATCTGCTTTTTGGTCCTCTATTTCTCTTTTCTTGACTTCTTGGGGATTCCATTTTGATTGATACTAGCATTTTTCTGTACAACTCTTCATACAGTTTTGGTAGTGGTTGTTCTGGGTGTGACAATATGCCTACGTGATTATAGTAGTCTACGAGCATCCACCTCTGACCACTTGTGGAAATGTGATTTCCATTTAGATCCCCTTTCAACTTTTCCATATCATTATATTGAGTATCAGAGGGCATTATAATTTCTTGTTTTATTAAATATGATTCACAAGCTTTATGAGGAAAAGGATATTCTATTGTACGTATACATATTTTTCTTTTTCCACATTCCTTTTTGTTTTCTCATGCTCCAAGATTCTTTAATAATTTCATTTTTGTTTGAAGAAATTCTGTTTGCCCATCTTTAATGGTAGGTCTCCTAGTAATAATTTTGTTTAGTTGTCCTTCATATGAGAAGCTTTTATTTCCTCTTTACTCCTGAAAGATAGTTTTCCAGATATAAAATGTATGGTTGACAATTTCTTTGTTTCAGCACTTGAAGAATATAGTGTCAATTCCTCATGGCCTCCACGGTTTCAGATGAGAAATCTGCTTTTATTCTAACTGGTCTTCCTCTCTAGGTAATGTTCCAGTTCTCTCTGACTGCTTTCAAGACTTTTTGTTTACCTTCAGTGTCCAGCAGTTTAATTAAGATAGGTCTGAACTTAAATTCCTTTGTGTTTATCTTGGTTTAGCTTCACTCAGCTTCTTGAACCTATAGGTGTGTTTCTTTTGCCAAATTTGGGAAAGTTTACAGCCACTAGTTCTTTGACTGTTCTTTCAGCTACACTCTCTCCTCTCCCTTCGAGAGAATGTTGAATCTTTTGTTATTGTCCATGAGTCCCTAAGTCTGTGTTGATCTAGTTTGTTTGTTTTTTCAGTCTATTTTCTCTTTGTTGTGCAGATTGGGTGAATTCTATTGTTCTATCCTCAGGTTCACTGATTCTATTCTCTGTCATCTCTATGCTACTCTTGAGCCTATTCAGCATATTCTTTATGTATGTTATTGTATTTTTCAGTTCTATAATTGCTATTTGGTTCTTTATTGCAACCACTATTTCTTTGCTGATATTTTCTATTTGTTTCAAAAGAACTCGTCAGTGATTGTTGAAGCATGTTTATGGAAGCTACTTCAACATCCTTGTCATATATTTCAACATCTGATTTATCTCACTGTTGACATCACTTGATTCTTTTCTCTTTCAAGTTGTGATGTTCTTGATTCCTGATACAATGTATTCTTTCTGATTGTATCCTGGACATGTTATTTATTATGTTAGGAGACTTTAGGTCCTATTCAAATCTTTTATTTTAGCAGGCTGTCACCCTGTTTATGTTTACCACGTGGCCTTACATACTCTGTGGTGGAATTTTGGTCTGCTTGGTTTACATGGTGCTACTAGGGCTCTCACTAGCTTTTGCTGGTACTACCTGAGGGGATCTGTGTGTTTCTCAGTTGGAGGCAAAGGGTATAGTAATTTTCCCCTACTAATGCCCCCTGGGTACCTCAATGTCTCTGGGTGGAAGAGGAGCATGTCTGCCCTGTGGGGACAAAGAGGCTTCCCAGACTGGGCCCCTTTCTGTGACTGCAGCCCCACCTGCCCTGGTGTCTCTGGGTGGGTGAAGAGAATCTCAGGTTTACAGGTGTTAAGTGGCTTCCTTCAGGGGCTGCTTGCTGAAGCTGGGTCCCTTTACTGGTTCCTCCCACCCACACAGATGCTTGGCAGAAACAAGCATCTTAGGCCCGTTAGGAGAAGACAAGTGATTCCCATATGGCAACTTATTTTTGGCAGTGTTCCTAATCCATCCCACTCGCCAGCAGCACTGGGCTTGCCCGACGTTGTCAGAGGGACCCCCATTCCATCCAGAGGACGAATGAGCCTAGGTCATCTTCCATATTCCAGTTTTACAACTGGAGAACTTGAAAGTTTTACTTAAGTCTGAATACTTGATATTGATTCATTTCATGAGAAGAGAGTTCATTTAGTTCATGGAAAAAGCAATTAAGAAAAGTATATATTAAATGTATTTTATTATATACATATGTTATATACATATGAGATTTCCATTTAAACAGTAAGCATCAGTCAATGAGATATACATCATCATTTGAGAGCTGATATGAAGTAATAACACTGACAATAAAAGCCACTTTGACTCATTAAGTGATTTTATATTCCAAGTACTTAGCACTACTTATGTTATTACATCGTACTACCTCCAATGCTTAAAATAGCCCTACTAAAGAAGGAATCATGCTCTTCATTTTACAGTTGAATAACTTAAAGGCCAATTGTTTAAGTAGCTCAGAGAAGAACATGCAGGTGGTAGGTATGAGAGACATGAATGGAGGGGCACAGCCTTTTAGAGATGTAACTTGGAAGATGCAAAATAGAACAAATGAAATGAATTTCTAAGACAGTCATCATAGTCACAAGTCAGTGGAAAGCGACAAGCCACTGCCACACGAGCAGTATTTATAACTTTAGATTTCGAAAGAGCCTTGCTCTCCTGATGCCCCATTCCCATCATTTTTACACGGGTTTCTGATGGTTTTTTCAGCCTGTGGACTCTTAAGGCCCAAGGTGAAGGCTGGCATTAGCTGCTTCTTCAACATTTCATAATTTTTGTGGCATGCTTTACATTTTGCCTGTGGCAGTACCCTACGTTATAAAGGGCATTTTCCCTTTAGGATCTATTGGAAAATAAGAAAGAAAAGAAACGTTAACTCCTAACAGTTGACGTTTCTCACTTTCTCACTTTTCATCCAAGGAATCCAGGCAGCAAAATGTTCTTACTTTAAGAGACAATGAATCATTTCTAGCTTAAACACTAATGTTCACCAAACCAACTTGGCTCCAATTAAATGAACAAGTGTACTAACCTTCACGAAGCTATTCTGACATTGTCCATCACCGCTGGGGATTAGGAAGTTGTTGTCAAAGCTGAGCTCCAAGTGTTTACTTTTGTGAGTAATGACCGTCCAGGAACATCTGCTGTTTTCGGGAAAATTCTGAGGCCAGTGAGGGGATCTGATTGTACCATTATCGGAATGAAATATTCCACCACAACCTGAAATATTGCCATGTAAAAAGCCATCAATCTGCAAGGAATGTAATTTTGGAAACTCAAGACTTCTACAGAAGGAACATTTCTAAATGTGAGATTTCAGTTCATCATTTTTTACAAGTGATCATCTTCCAGTCAGATGCACAGCAAGCTCTCTCCATAAATGGAAAGGTGAGTTAAATTGAGAGAAAATTTCAGCTGTTACAGTTGTGTTACAATGATATTAAACTCAACCGAGAACACTAATCCTTGCCATAAAGAGGATACATTTCCATCCTGTCTTCAAACAAGAGCTGTATTTTTATTCTCTTTGAGGCTATGCAGTATATGTAACCTGGCAATGCAGTTTTGTATTTTATTACCATTAACACATGAGAATATTACCCTACAGTCCATTTGCAACTTTACTCTAACTCTAACTAGAGAAAGTGATTTTGAATTGGGGAAAATTATTTTATTAACCAATCTGGCTCATTCATATTGAAACTGACTGATGGATCAAAATTAATTACGTGGATTCAAAGGAAGAAAAATCTAGAATTTTCATACTTTTAACACATGTACTTAAGAGATGGCAAAGAAAAATATGAACTCAAAACAAAATGAAGTTAAAGAGGTATTCCCTGAATCTTTTGCTGTGAAACCCTTGGAAATCAGGGATTCACCTAAAACTCCCTTCTGACTTCAGCAACAGCCAGTGGTTGTTAATGAGGGAAAGTCTGACTCAGTCTACAAAGAGCTTCATAGTAACTGTGACTCTACCAGAAAGAATTGTCTTGTGTGATATTCAAGATTTCCGGAAACCCGTAATAAAGTGTCTGATACAAGTCCTTGTATTTTCTAAGACTTTTCACAATGTTTATACTTTCTATGCACAAAAACTATTCTTCTAGAATGAAATCTGTCATATTTTGACTCAGTACCCATTCACTATAGAATTTGTTCTAAATTACGAATCTCACCTTGTCACCTTGCTTTTCAAAACTCTTCAATAGTTTCCCATTGTTCAAGGGATAACATATAAACCAAGGCTCTTTATGTTGTGGACTTATTTTCCTGCCCTCAGCTCACCACCACTCAGCGTTCTGCTTCTAGGCTCCAGATAATATCAAGCACTTGGGATTCCAACTCATCTTTCTATTACTTGAGATTCGCGGTTGTGCCATACCCTTTTGCCAACGAACGCAGCATCAGGAAGTGTTGAGATCAAAGTTTCTGGACTCAACTGCCTTTATTCAAATCCTGACTACCAATTATCAGCTATGTATCTGGGGAAATGATGAACCCATGCTTCCTCAGTCTCTGCCTATGCAAAATAGAGACGCCAGGTATTGACATTGTGTTATGCCACCAGGGTTGCTACATGACATGACACGTGCAAATATTTAGAATTAAGTCTGATGTAAAGTAGGTACAAAATGTACATGAGTTCATAATACACATCACTAAAAAAAAATCAAATGCAGCAAACGTTTCTTTTACCTAAAGTTTGTGTGTTCCACGTAGCATAAAATCCACCACCTTGCAATGAATGGTCTGAGTTAAAAGTCACGACCAGCTGATTGGAACCTGACTGTATTGTCCTAGGGTTTGAATTTCCACAGTATTGTCCTATGATGGGTGATTCAGGGGACCCACCATTCCTCACAGTGACGGAGTCCCAAGCACAAGTGGTATGGGGTTCAATATCAAAGTCACTAAATGTGAGCTGCAGGAGAAAAAAGAAATGAGCTTTCAGTGAGCTTTTATCAACCTTGATGTAGATAAGGCCCTTACAAATCCTTTTATTTTCTTTTAATTTTTATAATTTTGTATTTTTGTCTCTTATTTAAGTCTCCCTTCCCCTCTACTCATTTTCCTTATTGAAGGTTCTCTCGGAAAACTTGAGAAAAGACATTTCCCTAGTTTGGGATGGCAACTCATATTAAGAAAATGAATACACTTATCTCTAAGATGTAGAATTATCTTCTATGTATATCTTTCCCTGTGCTTAAAAAAGAGATTTCACTCTTCATTAATTATAGATGCCAACGTAGGTGCTCTAGTGAGAGAATGTTAGGGAAAAACAGTGATCTCATTGTAGAATCAAAGCCTTCTCTAATCACTTGCTTACTAAAAGAGCTCCATTTCCATGCATGACAGGCTATTGTGGTTCTATGGTCTCAGAAGCATTTCTCCCAGTCATTAGCACTCACAGTGATGGTGTGCCCCTGTGGGGCCTCCAACAGCCAAGAGCAGTGGGTCAGGCTGTCATAAGCATTTGGATAGTTGGGGCTTGTGATCACTCCACTCTCGCCTATCTGTATTCCGCCACAATCTGAAATGAGATTTGTAACCCTCTCAATCACACAGAAGTAAAAACAAGAACCTGTAAAGCCAAAGTAAGTGGTAATCATAGCCATCAGATATTGTGATTAGAAACATAATCAGGCCAGGCATGGTGGCTCATGCCTATAATACCAGCACTTTGGGAGGCCGAAGTGGGCAAATCACCTGAGGTCAGGAGCTCAAGACCAGCCTGGCCAACATGGTGAAACCCCATCTCAACTAAAAATACAAAAATTAGCTGGGCATGGTGGCATCTGCCTGTAGTCCCAGGTATTCAGGAGGCTGAGGCAGGAGAATCGCTTGAACCAGAAGGTGGAGGCTGTAGTGAGCCGAAATCATGCCATTGCACTCCCGTCAGGGCGACAGAACAAGACTCCATCTCAAAAGAAAGAAACCATACACATACACACACACACACACACACAAACCACACACGTATATATATTTTGTATATTTTTTGTATATGTATATTTTATGTATATACATGTGTATATATATGTATAAAATAAATGAAATTAAATAGAAGAAAAGTAAATTTGGGTAGAAGTTTAGGAATAACAAAATTCCATACAGTATTAGCATAAAAAATTGAAAATTGAAAAACAAATACATTTCTGAAGCATAATATGGTCTGACGTTCAATAAAAATAATACTGCTTACTGAAACCTGACTCTTTTCTTTGAATGTGATGAAGGCAAGTCAACTGGCAAGATGGTTGAGTGAGTAGATAATCAATTTCACTCCTTCTGTCAACCAGCCATTTGGTTATAACACAAAGGAATGTTAGATAAAACCATAACTAAAACACATTTTGATTCATAGCCAACTCAATGGAAAGAAAAGCAGCTCTCCAAAATCTGGCAGCAGTAAGTGTACTCCAAGTGAGAGGAGTGAAACTCAAAGAATGACAGTCTGAGAGGCTAAAGAAAGCATGCGTGGGTCCCAGGGTTGGGCTCTGAGGTTTTGGTGACCAGGTAGGAGGAGAAGATACGGCTCTGGGTCTCCACAGAAGGAAGGACTGGAATTGAGACTTTTACATGAAGTTGGGAATCTAAACAAACTGGCATACTTGCGAAAAGGGACTAGAAAACTTCCCATAGCCAAAGGAAGCAGTCAGGAGTAGGGCTGGGTTTTCCAGCACAAACTGTGAATTTCGCATATGCAAATCTGACACAAAACACTAGCAAATAATATCCATTGTATGTATAAAACACACATCATGACGAAATAGGATTTATCCCAAAAATGCAAGGATGGTTTACCAAGAGAAAGAAATCTTTCATATAATTTGTCATATTAACTTATGAAAGATAGAGAAGAAGTTGAAACATCTCAATGGATGCAGAAAATTATCTGATAAAATCTTATGCCCATTTACATTTAAAAAAAGCTTTTTCACACTAAAGATGGAAGGGATTTTCTTTAACAAAAGATACTTATTGGAAACTTAAGAGCAACCAATATATTTAATAATAAAATGTCATAGACAGTCACATCCAGGTCAGAAACAAGATGCTCTATCATTCCTTCTGTTCAATATTCTGATGGTGGCCCTAGCTAGCAAAATGATGTAAGAAAATGAAATGAAGTATTACGGCTGAAAGCAAAAAGAACTAATATTTGCAGAAGACATGATTGTTTACACAGAAAGATAAAAGAGAATCTATAGACAACATATTAAAACTAATAAGAGGACAGCCAGATCTTTGGACTAAAGATACATGTATGCAAATTATAACATTTCTAGATATCAGCCACAACCAATTAAAAAATGTAATGTAGAAAATCTCACTGATAATATTAAAAAAACTAATAGCTATATAGAAATGTCTAATAAAATATATAAGAAATCTTTATAAAAAATCATTAATCTTTATAAATAATTTTATCAAGATCTTAATTATAACTCTTACCTGTAAAGGAATACTTCGCATGGAATCCAATGTGTTCTACACGTTCATTGGTGACAAAGTGTATCCATACCTGAGAATAAGGTATAACCAGTGGCAATGTAGGCTTTGAAGGACCACAAAGTCTCCACATCAGGGGCCCATCAGCATCACCTGAACAGAATAATATACCAAGTTTCATTATTGATATAGCTTTTGAGAAATACATTCAATGAATTTGGTGAGAACAAATTTCAAGATGTTAATTGACACACATTTAAATTCTGATTTAGTAGCAGACATTGCACAATGTTTCTCTGTCTTTGTCAACCACCAAAGAAAGTCCCTCCAACAGGGTAAAACAAACACAAAAAATCAAAGCAATTTTGAAATGAACCTCTCTCTATTGTGGATACCATTGTGTTCCAATTTGTGTTTTCATAGTTATTTCGGCATATCTAAACAGAGATACAATGAATTAAAATAGCACTTTTGGACACACCTTTTGTAGGGTGTAAGAAATATAATACCAACAGTGATCAAATATATCCTCAAGATAAAGTGATCATTGCCTAAAATTGGAAAGATTTCTTCACTGTATTCAATCAACTAAAAAGGACACAATATTCGGTACTCAGGCCAAGAGCTGTCAGATCTGAGCCTGATATTTGTTATGAAGATTACTTTTCAAGGGTTTGATGAACATGTATAGAGCATCAGCCGGGCTCTCATTTATCTGCTTTCTTTTTATTCTGTCAGATAAACATCACTGACCTTCTAAATCAATGATATATAGTATTTTAACTAAGCAAACTATTTTAACTAAACCTGAGCAAATAAAGAGAAGACAGCGTTTAGCTGACTGAAATTTGAGATACAGCTGTTCTGCTTAAGACTACAAGCCCGTAGTTTTGAACCAGGTAGAGGGGGTGAGGGTTTATCAGAATTCCACGGAGAACATCCTCAAACCACAACTTCTCTTTCCCTCATAAGCCTTTTTAGGCTCCTCAGCCTCAGAGAGGTGGGAGGACTCTCCGGCTGAGGCCCTTGGTCTGTGGGCATAGGCTCTATCGAATTCTCCTTCTTGAAAATCCTGTCGCTCAGGTTCTCAGATGTGACTAACATTGACCTCTCAGTTTCTCAAGGACTTCTCCACCAACTAACTGATGAGCTTCTGCTGCTTTCAACCTCCTTTTCTTAAAATTTGGGATAACACAGAACTCAGCAAAACTTTGACAGTAAATACTATTTACAATATTATTGTCTTCCTCTATCTACTTGTTTATTTACTGAGAAAAAAGTGTCAGCATAATCATGGAAGCAACCTAATGAATAATCTATACCTTGACTATAGGGAAGAAAGAAAATTGATTCATCCTCCTTGAATATAGAGGTTTAAAAATTCTTCAGAGAATTATGGTTTATTGAGTACACCGCAATCCTTTTCTATCACGAAAACCAAGACAAATGACTGCTTTGGGGTTATTTCCCCAAATAGCTTCCATGGGTTTCTCCATCTGGTACATTGCAAAACTTCTTTTAACTCCTAAGGCCTCAGGAGAATTTCACAGCCCCTTCATAAATCCTGGAAGTTCAGGAAACTGCCAACACATGCTGAGCATGCTAAGTCCTAGTCTCCTTGGAAAGGAGTCTTGATAGTAGTGGACTCTCTCTTCGGCAAGAGTCACATGCCAGGAAACGAAGTGACTGTAACACAGGGTCTAGTTGTACAGTGATCCGTGTCACTCACTGTTCCTGGGGTTCGTTTTCCTCAGCTGGGCACACACAGAATTATGGCTTTGAACAGAGTTCTTTTGGATTGTGTGTACCTATGTTAGAGCCATTTGATTCCCTTCATTGTTAGTGGTCTCCAAGCGTAAGAAGAATATTGTAGGCCAGGCATAGTGGCTCATGCCTGTAACCCCAGCACTTTGGGAGGCCAAAGAGGGAGGATCACTTGAGGCCAGGAGTTTGAGACCAGCCTGGACAACATAGGGAGACCCCATCTCTAAACAAAAAATTTTTTAAATTAGTTGTATGTGGTGATGTACACATGTAGTCCAAGCCACTTGGGAAACTGAGGCAGGAGGATCACCTGAGCCTGCAAGGTTGAGGCTGCAGTGAGTTATGATCACACCACTGCACTCCAGTCTGGGCAAGAGAGCCAGCTCCCATCTGAAAACAACAACAGCAGCAACAACAACAAAAAGATAAAAAGAATATTGTAGATAAACAGGAGAATGTGTTCTTAAATAGAACTCACCCACTCGAAACTCGAGGACATCAAATTGACAGTCTTGGTGACTTTCTAGGTAAAAATCTTCAAAATGAATGGAAATGGATGAATTTTCCTGATTTGGATTGCTGAGAGTCCATTCGCAGTTCAGGTTTCTTGAGTAATTCCTGACTCCATCATAGCCAGGAGAAGTAAAGTTTCCTTCAGGAATATTTTGAAGAGACCCACCACACACTAAGAAAACAGAAGGCAACAGAGAAAGTAGTAGTAAGATTCAGGCCACAACAGAAGAGATAAACAATACAGGAACAGTAACTAAAACATCAACACTACTGCTTTGATTTGTTTTTCTAGATGCAGTCAGGGTTATGGGTAAAAGGCATGCAAATTATGGAAGTTTCTGCAAGTTTATAAAGGAAAAATGTGCAAAAATCAGTTCTCTATCTTCCTGTTGGTGTAGATTAGGTGGCTGGGGTTTGGCTCTGTATCAATAGGTTCAAATATTGAGGCCGACTGTTCATTAATATTTAATTTAGAGGAATACATAAATATAATGGTGGCAGGTCCTAATGGCTTGATTAGCAATTCTCCACTTGATCTAATAATTTAATTTAAATCAAACAGATAATAGGACATTGACTTGCCAATGAATTTGCCCCCTTTTAATAAAGGAACAGATGCTTCTTGTACTGATGAAATAACTTAGTGTTTTTCTTTTAACAGTCACTGCCCCTTCCAAATTTTAAAACCCTTAGATAAAAACACCAATCCAGGAAATAGGAGGATATTTATAATTAGAGGCCATATCTTGCTTAATTTTGGAATATTCTATATCATATCAAACCTCCCATTTATTTTCACTGGAAATACGTGTGTGGATAGATGACTAGAAACAATAAAGCCTGTTCTGTCCCCAGCAAAATTAATTCCTCTCTGAGACTAAGTTACCCTCTAGGAGGTAGATGGTTTCTTTCAGCACAAAAGAATTGACCAGGGACGATGGAACAGGTCACCAACCCTCATGGTAACATGACCTGAAACTGTGCTAGAAGCTCATCTAACAGCATTAAAAGTTTTAAATTCACCATAGCAGTTTCTTTCTGAAATCAGAAAGCTTTTTTCTGTCTGCAGTAAGTTTTTGATCTGCTTATATGTGTTTGTCTTATGTCAAAGATTCCAAGTATCACTAGAGGGAAAATGGATGGCTTTGCTGCCATTGACAGTAGCTGGGGGCATCTGCAGTACACCTGATTACAATGAGGTGCATTTCTATTCACAATTGCAAAGACTTGGAACCAACCCAAATGTCCATCAATGATAGACTGGATTAAGAAAATGTGGCACATATACACCATGGAATACTATGCAGCCTTAAAAAAGGATGAGTTCATGTCCTTTGTAGGGACATGGATAAAGTTGGAAACCATCATTCTCAGCAAACTATCGCAAGGACAGGAAACCAAACACTGTATGTTCTCACTCATAGGTGGGAATTGAACAATAACATTGGGACACAGGGTAGGGAACATCACACACTGGGGCTGTCGTGGGGTGGGGGGACGGGGGAGGGATAGCATTAGGAGAGATACCTAATGTAAATGATGAGTTAACAGGTGCAGTACACCATCATGGCACATGTATACATATGTAACAAACCTGCACATTGTACACATGTACCCTACAACTTAAAGTATAATTTAAAAAAATAAAAAATAAGATGAGGTGCCTTTACAACATCCTACATTACCTGCATCTTCACTGGAGGTATAGGAAGCAGTGAAGCCGCCATATGGCCTGGATCCATCCGTGAAAAAAATGACTCTCATTGTGTTTCCTGAAGATTTAATCTCACTGCTTACATTCACACTACTACACAGTTTCTCTAGCTGAGGTGAGTTACTTCTAATGCCATTGAATACCTGTTGGAAAAAGAATTTAACCTGCAGGCACACAATCAATCTTACTGCATATTTCCTAGAAGATTATATTCCCAGCCCAGACCCACTTCCTTCTATGGGAACCCTGCCCTAAAATGCATGATCTAACAATGCAGGTTTCTATCCCAGTGCCACAAGCCTCTATGTTACCCTGAGCACATTTTGTGACCACAGGGTGATTTCACTAGAATGAAAGTATTGCAGTAATGCCTTCCTGCCATGTGGTGATAGATTAAAAGCTGCTACACACTTTGCAAGTGGAAACCGTGCTCTCAGTGTAAAGGAGATGAGCCATCATGCTTACAACGTGGTCTGCAGAGCTCACTGATGGGCAGTTTTTCTTAACGATGCATCAGGACCTTTGTTATTTGGAAGTGAAGCTGATGATTTCATGTATATAATAAAGCAGACATTTTTCTTTATTTACTTTAATTTTTATTTATTTATTTTTTGAGATAGAGTTTTTCTCTTGTTGCCCAGGCCGGAGTGCAATGGCGTGATCTCGGCTCACTGTATCCTCCACTTCCCAGGTTCAAGCAGTTCTCCTGCTTCAGCCCCCCAAGCAGCTGAGATTACTGGCATGCGCCACCATGCCCAGCTAATTTTGTATTTTTAGTAGAGACGGGGTTTCACCATGTTGGTCAGGCTGGTCTTGAACTCCTGACTTCAGGTGATCCACCTGCCTTGGCCTCCCAAAGTGCTGGGATTACAGGTGTGAGCCACAGTACCCAGCAAGCAGATATTTTTAAATACCTTGAAAAGTAACATGAAAAATCAATCTCCATATGCAATTAAACATAGTTCTTTCCTCGTTAGTTGTGGATTCAAAGCTTCAATTTCTTTACTTATTTGAATTTCTAAGAATGGATTATTATTGACTCTAAAATAGTAAATAATAACTGTAGTCATTCACATAGTTACAATAATTGGCAAACTATTCTTCCAATGCTTTACAAAATCAAATGAATTTGCATGCCTGGTTTTCACAGTTCAAAAAAAATCTAGATGAAATAACTAAAAAATAATTCATTGATTGAGTGACTGACATTCCCATTTTTAAAAGGATTTGAATGACTTGAGATTAGAAATAATGACTCAGACTATGGCACTAACAATTATGCAGGAGAATGCACTCCACAACAAAAGATCTCTTTAAATTTACTATAATTAATCAAATTTATCTCTCTGGGGGCTTCTGGTCTAAAGTGTCTTCCGGCTCACTGGACCAGAAGAAGAGTTTGCTATCATTTACTGAGCAGACAAAAATGCCAGTCTTTGCTTATCATCCACTCAGCCTGTCTTATCCAATCAGCACAATACCCTCCCGGGCAGATAATAGTATCCCTGTTTTCCAGATTAAGATACCAGAATTCAGAAAGATGATGTAATTTGCTGAAGTTCAAATAACTAGTAAAAATAGAACTGGGATTCAAACCATCCCTCTGATTCCAAACGATGAAGTAATGCATAAAGAAACAGAAGAGGACTAATATTTCTATAATGCTGAAAACAGGAACGGACACCACATTGCTGGAATCAAAAGGGATTAGAACCAACTATAAGGTTAATGGGACATGTTGGAAACCGTGATCAATGGCTCTTATCCTGCCTCTGAGTCTGCCTTTGGCATAGAATCACAATGACTGAACATGTTACAGTCATCCATTTATCACATGGACTTCTGCTGTTAGACGCAACCAAAATGCAATTCCCATCATTGTCCTCTAATCCCTTTTGTACTCAGAAACTACAACTCTCAGAGTACAAATGGATAGGAAGCAGGCACGTGAGATTTAGGATTTGCTATGAGCAGGGACAAAATCAGACACAGGTGGCATAGCTTTTCATTTTCTCTACCTGTACAAAGAGTCAGATAGGCAGGTGGATTTAGAGAAATTTTAGGCTCAGTTCAGCTGGATATGGTATTAGCCAGGAAGCAAACAAATGAAAGTTAAAGCTGCCTCCTCTGCACCAGCAGATCTTCTTTCTTCTTCACTCTTTTCTTTTTTTTCTTTCTTCTTCTCCTTCTTTTCTCTTTCTCCCTCTCCTTCTCATTCTCCTCCTCCTTCTCCTTCTTTTCTCCTTCTCCTTCTTCTGGTTCTTTTTTCTCCTTCCCCTTCTCCCTCTTCTTCTTCTCCCTCTTCTCCTCCTCCTTCTCCTCCTCCCTCTCCTCCTTCTTCTTCTTCCTCTTTCATCTTTCTTCTTCCTCTTTTGGGCAAGTTCTCAATCAAATAGAGTGGGGGCAAAGGCCAACCCACATGTCTTTGTTTGGAGCAGAGTAAAGAGGAACCAAAATAAACATTGGACATATAAAAATATATTTCAAAAAAGGAATCTGGACATTCTACTAAAGATTCAGAAAAAAAATTAATTCTGAAAGTGATTCCTTGCTGGAGTTTTAACCTCCCCAAGAGCAAAGACCTGTGGATATGACATTTGCAGGTTTGTAGTTTTCCCTAATTAAAGAGTCAGGGTCCCCTCATGCATTCAGAGATGCCAGTCATCCTTTTGGTAATTCATTCTTAAATATGAATGAATAGCCAAGGA
>NW_012109030.1:643465-645495 GCF_000951045.1 Mandrillus leucophaeus | reverse complement strand
TGTAAAACAACATGGCAGAGAAGGGTCGGGCCAGGGTGAGGTCTGTAATATAAGGTACTTAGACCTTATGGATTAAAAGGCATTCGAGCAAAGACCCCAATGAAGTGAGGGTGTGGAGCAGGCCATCTCGGGAGGGGCATTCCAGATGAGGGCAACAGCCAGATGGGGAGCATCTCAGCGCATTCAGGAAACAGAATGGAGGCCAGGTGACTGGATCCCAGCGAGCAGAGAGGAGTTTGAGATAAGACAAACAGGTAGAAGAGGGAGGGGCAGCAGATAAGTGGCAGCCAGGCGGGCCACAAGTGTAATTTGGGATTTTCTTCTGAGTGAGATGAGAAGCCATTAGAGGATTTTCAAAGGGAGCAACATGATCTGATTGAGGTTTACAACCACCAGAAGCTGCTGTGTTGAGAACGTAGGGAGATGAGAACCGAACCAGGGGGACCAGGTGGAACTTCCTAAAATAATCCAAGTGAACAGCGGGGGTGGTAGTAGAAGATACGATGAGAAGTAGTTCAATTGTGGACAGTTTTATAGATACACCCAATGGGACTTGCTTATAGATGTGAGAGGAAGGATTCCAAAATAGACATCGAGATTTTTGACCTGAGCAACCAGAAGTTTGGAATTATTTACTGAGATAACAAATACTGCAGAAGGCACAAGTTGGGTGGAGAAATTTACTAATATTAATCCAATCTACCTATCTACACACACGTATGTATGTATAGTACTTTACAGTTAACAATCTGTTATTCACACTCAGGGATTTCATGTGCTTTCTTTTACTGCAGGAAGCAGAGAGTGCTGAGGGCACACCTGAAACCACTGGAGTTTGCCACATGGAGGTCACGTAGCAGTGCTCTCCCACCAAGAGGCCCTCTGCACCCCTGGAAAGAGCAGTGATTATGCAGGACCACCCATCTGCTCAGAACTTTCGTGGTGGTTTGTGCTGTGACTCTGGTCCCATTCAGCTATGTGCTGCTGTAGGCTTAGCTTCCCACAGCCTCCCCAGTTTTGCTATTTGTCATGATCATTCACTCTTAAAATTTATTCTATGACCCTGATGCACAGAGTGATAGCTGATAGTCTCTTAAAACAACTTTTACAATTATTTTGACAGGTTACTGTGATTTTGTTCTCTCAACAATACTTAGAATTTATCTGAATTATAGTTGCATAGATGGCAATTTTCCTGACCTAGCTTTCTGACTATGATTTATGGGTCAGTAAACTCTTTAAACGATGGAATATAACATCTCAGGTGGCAGGGAACACTTACTATCACATGCTCATTGTTGCAGGACGGATGCACGGCCAGCCTCAGGTTGTTAAACGTTAGGGTGATCTGCCTTCCCTCCGGGGCGGTGATTCTCCACTCGCAGATCCGGCCATGAGGATTTGGGTTCGGGTAGTTGGGAGAAGTAAATGTTCCAGTAGAGCCCTGAAGATCCCCACCACACTCTGATGTGGGGGAAAAAAGCCAAGAAAACTTCCAATCAAATCAAAATGTCTTTCATCAGGAAAGCTCTAAAAATTAGCCTTCTAGACAAAATTATTCTCTGTATTTATTTATGTGCATAAGGATTTTAGTGAACATATACATTCACTTTTTATCTCTATTAATATTTAACCCTGCCTTCCATGGATGATAGTCCACAGGCAGCAATTTAATTATCATCATGGCCCAAGAAATGAGAGATCAGTGAAAGTAATGAACTTAAGAATCAGGAAAATTGGGCCAGGCGCAGTGGCTCACACTTGTAGCACTTTGGGAGGCTGAGGCAGGCAGATCACAAGGCCAGGAGTTCAAGACCAGCCTGACCAACATGGTGAAACCCCATATCTACTAAAAACACAAAAATTAGCCAGGCATTGTGGCGTGTGCCTGTAATCTCAGCTACTCAGGAGCCTGAGGCAGGAGAATTGCTTGAACCTGGGAGGCAGAGGTTGCAGTGAGCTGATATCATGCCATTGTACTCCAGCCTGGACAACAGAGCGAGACTCTGTCTCAAAAAAAAAAAAAAAAA
>NW_012109030.1:638095-640500 GCF_000951045.1 Mandrillus leucophaeus | reverse complement strand
GACGTGCATAGCATCACAAAGCCAGCTTTCTAGCCCAGGAGAAGAATGAAGGAGCTTGCATATGTAATGGCAAAGGGAAATTCTGAAATGACAGCTAGCATCAGGCTTGCAACTGATGGACAAAGGCTCAAGGAAGGATATTACTGAGAAAAAGAAATGGAACTGATACATTTTACTACAGAAGGTAAAGATGCACACCTGGGGTGGAAAGGGTGTGGAAGAATTGGTGATCAATGCATAAAACCCAAGAAAATGTAAAGAGGACACGATTATTATTCCTTAGGAAAACAAAAGCAAATGTTGCCATAGTACACTACTTGGCTCAGTTGTGAATGGTGTTTACATAATCATAGTAACGTCAACTGAATGACAATTTAAGCAAAAGCTGTGACATACGTATTTTGGGAGACAATTGGGAAAGCATGTAAACTGTGGATACCCTATGTGTGTTTGTGGTGGCAGGGGGGTAATTTTCATCTTCCAGAGTAGGACGTGGATAGATAATGTCCAAAAAATGCAAGGAGTAGTAGAATAGGAATATTATTTAGAAATAATGACATAAAACCGACCAGCAGTAGCTGCAAGAGTTATAAGTTGATAATTAAGGGATAGGGAGATGACAAGTAAGATCTGCTTTGGAATTGTGGTTGTGGCTATAACTTTTATCTTTATTTGAGCTCTAAAACTGTGACTGTTCATATTCTCTTTCCTAAGGATATGCGAATACTCTACTTGTAAAATTCCTGATAATCATTATATTCAGTATGATTTAAACTATGAAAATAATTTCAAAAGTAAAAAAACTGTTAGCATATACATCAAAATTTTAGTAATAGATGAGTAGAATTAAAAATACCTTTATATTTTTTATTTTCTGAACTCTCCAAATATTGCTCAATAAGCATCCATTATATTTATAACCAGAAAAATGGACTAAAATCAGAATTCAAGCAGATTTGTATCACATGATTACAAGTACATAAAGTATGCCTTGCCAAGAAGAGATGAGAAAATGAATCAAAATACGGTATAGTGGGAGTGGTTATTATTTTTTCTACTTCATCTTTGTTTATATATATTCAATCAATAATAGGAAAAAAAAGTTTCTTATAATAAACAATCTTAGTCCAAAATTTCCTGGCTCTCAAATAAAAGAAAACCCACTTGGTTTCTCATTTTCAAGATTTGAAAGACAACAGTTCAGTCCTTCAGATATTAGAACTTGGAAGTAAAATTTGAAGGTTGAATGAGATCATTTTACAGCAATACAAAGTGGTCATAAGATACAAAGATATTTCATATTTTTGAAATTCACTACCCAACAGGAGACAATTAAACTGACAACAAAAGTGGCTTGTTACTAAAGGTATAATGATAGTACCTCTAATACCCATTCATTCAACAATTATTTATCTCTATTATGTACAGGCATTGGGGATTCAGTGAATCCCCAGCAGTGAATGAAACTATGGCTTGACCTCAAGCCATATTCTCAAGCCATGGCTAGAATGCTTACATTCTAGTGGGGGAAGCAGACAATAAACTGATGAACAAATCAAAATAATGTATGGCAGCAGGTGTGAAGTGCTGTAAAACAACATGGCAGAGAAGGGTCGGGCCAGGGTGAGGTCTGTAATATAAGGTACTTAGACCTTATGGATTAAAAGGCATTCGAGCAAAGACCCCAATGAAGTGAGGGTGTGGAGCAGGCCATCTCGGGAGGGGCATTCCAGATGAGGGCAACAGCCAGATGGGGAGCATCTCAGCGCATTCAGGAAACAGAATGGAGGCCAGGTGACTGGATCCCAGCGAGCAGAGAGGAGTTTGAGATAAGACAAACAGGTAGAAGAGGGAGGGGCAGCAGGTAATATCAGCCAGGTGGGCCACAGGTGCAATTTGGGATTTTCCTCTGAGTGAGATGAGAAGCCATTAGAGGATTTTCAAAGGGAGCAACATGATCTGATTGAGGTTTACAACCACCAGAAGCTGCTGTGTTGAGAACGTAGGGAGATGAGAACCGAACCAGGGGGACCAGGTGGAACTTCCTAAAATAATCCAAGTGAACAGCGGGGGTGGTAGTAGAAGATACGATGAGAAGTAGTTCAATTGTGGACAGTTTTATAGATACACCCAATGGGACTTGCTTATAGATGTGAGAGGAAGGATTCCAAAATAGACATCGAGATTTTTGACCTGAGCAACCAGAAGTTTGGAATTATTTACTGAGATAACAAATACTGCAGAAGGCACAAGTTGGGTGGAGAAATTTACTAATATTAATCCAATCTACCTATCTACACACACGTATGTATGTATAGTACTTTACAGTTAACAATCTGTTATTCACACTCAGGGATTTCATGTGCTTTCTTTTACTGCAGGAAGCAGAGAGTGCTGAGGGCACA
>NW_012109030.1:634343-636800 GCF_000951045.1 Mandrillus leucophaeus | reverse complement strand
AAAAAAAAAAATCAAGAAAATTGGCCAGGAGTGGTGGCTCACACCTGTAACCCCAGCACTTTGGGAGGTCAAGGCAAGACCTCAGGTTTACCAAAAAAAAAAAAAAAAAAAAGAGGAAAATCAGAAAGTTAATGTTAAGTACCCAGTTTTTCTGAACAAGATGTTTATTTCATCTGAGTTTGTTGGGTTTGCAGTAAGACACATTCTGAGTAACTACAGGACTTTCTTAAGGTGGGCATTACAGTATAACTCTCATCCTCTTATTATAACTCTCGTGATACTAGTTATTTTCCCTTATAGCATTGATCACAGCTGTGATTTTTCATTTATCACTGTGACTTTTTGATGGAGGTCCAAGAAAATAGGGGTCATGTTTTGTTTTGTTTTTCAAATATTGTAACAGCGGTGCCTAGCATAGTGTCTGTCCAATGCGGGTGCTCAATGTTGTGTTGAATGAATCAATGCACTCACCTTCCACACTGGATTCAAATCGCAGTCTGAATCCTGAGGCAGTCAGAGAGCCGTCTGTGACAAACTTGACCACAGCAGTATTGCTAGAAGTATCTACGCTGTCAGGAATGCTGTCTCCACAGTATCTGCCCAAGATGTTTCCTGTGAGAGGCAAATAATTAAATATACCTGTCCAGGTGATTGATTTCTTTTAACCTCTATTCGAGGTGTCCTGTGTATACAAAGAAAATAATAAAAAACAAGACCTTGCCCATGAAGAAACGTTAATCTCTGTCAAGAAAACAGGAAAACATGAGTGAAAATTAACATATTCAAATATATGAAGAAGTGAAAAAAATGCAACCAATTAGGGGAAGAATATCTCAGCAAAATGTGGAAGCCTTGCTCATTTGGTTGAAAACATGATCTGAGACAACAGAGTGACAAATATCTGCCTTATGCTGCTGCCAGGAGACATGCATGACCTTCTCTCTGCCTCAAACTATAGAACACCCCTCAAATAACCGCATCATGTGGCAATGGGACGTCTCAGCAGCAAGAGGTGCCTTCCTAATACCGCTGCTCTCCTCAAGTGGCCTCTAGAGGGAGCTATATGACACCTGGGCTCTAGGCATCCATTGTTAATGGTAGAATGGAGGGAGAGAATCGCCAGTACTACCCAAAACTCATTAGTCTGTACTTCTCTGCAGAGTATAGACATGCTTGTGCCTTTCTTGGAAGTGAAGAAACTTCAGAGGCTGAATAAGTACATGTGAAAATAAACACCCAAAAGAGAGCAGATATATTTCACTAACCAGAAGTATGATTGTCCCAGATCTCCACGAAGTCTTTTTCACAGCCAGAGGAATTCTGAAGGTTAAAATCTTCAAAAGAGATGGTGAGATAGTATCTGGAGAGCCCCTGGAGATGCCACTCACAGAATAAGTTGTCTCTATATGGAAGCATTAGATACTCACAGAATAAGTTGTCTCTATATGGAAGTGTTGGATGTCCAATGCTTTCAACAACACCACTTTGCCCTGTTACTCTTCCCCCACACTGAGCTGCAAAAAATAATAAATAAATAAATAAATAAATAAGCAAGCAAGCAAGCAAGAGTGATTCTATTACAAATTTTGTTTTCTTCATTTCACCAGCACATTTGAAAACTTTTAGGTGCCAATTGACTCTGAATTGAAGTTTTTAAAATTCTGAAAATGGTTAGTGCTTTCCTCATTATTTGAATTCTACCATTGATGTAAACAGAAATGATAACACAAGTCCAATCCAATAATGGGAAACAGAAGATGACGACTAAATGGAATATTCGTAGTGTCACATTAATTATTTTGGGACACTATGTAAGAGCTATTAGTCACAAGTAAGTTTCATCTCAAGACCAACTGATAGGCTGATCTGGCCTGCCCAGTACCCTGTGTTGATCCTAAAGACTGAACCCATGCTCAGCTGGAAGAGGTACTGTGGAGACACCTGCCATTTCTAGTTTCACTCTCAACTAAACAGTTCACTACAGCAACTGATATCTCAAGGCCTTGAAAATTACTCTTCAATTATGTCTTATTAACTGGGTGTGATAGTTAATTGAATTATAAGCAGCTTGACTCAGGATATAACATGATCTATGGTGTAGTTAAACATTGTTACCACTACTCTTTCTGAACTTTCACTGTATTAAATATTTGGTTTGTGTCTAGACCTATTAGATATCAAATTATGTGCTATTGTGACCATATTATAGTGAATCTTAGTGAATCTTCAACAAGCAAAGTTACTGCTCATTTTTTAAATAAGGAAATCAAAATGCGGAATAGGCATATTTGCTTTCTTTTTTTTTCTTTTCTTTTTCTTTTTCTTTTTCTTTTTTTTTTTTTTTGAGACAGAGTCTCTCTGTGTCACCCAGCCTAGAGTGCAGTGGTGCCATCTCGGCTCACTGCAACTTCCGCCTCCCGGGTTCAAGCAATTCTCTGCCTCAGCCTCCTGAGTAGT
>NW_012109030.1:608121-634198 GCF_000951045.1 Mandrillus leucophaeus | reverse complement strand
GCTGGGATTACAAGCATGAGCCACCATGCCCAACTGACATGTTTGCTTTTTATCCAGTGACTGATTTGATACTAGAGACTCAGAGAAAAAAAAGCTTAATTATTTTATATATGATGAGGAATTCAAAGACACTGTTCTAAATACAGTTAACTGGTTCTTAAATAGTTTTATTACTTAAAGTAATAAACATACTGCAGTTCTTCCTTT
Organism: Mandrillus leucophaeus; assembly: GCF_000951045.1. Lineage (NCBI taxonomy): Eukaryota > Metazoa > Chordata > Mammalia > Primates > Cercopithecidae > Mandrillus > Mandrillus leucophaeus. Next base: position 633,991 of record NW_012109030.1, on the reverse strand, counting down.
TCCTTGGGGGATACATTCCAAGACCCCCAGTGAGTGCCTAAAACCTTGGATAGTACCAAACCCTATACAGACATATAGACTATTTTTTTCTCTATTTATGTACCTATGATAAAGTTTACTGTATAAATTAGACATAATAAGAGATTAACAACAATAATAATAAAATAGAAGAATCATAACAGTATACTGTAAGAAAAGTTATGTAAATGTGGTCTCTCAAAATATCTTGGTGTACCTATTTTAGGGCCTCTGTTTACCAAGGGCATTGAAACCATGGATAAGAGAGAACTACTGTATTTCATAGTAAGCTGAAGAAACAGGAGTTTAACTACATATATTTCTTCACAAATAAGTTAGAGAAAATATTCAAATTACTAAGATTATGTTTTAAAATGAAAATTAAAAGAGAAATTAAAGTTGACTAATGACTGTGGTTTCAAACATTTACACACCTTACTTATTTCTAGCATTAAAATATTTTTAAAATTAGACAAATAGAAAGACTTATTTTTAAAAAGTCATGGTTTTAAAAAATGTTTTAACATATTCATTCTATAATAACTCTTTTATTTAATACAAAAATGTTTCCCAGGGTTTTTATAATTTTGTGTTTTACAGTTAAGTCTTTACTCCATCTTGAATTAATTTTTGTATATGGTATATGGAAGGGGTCCAGTTTCAATCTTCTGCATACTGCTGGCCAATTCTCCCAGCATCATTTATTGGATAGGGATCTTTTCCCCACTGCTTGCCTTTGTCAGCTTTGTTGAAGATCAGATGCCTGTAGGTGTGAGACCCTATTTCTGAGCTCTCTATTCCATTCTATTGGTCCATGTGTCTATTTTTGTACCAGTACCATGCTGTTTTGGTTACTGTAGCCCTGTAGTATAGTTTCAAGTCAGGTATTGTGATGCCTCTAGCTTTGTTCTTTTTGTTTAGGATTGCCTTGGTTATTTGGGTTCTTTTTGGGGTCTGTATGAGTTTTAAAAGAGTTTTTTCTAGTTCTGTAAAGAATGTCATAATAGTTTGATAGGAATCGCATTGAATCTGTAAATTTGGGGGAGGAGTATGGCCATTTTAATAATATTGATTCTTCCTATCCATGAGCATGGAATGTTTTTTTCATTTGATAGGGTGGAGGATGGGAGAAGGGAGAAGAGCAGAAAAAATAACTATTAGGTTATAGGCTTAGTACCTGGCTGATGAAATAATCTCTACAGCGAACCTCCAAGCATGAATTTACCTATATAACAAACCTGCACATGTACCTCTGAACCTAAAATAAAAGTTTCAAAAAAATTATTACCTATAAAATACTTGGCCTTGAATCCCACATGTGTGGGGCTGTTGTCAGATCGAAATCTCAAATACATAACCTCTCCTGAGGACCACTGACTGCTGGGCAAAGATGTCCCACAAAATTTGGAAAGTATTGGTGCATCTGAATCCACTCCATCCCGCAACTCAAGGTAGTTGGAAGTACAGCTGAAGTGGAAACAAAATTCTGTTAAATTTACATGGTCAAATGCCTTATTTTGATAATGACAATCTCACTTACTTTCTTTGAAGATATTATTAAATCATCGTTTCCTAGCATAAAAGACTATGATAGAATCAGCGTAAGCCACGTCACTTTAAACTGCTGTATGATATTTTTCCTAATAACACATTCTTTTATTAGTAGGTCAAAAGACAGGTTTTACATGTTCTACATTCAAGAATATTCACTTCCCTTCCATATTCTGTATTGGTTTTACAAATATAAACGTTGTTTTCAAATTAGTCCCTATGAATTTCAAAAAACAACAAGTATTTTGTTCCACATAATGATTTGATACATTTCACATGACAAAGATAAATTCTCTAACAGCTCTGTAATTGGGACTAATGGAGTGTCCCAACTGGAATTTTCTGTGTCCATAAACGTAGATAAGCATGTATCTAACGTTTCTTCAGGAAGTCACATGAGCCAATTAATGCACCATGAGTGGAAGAGTAGTATTAGACCCGGTGCCAGAAATAGCAACACAAGCTCTTATATCCAAGTTTTGCACCACAGCTGCATTCATGCAAATGCACACATGCTTTTGTTCAAGGAAAGATAAAAATTTTTTTTTTTACAATCTATATAGTTTTTCTTTCTCTTCAACATAGTAAGACTTACTCTCTGTTTTGTAATCCTTTCAGAGCTCTTATTAAATAAAGACTGAGAAATTATACTGTGCATGCTTTAGTACTGTTCCAACACTGGTGACCCCTGGTGACACACCACACAAATTCCCATTTGTTAAACAGATGTTTTATCATTTGTGACACCGAATATGAGGCTAGGCAAATAAATATTCATCTATCAGAAACACGATATATTTCCTGTGGGAGGAAGAATGGATAACATCAATCTCAAGTAGCCACCCTCAGTGTCCCTTGCAGGAAGTGTCTAGGGTCACAAGGGACAGTATCCATGTACATAACTTGCTCAGCTGATGGGAGAGTGACTGGCCGACTGTATTTTCAGGCCTAAGCCATTAAGCACTTCCCTTTTCCCCTAGATTTCCTTGCAGTATGTGTTACTGAAAGAAATGAATTGCCCTGAGACATGACAGTTAAAAAATACTAACTTTGGGTAGGAAAAAAGATGAAAATGGAAGTGACATACTTGGGTGTTACTTCAATATCGAATTGATCTTCAAATTGCAGCTGTATGCGTGTTTCCGGTGGAGCCGCTAAGATCCAAATGCAATCAGCGTGCGGGGGATAATTATCAGGGTGGTTGGGGGAGGTCACATACCCAGCAGACTCAGCTTCATGGATGTAGACATTGGCCCCACAGGCTGTCAGCAAACACAATTAAATCAGTCTATGATCTGGTGAAGGGGATGCAACCAATGGCCACAAATCATCTTTTAAAGTCAACTTCTCTGTATTTTGTCTCTATTTCCCTTCATTTATTATGATCCTCATTTTCTTTTCCAGCAAACAAATTCTCAATTTGCTATCAAGGGAGCTACCAGGTGTGACACTTTTTAATTTGCCAGACCATCTAACTATTCTCATTGGAAATTTAATTCTTTCTTAAAGCCAACCAAATGATTATGGCACAGGGTGCATGGGGCAGAACATCACAGAAGCATGAATAAATATCCACCACTTCGATAAGCATGTAAGTATGCTAGCAGTTACAGCCTCCCACTGAGCATTCAGTACAGAAGAATGATGCAGAGCTATGATCTTGGTATATTTAAAAGACTAAGCAGATATATCTTTGCACAACTCTAGGAGCATTCATTCATTATGTTTCTTCAGGATTTAGATGCATTTGAGAAACAAGATCAATGGCATGAGACAATTTATTAGCCATGTTTTGCCAGACGATAAAGGAGCTTTTTAATATTTCTGTTCTAAAAAACCAAAGCACTATCACAAAATATTTTTCTATTATCAATAAATATTCTTTGGCATTTTCAACAAACAAACCAGATAGGAGTAAAAGTACTTACAATGCCAATGAAACTAACCTGTCCAATCACTTAGCCGTACACATACTTGATCTGCTCAACTCTAGCAACATTTATGTCCACTGTCACTCATCCACTTACAGTCACATCCTGAATTCTGTCAATACTTCCAACTCCCCCATCTCTGAAACTCTAAATTGCAAATCCCTTTGATGAGCTCCGACTCCCTTGCTTTCCTTCAAACTTCCCTTGCAAAATACCAACTCTGTGGCTGTGTTCAATTCAAGCCATTTGTTCATGGAAATTGATGCCCCTGCAAATATATGTTCTCCCATCTCAACACCGCCGAGCAATTCACCCATTACTTTTCATATAAACTACAACGGTTGTTTTGAACTTTACTCCCTAAACCCTTGACTTTCCCCATTTCCTCTTGATTCTAAGCACATTACATTAGGCTCCACTTTACAAAGAAAGTAGAAGAAATCAGAGGAGAATCCCTTCCATTTGTTACCCCTAATTTGTTACTATCCTCAATAAATTCATCTGCATCTCTACGCTCTATTTTTCCCTCTGTACATTATCTTCCTGTATCTCTGGATCAAGTTCCCATCCTATTGTCACCTCCAGGATCTTGCCCTATTTAATCTCTCTCTCTCTCTCTCTCTCTCTCTGTGTCTCTGTGTCTCTTTCTCTCTTTTTGCCCTTCCTTCTTCAACCCTATGAAAGCTCTCATGTTCTACCAAGTCACCTCACAGTTATATGCCCAAAGAACTTTTTAAGTTCTTACTTTATATCCACAGCATTTAACACGGTTGATCACATTGTCCTTCTTTATATTTTTGTCCCTTGGCTTCTGTGACACCAAGCTCTTCTCCTCCTTTTACTCCTCGCATCATTCTTCCTCTGGCTCTTGGGTGCCTCTCTCCAGGGCTTCCCTGACGTTGCTGGAGGCCCTCAGGAATCCTCCTGTAGGCCTTTCATCTCACTCTGAATAATCCCCCAATTGCTGTCATACATCCTCATGACTTAAACGATAAGCAGTCTGTTGATTATTCCCGTATTTACAGATTCAGTCTAGACCCCTGTTCTGACCTCCAGACTTATGTTCCAGCCACTTACTGGGCATCTCCAATGGAGGTAATTCAGAGATTTCAAACTGAACACGTCTCAAGTGAACACTCTCATTTGCTCATCAACCAGAGTTCCATACCTGAGTCTGCTGATGACAGCGTCAGCCCCTCTTCCTACGGACACTCTGTATTCACTTTACTGCCTTATTTTTCTCCTTGATACTTTTCACCATATGGCATCTTATATATTTTAATTATTTATTGTCTGCATCTTAACACTAGAATTAGGCCTCATGAGGACATGGATTTTGTTTGTTTACTGACACATCCCCAGGACCTAATACAGTGTCTGTCCCAAGAAAAGTTCTTAATAAATGTCTGCAGGATGAATGGATCCACCCAGCCAAAAACCTAACAACTGCTCCTAAGGCTCCTCCCATCCCTTCCTTCCTGCCTCACATCCAACTGACCTTCAAATTCACTCAATCCCATATTTATAATATCTTTGATATGCCCTCTCTCCTACTTTCTTACTGGCATTGCCTTAGTTCAGGGAGTAATATTCTTCCTAAATTACTCTTTCATCTGGTCTCTCTCTCCTTAGTCTTCCCTGCCTCCAGTGATTTCAGTGTTGCAGCTACATTAGTGTTTGTAATATGATCACACTGTTCAGACTTTGGAGCAAAATCTTCCAATGCCTCCCACTACCTTTTGATGAACACGTAACTAAATTATGGTGGCATCCATGGCCCTGAGCACAGTGATTCCTGCCTGCTTCATCACTATTATGTTTACTTCTTTTTGACTCTGTTCTCCAGCAGTAGTGAATTCTTTCAAATTACTGAATATGACTTGTAACATTGAGACTTTCTATGCACTCACATCTTTTTATCATTGATTGGCAAATCTCTTCATCTACTTCCTCTAGAGTCCTCTCTGATGTCCTGGGCTGAAGTAGGTGTTTCTATTCTGTGCATTCCTCTTTCTCGCACTTATTATACCATATACCATGTTCTTTTTTTTTTTCCCATTGAGACAGGGTCTTGCTTTGTCACCCAGGCTGGAGTGCAGTGGTATGATCATGACTCACTGCAGCCTCAACTTCCTGGGCTCAAGTGATCCTCCCAACTCAGCTTACTGAGTAGCTGAAACCACAGAAGTGCACCACCATGTTCAGCTGCTGTGAAAACTTTTTTGGTAGAGAGAAGGTCTTTCTATGTTGCACAGGCTGGTCTAAAACTCCTAAGCTCAAGTGATCTTCCTGCCTTGGCTTCTCAAAGTGCTGGGACTACAGGCATGAACCACCATGCCTAGCCCTGTACCGTGTTCTAATTGTGCCTTTACTTGTCTGTCTCCTCTACCATACTGTGAACTCCTTGGCAGAACTTGGTGGTTTGCATGATGTGAAACACCTTGTAAATGTTTGATTAACTAATCAATAGGCCTATTAATCAGGTGAGAATAAAAGGCATCTACCACAGGATCCTAGAAATCTCAATCAACCATAGCGAAGGAGCGTCTCTGGAGAAAAATGGTATAAAACTAGGTGATTTGATGTCAAAAAATGTTCACAAAAGGACCTAGGTTAAAGGCTGAGAAATGGGAGTGGCATGGAAGTAGATATGGTGGGAAGATAGCCAGATAGATGTGGGAAGTAGGAGGATGGCTATAGTTATGGAACATGGTTGAGTTGGTTAAGTAGAGAGAACTAAGAGTGATGCTGTTGTTTCAGGTTGCCAACAAGAGGTTGTGAAATTCAGACTTTTAAGTCTAATGTTAACAGCAGTCATAATAAGCTTTAAGAAAGACAGGGAGGAAGTAATGGCCATAACCATACTGCATGAACAGTGAATCCACAAAGGAACAGAAGAGGTGCAATGTCAAATACACCCTTAGTGTATCACTTAGTGTATCTGAATTACCACTAAATGTTGACTTTAAAAATTTAAATCAAGACTGAGTCTATTGGTTGGGGACGGTGGCTCACTCCAGTAATCTTAGCACTTTGGAGGCCAAGGCAAGTGGCTCACCTGAGCTCAGGAGTTCAAGACCAGCCTAGGCAACATGGTGAAATCTCATCTTTACCAAAAATACAAAAATTAGCTGGGCATGGTGGTGCATGCCTGTAATCCCAGCTACTAGGGAGGCTGGGTCAGGAGAATCACTTGAGCCTGGGAGGCGGAGGTTGCAGTGAGCTGAGATCGTGCTGCTGTACTCCAGCCTGGGAGACAGAGAGAGACCTTGTCTCAAGAAAGAAAAAAAAGACTGAGTCCATAATAAACAAAAACAGAAAAGTAGAGTTATATAAGATGGGCTGACACCTACTCACTAGACTCAAGACACTGCTACTCTTGAAATGCTTTGCTACCAAGTGAAAACTGCCCATTCATGACTCAGCTGCAAAGCTCAGCATCGATAGAGGGAGGGATGAGAAGATCGCAGCTTAGAAAGCAATGGTGCAGGTGCCCACCGAGCTGCATTAAAGCTCCCTCCTTGTGCCAGAGCTCTGTGTGCCAGAGCTCTGTGCACTGGGAAGTGACCAAAGCCCCTTCCCTGGTGTTTTGGACCTTACTCCAGCTATTTGATTATTTCTGTGTGTCAGTTCGTAAACACTCTTACTCATTTATTTTACCAAAATGAAGAAATGATATTGACTTTAAATCTCATACAATGTGCAATAAAACATATGATTTCATTTATACATACATACATACATATATATATATAGAGAGAGGAATCTGGGATTCAAGTCATAGGATCATTTTGAAATCTATATTATCTAACTTCTGGTGGGACAAAGCAAAAATTTATTATTATATTACTTTCTACTGACATTATTCCCTTTTTAAAAAGTGATGCTTACTTATTTATTTATTTATTCAATTAAACATTACTAAAAAGTAAATGTCACCAGAATCAAATCATTACAGTAGAATTAAATGCAATTATAATCAAGTGTAATTAAGTACAAGCAATTAAGGATCTCATGTAATATGTAATTAAATCGGTAATAATAGAATCAAAAGATTATGTGTTCTTTAAAACAGCACACAAATTATTACAAAATAAGGCAAATGTAATTCTTACAATGTTTCTATAACTAGAATTAACTTACAGTTAGACATCTTATAATGGAAAGGTCTAAGGAATTTCAGGGATCAAGAAGAATAGTTTATCTTATACTCATGGAAAATTTTACTTTGATCACTAATTAGATTTGTGGCCTCGGAAAAGTCCAAGCCTCATTTTACTTATTTTTAAAATGGAAATAATGATGCTTTACTTGAAAAGTAGTCACGATGAGATATTAAATGTAACAAATACAATAAGTACTTGAGAGTAGGCATTCTTATGAATTCTATTACTGTTAGTTCAGAAAAGAAAACTTTATATGTTTTTTCTCAAACTTGTTTAATCAATGAAGATCAAGCAATTGCAGGAAAAGTAGATATAATTCTCAGTGAAAATACTTACCTAAACTCTTTGCCTCATATTTGATCTTAAATCCTTGCCCTTCATTACTAGGATCAGAAATAAACTGAACAAACATTTGATTATCTGAGGTGAACAGAGTTGATGAAGCACGACTGCCACAAAAATGACCATTTCCTCCAGGGGATCCCAAGGGTGGAGAATAGATATCAGGACCATTTCTCAGCTGGAAAGACAAATTAAAATTGCATCAACTCCTTTACACTGCAAAAGGAGGAGTACGTAATTCTTATCCATGTATGTCCCAGGAGAGAAAAATTATCATTTTGTTTTCTGAATGAAGTATACGGAAAATGTAATTAGAAAGGGTAGCAAGCAAGACCTACCACTAGGTAATCCCCCTGGTTGCAAGAAGAATCTCCATTTGGAATCTGGAAAGGCTGTTCAAAATGGACAGCAATGGTCAGGCCACTTTGGACCAGGACGTGCCAAGAACAGTTGAGGTTGGCTGGGTAAGTCTCCGGATACTTGGGGGACGTGATGATCCCTCTGTCTGCATGCAAATATCCACCACAGCCTTCCCACAAAGAAACAAAGGTAGGTTATTTAAATAGCATTGGTAACTGGATTTTTATGCTTTCTTAGTTTTCTTGGGGGGTTTTCAAAGTGTAGGCAATAAAAATGCTTGAAAATAAAGCCAGAGTGTAGGAAATGATTATTATAACAAGCATGTAATGGAGCACGTGCTATTGGCTACTCAGTTTGTGGTGGTCGTTGAGATCTGGGATATAGAGGTAAGTAATCGAGACAAATTATCTGCTTTCATAAAGACATACAATAAACAAATACATAATATGTGAGATGGTGATAAATTCTATAAAGAAAAATGGATGAGAGGAGGGAGAAGGGTACTTTATTGTTAGAGTTAAGTTATAAAAGCCATATCATTGGAGTAACATCTTCGCAGAGACATGAATGAAATGAAGGATCAAGCCAGATGGTTATGGGGGAGAAAACATTCCAGTTCAGTTAGTGTAAAGGTATCATGTGTTAGAGGTACATGATGGAAGTCAGAATGGATGAGGCAGAATGAGAGATTCCAAAGGTAGCATGGCTAGGTCATGCAGGAAACTGAAAAGACTTACTCTGAGTAAGAAGAGGAAGACACTGAAGGGTTTTGGGCATCGGAATGGCATGATCTCACTTAAGTTTGAAAATATCACTCTCTGTGCAGTCCTTAGACTGTAAGGGTTGGAGGGCAGGGAAGGGCAGGAGCAGAGTGTCCAATAAGGAGGGGACTGCCTGAGGCCAAGGAGAGATGATAGGTGTGTGGGCTAGGCTGGTAGCAACAGAAATGGAGAGACATGGTTGGAATCTAGATACATTGTTAGGGTAGAACCAGTGTGATTTGTTGATTGTTAAGTGTGAGACAAACAGAAAAGTCAAAAATAACATAAAGATTTTTGACTTAATGAGAAAAATGTACTTTCCATTTGCTAAAATTGTGAAGAGTGTAGAATTGGGGGGTGGGGGCGTCGAAAAGGGTGGGAATAAAGTGTTCAGCTTTCAAAGGTGAATTTTTTTTCTTATCTATCTATCATCCATCTATCTATCTATCTATCTATCTATCTATCTATCTATCTATCTATCTATCTACTTGGGGTACAAGTAGTTTTTGGTTACATGCATGAATTGCATACTGGTGAAGTCTGAGATTTTAGTGCACTGGTTCCCTGACTAGTATACATTACACCCAATACGTAGTTTTTATCCCTCATACCCCACCCATCTTCCCCGCTTCGGAGTCTCCAAAGTCTATTATACCATTCACAGGTTAAATTTGAAATATATTCTAGACCAGGAGTTGCCAAGTATGAGTGTATATATATGTCAAGTATGTATATATACATACGCATACATGTATGTCTGTACAACGAATTGCAATACATATTAATATATACATGAGAATGAGAGGGCAGGAGATGAAGGAAGAGAATGAAAGGAGCAGGCATTAATTCTCCAGTTGTCAGGGACTAGAAGCTTATCAACAAGGAAGGGTAGACAGCTCACACAGCTAGTTAAATTGTAGAGGCGAAAATGTATCTTAGGACTAATTCCAAAGCCCATGCTCTTACGCCACTATGCAGCCTGCCTCCCTTGAGCATGAGGAACACAATTTATCTTCAGTTGCTCCCGACTTTATAAAAGGGATATATAAGCAAGGAGGAAATACTAGATTAATTTTTAATGTTAGATTGAGAATCTACTTTAAAATTATTTTTTCGATTAAAAACATGAGAGTCTTTCACTCTTCCATGGACTACTTTATTACCTTTCATTTAGTTTGGATTTAAGGCTGTTACTGGACTTCACATGTCAAGTTTGAAAAGTCTCAATCATACTGTGCATGATGGCATCCCATACATGGTGCCCGCTTTTGACTCATCAAATTCATATTTCAAGAGCAACAAACTCTTCCTGCCAACCCTCAAATGGATGACTTCAACCAAGTAATTTATGAGGATAAATGATGACGTTTTGCTCCTTCGATGAGTTATGGATGTGGGCTGTACTCTATCTAGTTCCAGCTCTCAGCTAGGCTGAAAAATTGCTCTAAAGCTCTCTCTCATGCATTCCCTGCACACACCTCCTTTGCAGTGAAGATGCCCCACCCAGAGACCTGAAGGCAGCACACTTTTGTACGACTTGGCCCCAGTGCTTTGGATCAGGACTCAGCATTGACGTAAGGGGGGCCAGCCATCCAGAGCCTGGGCAAAGACCCATGTCCTCTGACTTGTTTTGTGTCCTGGCGCCCAAAAAAAATTGTATTAGGAAGAGAGAAAGAGAGAGGAAAAGAGAGGAGATGAGATAACATGGGATTAAAAAAAATATTTGAACTCATTACTCTTGTGAAAGGATGCATTGAAGCCTGCCCTGGTTACACTGGAGTCCGAGGTGAAGCGGATGAACATGTGCTCTCCAGTAGACCGAATGGGCCCAGGGATCTCTCTGCCACAGAGAACTGCTAGCTGCTGGGCCAAGTTATTGTCTCCTACATTGAAAGAAAGGCAACAACGTGAAAACACAGTCTTGAGAACCTACTCTACAATCGTTTGCTGCTTAGACAAAGCAGCTCACGCATTTTTCTCAGAACATCAGGATTCATAGGAGATAAGGGGATTCTCAAAAAGAAGGACCCCTCAGGGGCGATATCATTCTGGCTCCAGCTTGCAATGGTGCTTCCTGTCCTTCTCTGTACCCCCACCCCACCTCCTTTTTTTTTTTTTTTTTGAGATGAAGTCTTCTTCTGTTGCCCAGGCTGGAGTGCAAGGGCACAATCTCGGCTTAATGCAACCTCTGCCTCCCGGGTTCAAGTGATTCTCCTGCCTCAGCCTCCTGAGTAGCTGGTTTTATAGGGGCACACCACCACTTTTGGCTAATTATTGTACTTTTAGGAGAGGCGGGGGTGTTACCATGTTGGCCAGGCTGGTCTCCAACTCCTCATCTCAAGTGATCCGCCCTCCTCAGCCTCCCAAAATGCTGGGTTCTTTACCCTTTTTGATAAAGACTTCTTCGACAGTTTCCACTGTCGTTCTAAAAAGTGGCTGCCAGTTCTCCCTGTCACTAAAACTCGGAATCAGAGTATATGGGATTGGGAAGTGATGGAGGTGCAGTGATGATATGTGTGTTGATTAGAGACTCTGACCTCAGTTATTCTGATTGCTGAAGGTCAAGTAGGTAAACAAAAAAAAAAGTTGTTTTTTTGACCTCAGATCCTACACGAATGTTACAATATCATTCACCAAAAGGTATGCAGTTTTATATGCCCTTTCTTCAGCGCTGGTGGGTTTTTTTAAACAAAACTTCATTTGTGTTTGTTCATTGCTTTTGTTTGTTTTGGCATAAAAACAACCACACACTTGTGTGGAGGGTGAGAGAAGAGTTCCAGCAAGTGTGCCCCACCCCCATAGAGACACAAAGGACAGCAGCGGCACCTCATGTCTCCTTTCATCTTGATTATCTTGGATATAAGCTTTGATCAAAGCCCCTGTGCCAGCTGAAACCAAAATGGACAAAGGGGATTATAGCAGACTTGGATTCCTTGGCTGGGAAAATATGTTGTTTTTCTTTTTCTTTTGTCCTAAGGCAGAGAATTAATAAATTTCAAGTTTATAAAAAACAAAAATAGAATATGAGACAAGAGCAAATATGCCCTTTTATACAACCAGCAACATGGATTCTTCATGGCACTGACCACGACTTGAAACTCACTCATTATTAACTACTTTAGAAAATAAGTTATTTTCTATTCTTGTGATTACAAATGTAACGGCAGAGTTATAAATACAAAATGCTCGAAATGGCATTCTTTGGAGGGTTTCTGATCTCTGGAAACTTTTGCATTCTTTACAGTTCAAAAGTGTACCTCTTAAACTTCCTTTGCATTTATAGTAAGTGCACTTCATCATGCTATTTTGCTATACATTTCACCCAATATTATTTTTTGTTGACTTATTCTCTGATTACCTGTACTACAAAATTTTGAAGTTTATTATATGTCATTAGTTCACGTGTATATTTTATCACTGGATGAAACTGAGTTGAATCTACTGATTTTTATTTCTTTTCTAAAATTCACTCCAGATCATCTGGTGAAACGATGCTTATCTCAAAATAACTGCTTGTTGATTCGCCTACTCATTAGTGAGAAGATAACCCAAAAATCACAGATGGTTTGTTACATGCCCCGTCCCCAACCCCTTCAGTCTTCATACTGAGTACTGGGGTATTTCTGGAGCCTTCAAAAACCTCAACATATAGATTGCATAAAGATTGAGCCTAATCTTTAAAGAGGAGGGCAAGTCAAAGAACGGTAAAGGCTAGCACTAGAAGGCAACTTGGGAATTCTTTCTCTATTCCAATCTCCTCATTTTACAGATATAGAAACTGAGGCCCCAAGATTATTCAAGACTGACATTTATTGAGCAATTACTATATACCCCTTTAAGTGCTTCACACGTACTATCTGATTTTATCTTCACAGTGACACTATTAGGTAGGCATTTATTTTTATCTCCATTTTGTATATGAGGAACTGAATCTTAACAGGAGATACAAGTCACTTTGCTGTATGCAAAGGCATAGAGCATAGAAGTTAACAGTGATGTTAACCTTTGCAGATTAACCTCAGATGCCCCCAAACCATGCTATTAAATGATTTATCTAAGGTCATGAAGAAAGTATGCTTAAGATCTGGAACTAGATTAAAGGATTACTGATTTTTTTATACAATTTCTTTTCTATTTAAAAGTTTTTCTGGGACCAATGTAGTATCACAGAATCCAGTTTGGAGGAATCTTTGGTTGCAGAATTGGTAGGTATGTGGTCTGGAAGAAACTGATTCATTCAAACCATGGCAACTCTATGAAATGAATAAGGAGGTGAGACAGTGACTCGGTTCTCCCAAGAATGCTGCATGACTCTCTCTGGGGTAGCCCAGAAAGGTTCACAGCCTCCATACAGCCAAAGGCCTGCGATGACGGGCCAATTGCATGAGCAGGAATAGCACATAAGTACCTTTGTCTGTGGCCAGTTGGCTTTAGATATTTGCTTCAGAATGTGACATGCTTCTGCTACTCAGAAGCAAAAGGTTGGCTGGGCAAAGAACAAATAATTGAAGTGGGATTTAAAATTTAGTCATAAAAATATATTAACAATGTGTAAATAACTATAATACCCACCAACTGACTAGGCACTCAATAACTATTTCTTGAATAAATAATTAAACAAATGAGGAAGGAAGGAACCTTATTGAGCATCTACTCACATCGCCAGTGCATAAAAAGGAATCCATATGGACAGGCCGCACAACCAATTTAAAATATTTGTGTTCTTTTGGTATGCACCTTAGTTTCTTTTGCTCTTTCAAGCCACCCTATGCCTGAGCAAGGACATTGATTAAACCTCTCTCAGAAATTTCCATCTAAGTAAACTGAAATCTGAACTATTCCAAATTCATCATCTACAAAATGCTTGTACTTTTGCTAAAAGATTGCATTTATTACTTTCCTTAATCCTCAGAAAAAGCCTGTGAGGGAGGTATTTGTCTATCTCACAGATAGAACGGGTTTGGAGCCACTTAGTGACCTGTGCAAAGTCATACAGGAAAACAGGACTGCTCCCCAGGCATACTTCATTGATGCAGTTACCTACTGAAGATTTTTTAAAAATATTTTTTAAAGCTTCTAGTAGGTTCTGAACACTAGAATTATGTGTGCAAGGACACACATCCTTTCCATTACATGAAAAGTTTTAAATTTCAATATGCACAGGAAGGCTTAGATGGGAAGAGAGCGTTCTGGTGCTTTGATGCTTCTCTGTGCAACGTGCTGATAGCCGATTGCTGATGGGAAGATGGGGGAGAGTCATGCTTTGACATCTCACAATGTGTGTATGATTGACTTGACTCTCTACTTAGTGTCCTGCCTCTACAGAAGGGACATAAAGCACCTCCGCCATTCGATTTTTTCTCACTCAGCAAGTGTCCAGGGATCAGGGATAAGGGAGACAAGATCTTGCACACTAGCAACCTGTGGGGCAAAGGCAAACACGTTTCTTTTTGCTGAGAATGTGCACATCTAACAAATGACGCTGTAGATCTGGGGGCCACACTGAGAAATACTGATGTGGAGGATGTGGCCTTTCTGCTGTCCTCCTTCATTCCAGTCCATGCAAATTGTGAAGCCCAATTTTGTATAAGGCATACATCAGCAATATTTATGTCTCTAACTTTATGTCACATAACAACACCATGCCTGTGTACAGAGGAAAGAATACAACAATATCACCCCTTAATTCTACCTGTTTGACCCAGATTCAGGGGACAATGAGAAATGAATATATTACTATTTTATATTCTTCTTACTATTATTTTAGAGACAGGGTCTCATTCTGCTGCCCAGGCTAGTCTTGAACTCCTGGACTCAAGTGATCCTTCTGCCTCGACCTCCCAAAGTGCTGGGATTACGGTGTGAGCCACTGTGTCCAGTCACATTACAAGTGTTTTTTTCACTTGGATCTTAAAGCCAGAAATATAAAATATCAATATTTATCTCAGAGGCACCTCAACAGGAGAGGTGAACAATGTTGACATTCAGACTATTCTTTCCTTCTTAGGCCTCTAAAAAAGCCTTTTTTTCCTTATAGAAATGTGCTATTCCTGACATTTTGCGACAGGTAATTTAATACTTTCCTATGTCCTTCAGGAGTTGTAGCCAATTCTGGTACTGATACCTTCCTTGACCATAATATCTGTGTAATTCCAAACCAAACAGATGGAGGCAGTACGCAAGTAAGATGATAATGGACTAGAACTAAATACGTGTCAGGGTTGAAACTCAGCATTCTTTATAATGTTCTCACCGTCTCGTATCACAAGGCTATCATAGGCACACGTTCGGTGAGATTCAATGTCCAGGGAAAGGATGTTGAGTTCCACAGTAGAGTCGGGAGCCTGGATGAGCCACGTACAGTCCATTCTATTACTGTAACTGTCAGGCCAGCCTGGGGAGAAGAGAAACACGGGTGCGTCTCCTGTCCTCAGGAAGCCACCACAAGCACCTGTAGAATAGAAAGCAACATCTTTGACACAGCCCTAATGGAAAAGATGCTAGCACTTTTTCACCTGAAAGTGACAGCCCTCTACTGAAAAGAAGCAACCAGTTGAAACCATTTCTCAGAGAAATCAATGAATATCGTATTTAACCCACTGATTCGGAGAGCCGCAATTTCCGTAATTGATCTTTGATGTTAAAAAAAAAAATGCATTGTGTTCTCCATTTTCACCATAATTTTGCTATATAACCCATTTAACATTGAGTGCTGACTATTCAGGCATCAATAAAGACATGTAGAGGACCCCCTGTATTACTGAGGTAGAACTGTGTTCATTCCTGTGTTTCTCATGTTTCTTTATCATTTTTGCGTAGCTACTTATGTAATTTATATCTAGGCAACTTTGAGGTGACAGATTAGGGCCTTCTCAGGGTCTGTTTTTGGGCATGTGTACAGCTGGGCTTATGTGTGTGGCCTTCTAGATTTCCAGAAACATGTCAGAGCTTTTCAAAGCCCCAGTGGACACCTCCTTCCCCATTTTTTCCTTTCAAGTTTCCTGGTCAGTTTCTCATTAGCTGTAACTGGTGTCACTGCCTCACACGGTTGTGATGTGAAACAGCTGTTGCTGATTTTTTTCAGCAAGGACCCCAGGGACAGGGCTGTTTACAGAAGAGTGAGTTCTTGCCCAGGTCCTGTGAAGACAAGACCTGAGAATGCAGTTTTCCAGTAAGTCGCTAAACTGGAATAAGGGCAGTGCTGCGGATATGGGCTGTTTCCTGGACCTCTGCTGCCCCACCACCCACGGCTATTAAAGCTGCTCATTTTCACAGCTACTGTGGTCATGAGGCTACTACAAAGCTAGGAGGAAAGAGAGATGGCAATAGGAAGAGAATGCCAGAAAAACGACTCTTACTGAGATTCAGTGATTTTTCTTGAATACATATGCCTCAGATTGTTGTAAGACTTTGGTCTATTTCCAGAGTTCTCAAAAAGTTTATTTTAACAATTTTTTTTTTTGCCATCACTTTTATGGAGGAATAGATTTCAGAAGTCTATTCTTCGCTATTTCAGAAGTTTATGACTTTTATACCATAATATGTTTGCATCTTATCAAGGCCAACAGGAAGTGAATATAAAATATTGTAGAACTAGGTCCTGATTTCTTTATCCTATTACTATGTAGGCTACAGATTTTTTTAAAGCAATTTCACACGGAAAATCTGAATGCTGAATGTTATCCAGTATCTTCAAATTTTAAGGTTTTCCTCTATGTGAAATATTTCTTATCTTGAATTTATAAAATGTGGTTATAATGACTGTGGGTCATTAGTGCTGTTTGCCAGATATTTCCTTTGTCTCCACTTCCAAACACATGGTAGAACTGCATTCTGCAAACGGCTGGGAGAGGCCATTTGACCAGTTTTGGTCAATGAACTATGAGCAAAGGCATGTGTTACTTTACACTGAGCACTTTTAAAGTGAGACATCCAAGGGCTCTTTTGCCTCTTGCCATGGTCTCAGGCAATGTCGCAGACAATGGGAGCTCCAACAGCCTGAGTTAGGAAGTGATGGATGATGAGAGGCACCCAGTTAACACAAGAGGAGCATGTAGAAGGAGACCCGTTGTTTTCAGCACCTAAGAGTTTGAAATTCTTTGTTACCGCCATATGGCTGAGTTTTTCCTGACTGATAGACCAACTGCTTTTCCTACGTGACACATTGAATTTCCTTCAGTTGACCCTCGTCCACAGTAAGCTCATTTTCCTTCCCTTGCTTATTTGCTATTGGTACCACTTGCTTTGTCATTTACCCATTTAATTATGATACCATTATTTAACTGACACGAGTGCTTTTTCTTTCCCAATCTCTTTTATTTATTATTTATTTTTACTATTCATTGATTTAAGACAGGGTCTCACTGGAGTTCAGTGTCATGATCACTGCTCACGGGCAGTGTTGAACTTCTAGGCTCAGGCAATTCCCCTGCCTCTGCCTCCTGAATAGCTGGGACTACAGGCATGTACCACCATGCCTACCTAACTTTTTAAATCTTTTGTAGAGATGGATTCTCCCTCTGTTGCCCAGGCAGCTCTCAAACTCCTGGGCTTCAAGCAAGCTTCCTGCCTTAGCCTCCCAAAGAGCTGGGATTACAGGCACGAGTCATTATGCCTGGTTCCCATTACTTTGAAGTTCCTGGAGAGCAGAGATTGTATCTCAGTTTCCTTTCTTAGTCTCCTCAGTGTATCCATAATAAATTCTCAATAAATATGTGTTGATTTAAATTAAATATATGTGTGTATAGGAAATGCTGATAGGACAGGCCAGACGCCGTGGCTCATGCCTGTAACTCCAGCACTTTGGGAGGCCCAGGCGGGCGGATCACGAGGTCAGGAGATCGAGACTATCCTGGCTAACACAGTGAAACCCCGTCTCTACTAAAAATACAAAAAATTAACCGGGCATGGTAGTGGGCACCTGTAGTATCACCTACTCCAGAAGCGGAGGCAGGAGAATGGCATGAACCTGGAAGGCGGAGCTTGCAGTGAGTTGAGATCAGGTCACTGCACTCCAGCCTGGGCGACAGAGTGAGACTCCATCTCAAAAAAAAAAAAAAAAAAAAAAAAAAAGAAATGCTGATAGGACAATGCTCAATAAGTTGATATATTTCAAAATATTAAGGTTTTTTAATTTTTAATGAAACTTTCACAGTGTGGCATCATTACAAGATAATCACTTATAGCATCTAGATAATTAGTAAACTCTAAAATTCTCTTGACCTCTTACTTTCCTTTTTCCTTTTTCTTCTTGACTAAGGAAAATAAGGTTTATGGCTCTCTTACTCACCTGTCCACTTACATCATATAATTATAGAATTTCATAATAAAATATTAGAAGAAAATTTGTTGGTATAATATTTTACACAAGTAAGTAATTCCTTTCCTACCTTTAGGTTTGTAAATATGAAAGAAAGCTTAACTCAAGTTTATTTCTAAGAGGTCTGGATATATCCATCCAGAATTAAATGTTGTCTCTAAATTGCATTTGTCAATCTTGGTGATGGTTCTTTGCTTTTAAACAGATCAATATTTTAAGGAAGAGATTTGTATTCAATATCATGAAAGCACCTTATTAGAGAGGTAAGAACAACATTTCAGAATGGAATACTAAGAGACATTAAATAAATATAAGTACAAATTATCTTCATTATTCTGCCGATAGAAGAAGTTAGAAGAAAACAGGCTAATCTTTTAAGTCATAGAACAAGCTCAGAGTTTGAATATTCTTCAATGAGATACTCTGATTCTGTGTTCCAATCAAGTATTCAAGGACTTAGACTATCCTCCAGGAAATATCTGATGAATTTCTTCTATGTCAATCCTCAAATCCATAAGAAACACTCAAATTCATTTACATAAATTTCATTTCTTTTCTTTTCTTTTCGAGACAGAGTCTCACTCTGTCACCCGGGCTGGAGTGCAGTGGCATGTTCTCGGATCACTACAATCTCTGCCTCCTGGTTCAAGCAATTCTCATGTCTCAGCCTCCCAAGTAGCTGAGGCTACAGATGCACTCCACCACGCCCAGCTAATTTTTGTATTTTTAGTAGAGATGGGGTTTTGCCATGTTGGCCAGGCTAGTCTTGATCTTCTGACCACAAGTGATCCGTTGACTTCGGCCTGCCAAAGTGCTGGGATTACAGGTGCGAGCCACCATGCCCAGCCTCATTTAAATAATTTTCAAGAAAAAATGTTTCCCCAAACAATGCTACCTCAATATTACTTTCACTGAGGAGATTAGGAATGTAAAACAGTAAAATAAAAGTTTAAAATTAGGCCCATTTTACTTTGAAACATGAAAATTTACAACCAGCTAAGGAGACACTGAAGCATTTCTGAAAGTACATTTGAAATAAAATGCAGAGGAAAAACAGTTACTTTGACGAGTTGATCCTTAACTAACTGATTGTGTGTGTGTGTGTGTGTGTGTGTGTGTGTGTGTGTGTGTGAATGTACATATGTAGTATCTGCAAATCAAATTTTCAGGGATTTCTAAAGTGGTCTCTAGAAATTGTAAGTAGGCGATCTTATGGATATCAAGCCCCTAATTATTATAATATAAACAATGTAATGGGAAGCCTGCATTTTTTAGAAAGAAATGTATAATTTTCACAAAAGGTAGTGTTTATGAATTTAAAATAACATCTGAACATAAGGTGGAAGGGCTTTGGGGTTGTACTTCTTATTTTTTATATCTGGCCCCTGTTATGATAGGACCCTTTGAAACAGTGGCCTGCACATATCAGTCCTAAAAAGAACTTCATTTATTAGCAAACACACCTGGAGCAATGGTAGGTAAAACACCATCAGGTGCATCCACAGCAAACCATTCCAGAAGGAATCCCTTCCCTGAGATTGAAGAGTCGGAGTAAAAATGAAATGTCAAAGAATTTCCGGTGGAGCTGAAAGATTCAGTCTGGGTACCACAGTAAGCTCCAATTAGGCGGGTGTGAATGCTAGGCCCATCATAGATCTGCACATAAAAACAGATAATAGAGCGTTGTATTTAGGCAATCATCTATATTTTTCTTCATAAAAAGATAAAACAAAAAAGATGCCTTGGCCGGGCGCGGTGGCTCAAGCCTGTAATCCCAGCACTTTGGGAGGCCGAGATGGGCGGATCACGAGGTCAGGAGATCGAGACCATCTTGGCTAACACGGTGAAACCCCATCTCTACTAAAAACACAAAAAATGAGCCGGGCATGGTGGCGGGCGCCTGTAGTCCCAGCTACTCGGGAGGCTGAGGCAGGAGAATGGCGTGAACTCGGGAGGCGGAGCTTGCAGTGAGCTGAGATCCAGCCACTGCACTCTAGTCTGGGCACAGAGCAAGACTCCGTCTCAAAAAAAAAAAAAAAAAAAAAAAAAAGATGCCTTATATTATTACAATGTTATAACCCCAAAAAATGACAAATGAGTAAACATTTTATTTTAGCTTAAAACAGATACCGCCAGAGAATATAAAATATTATTGAAGGTAATTTAATGTTTTGAAAACATTTGCATCTTTGTTGCAGAATTATATTAATAAACATGCGCTGTGGGAATCACTCATAAGATGATTTACAGTAAAATCTGTGGATGGAAAAATAGGAACCAGGATGGCTGCCTAACAACAGTACTTAATAAATGTGCTTTGGGGCTTTAAAGGGAGGAATTAGGAGGAAAGAAGGGAAAATAACAAGAAGAGAAAAGCTTTACCGAGAGAAAGTAAACAGGTACCCTAAAGAAGTCCATATTTCCACAGAAGGAAAGAAGAATTCATGACAACAAAATAACCAAAACTTGCAGGGCTCACATGTTCAAAGCACTTAATAAATCTCCTGCTTTTGGTTTTAAAATCTCAAATGACCTATTTCGAGGTATATTTTGTGATAATTTTTAAATAGCTCAGGACAAATTCATATTAACAGTTATTATAAAATCCTCTACCAAACAAATTATGTAATAGCCATTCCCATGCACATTGGATATCCAGCAGGTACTGGGTTGGATTCATGACCAAGAATCCAAGATGAATAAGGTAGAGTCATACCCTGTAAGAATCTGATTGTGTTTCTGGAATTGATACAGTAGCCAGTGTCTGGATAGCAATGATCACCATGATTTTCCTATTTATATTTATTTTTGTATGATCCTTAAAACTTTTAATACTCTAACATAAAAACAAAGAGGACAGTGGGAAGAAGACAGAATAAATACTTATTTAGGATATACATGCATTCTTAGAGAAAGCTCAACAGGAAAATAATAATAATCCTAAAAAACCCCTTAGATATGAAATGGAAAATAATCAATACAATACTGAAACTGCCTTTGTCCATGTAATCTAGAGGCAGTCTGCTCTAATCATGATTTAGAGCAGACTATCCCACATGATTTGCAAATGCTTGAATAGACGTTACCTTGGATGTATTTTTACCAATAGCAATTCACCAATATTTATGAACATTGATCGCATGTGGAAACTCACCCTTAATTTGTCATAATAGCAGCTTTGTATTTCTTCTATGTCCATCTCCAAAATTCGGCCATGGACAACGTGAGATGCATTCACATTTACTGTCCATTGGTAATTGGAGTTATGTGGGTAGTTTTCAGGCCAGAAAGGAGAGGCAACTTTCCCATGAGTTCCCACAATATTATCATTGCCAAATACTAGGAGAGAAGACAGAGTAGTAAATCAGACCCACTTAGAATTGCTCTTTAATCAAATGATAAAAACAAAAGGCAAAGGGTGTTGAAAAGCATGGACTTTTAATTGACTGAGATTTCTTTTCTGACTATTGAAAGAAATACTGCTTCCTTTTTGGTTTCTGGGCTATCTATTACTTCCTTAGAAAAGGTCCTTAAAACGTTGCATGGTGTGAAAAGAGGCCACAACTTCCCAAGTGAAAAGGGGTTCCCAGAACCCTAGGGAACTTGGGGACATGGCAGGTGGGGTGAGCAGCCCCACTCTCTAATTATGGTTTATCTATTTTACTTTGTTTTTCAAAAGAATGGAACATTTAAAAAATTTACAAGAAAAACTCATAGTTTGAAATCACATATGAAATAGCCAATAATGGAAAAGTTGAGCTACAGAATAAAAATATTTAACATTTTACACTATTAGAAGAATACCCTATTGTTATATTTGAGCACTTAAGCCAATCCCAAAGTAAAACTAAATGTCTTAAATGTGAAGAATATAGAGTTTATGAAATCAAATGAAACACACTTGATATAAATACACCAAACCCAAACTATAATATATTACAAGACTCTACCACAATATCATGAAAAAAACTAATTTAACATTAGGTAGAAATTAGAGCTTAAAAAGAACAATAGAACCCTTGAGAGTGCTCTCCCTTGCCCTTATTGAGCCATTCATATATAATTTAGTTTTTCTAATATGTTATAAGGTAATTCACAAAGACAATGTAGGAAAATAGTGGAGAGTTTAGGATTGTTCTTGCTTAATGTATTACTGAGAAAATTATTATTTGTAGTTTGTAAGACATATTTTGTAAGCTATCACTAAAATAGAAACAACTTACTCTTCATAAATGTGGCCTGGAAGCCCGTGCCACTGCCAGAACCATCTGAGATAAATCTGACCCACAGGGTATGTCCAGTGATGGAAGAATAATTGAGAGGGAAGGAGTTTCCACAGTATCGTCCCACCAAGTGACCCGTGGCATTTCCTTCACGGATCTCCACAAAATCTCTGCTGCAATCCTGAGAGTCTTCCAACTGGAAAGATCTGATTTGGGGAAAAAATATTTGTAGGGATTAAATTGAAAGAATAGACTTTGGGATTTTCCTGGATCACATGCTAGGTTAACCTGTTCACTTTTTTTAAACTTTCTTTAACTTTGATCACGAAATTATGTAGCTGTCTCAAAAAATTTCTTTCACTCGGATTTGTTGAAATGCGTATTCAATAGCTACAAAGACAATGAATATACTTCCAGCAAGGAGTTTTCTTCCTAGTGGGCAAAACCAGGCACGAATATAGAAAACAATATATATATAAGGCAGAATAGCGTGAGTGCCATCAGAGCTATAAAGTGGTGTTTAAGAACTGCAAAGCAGAGGCATCACATCTGATTGTGGGGCTCTGCAATAGCTTCTCGGGAAGATTTTTTGAGATGGAAATATACATGTTAGCTGGATATAAGGAATCTAGATGGTGTGCAAAGAATCATGCCACCAAGGCACATGTGCAGAGAAGGGCCAGACATATTCAGAAACCTGCAAGAGATACCTGATTTGTTAAAAACACTGAGTACCTCTAAGAAACCATTAAGACAAGGTGTGAGTTGGCTGAAGGTAAATAATAAAAAAAGAAACCATTAAAACATGTAACTGGGGCAATATGATGGGATCATTTAGGTGGCACTTAAATGCCCTGCAAAGGTGTATGTACTTAATTTCTGGAGAGGCAGCAAAATTATGGGATTTGTAACAACACAGGCTAGTGCTTGAATGTGACCTATTCAACTTGTCTTATATTCTGGGACTGTGATGTGATGGGAATTTGAAGATAGGAAACAGTACCTACCTCATATGATGTTCATAGGGAACATATATAAAGAGTCGGGAACATGTAGGTGCCTCGTGAATATTTTCAAAACTTGGCCTTACTGCTTAAAAACATGAGCTACTCAAGATAAAGTGGTATTGGTGTAAGGGTAGAAAAATGGATGAACGGAATAGGAAAGAATTTCCAGAAGGGGCCCATAAATGCATAGTCAATCCAATTCAATCCATGGTGCCAAGACAAATCAAGGGGAAAAGTCATTTTAACAAATGGTGCTGCAATAACGGATATCCTTACAGAAAGATAGTGAAAAAAAGAACCTCTATTTCTGCCTATCTTCATACCCAGAAACTAATTTAACATTTATCAAGGATGTAAATATAAAGGCTAGAAACATAAATATCCTAGAAGAAAACATGGAGAAAAATCTTTGTGACCTTGGGATGGGCAAACATTTCTTACACAGAATGCAAAAAGCACTAACTATAAGATAAAAATTAATAAATTTGAATTGATAAACATTTCATTAAAGACATGAATCAGAAAATAAATAGGCTGCACGTGGTGGCTCGCAAGCATAATCTCAGCACTTTGGGAGGCTGAGGTGGGAGGATCACTTGAGCCCAGGAGTTAGAGACTAGCCTGAGCAACACAGTGAGACCCCCTCTCTACAAAAAATAAAATGTAGCTATGTGGTGGCCTGTGCCTATAATCCCAGCTACTTGGGAGGCTGAGGCAGGAAGATTGCTTAAGCCTGGGAGATCGAGGCTGAAGTGAGGGGTGACTGTGCCACTTCACTCCAGCCTATGCGACACAGTGAGATCCTCTCTAGAAAAATATATATATATTAAAAAAAATGAAAAGGCAAGCTACAGACTGGGGTGAGGAAACGGGAGATAATTGTAAAGCATTTATCTAGCAAGGGACTCATAGTTGAAATATAAAAGGAATTCCTACAGATAATGAAAAAACAAACAACCAAATTAAAAGTGGACAAAGGGCTTGAACAGATATTCATAAAAGAAGACAAGAAAATGGCTACTGAGAATGTGAAAAGTACTCTATATGATTACTCATCAGAGCAATGCAACTTAAATACCACAGTCAGATATCATTCCACACCCATCATAAGGGCTAAAATTAAAAGACTGACAAGATCAATTGTTGACAAGCACGCAGAGCAACTGAAGTCTTATATATTCCTGGTGGGACTGCATAGTGATATAGCCACTTTGAATAATTATTTGGGAGTTTCTCATAAAATTAAATGCACATCCAATTAATGCCCAGAAATTCCACCCCTAAATATCTACCCAAAGAAAATAAAAACACATGACCAAGTTAGTA
This sequence comes from Mandrillus leucophaeus, assembly GCF_000951045.1. Taxonomy (NCBI): domain Eukaryota; kingdom Metazoa; phylum Chordata; class Mammalia; order Primates; family Cercopithecidae; genus Mandrillus; species Mandrillus leucophaeus. The sequence continues at coordinate 608,987 of NW_012109030.1, read as the reverse complement.
TCCTGAATATAAAATAACTCCTGCAACTCAAAAATTAAAAACCAAATAACTCAATTAAAATGGCAAAGAAACCGAATAGACATTTCTCCAAAGAAGATTTATGAATAGTCAATAAAAACATGAAAAGATTTTCCACATTACTAGTCATTAGAGAAATGCAAATCAAAACCACAATGAGATAACACTGCAAACCCACTAGGAAGACTATTATTTTAAAATGGAAAATAAGAAGTGTTGATGAGGATATGGAGAAATTAGAACTCTTATGCATTACTATTGGGAATGTAAAATAGTGCATCCCTATAGAAAAGTTTGGTGGTTCCTCAAAAAGTTAAACATAGTATTGTCATATGAACCAGCAATTTCACTTCTAGGTTTATACCCCAAATAAATGAAAGCACGAACTCAAACAGGAGAAGGGAAAGGGGAAAGGGGAAAGAAAAAGGGAAGGGAAGGGAAGGGAAGGGAAGGGAAGGGGAAGGGGTAGGGGAAAGGAAGGGAAGGGAAGGGAAGTGAAAGGAAGGGAAGGGGAAGGTGAAGGGGAAGGGAAAGGGAAAGGAAGGGAAGGGGAAGGGAAAGGAAGGGAAGGGAAAGGGAAAGGAAGGGAAGGGGAAGGGAAAGGAAGGGAAGGGAAGGGAAGGGGAAAGGAAGGGAAGGGGAAAGGAAAGGAAAGGAAAGGAAGGGAAGGGAAGGGAAGGGAAGGGAAGGGAAGGGGAAAGGAAGGGGAAAGGAAGGGAAGGGAAGGGGAAAGGAAGGGAAGGGAAGGGGAAAGGAAGGGGAAAGGAAGGAGAAAGGAAAGGAAGGGAAGGGGAAAGGAAGGGAAGGGAAAGGAAGGGAAGGGAAGGGGAAAGGAAGGAGAAAGGAAA